>NC_080431.1:9162052-9470302 GCF_028018845.1 Melospiza georgiana
CCAAGTACTGCAGTCAGCATAGAATGTTTTGTTTTGATACAAGGAATTAACTTCTCTTCTCTTCTCTTCTCTTCTCTTCTCTTCTCTTCTCTTCTCTTCTCTTCTCTTCTCTTCTCTTCTCTTCTCTTCTCTTCTCTTCTCTTCTCTCTTCTCTTCTCTTCTCTTCTCTTCTCTTCTCTTCTCTTCTCTTCTCTTCTCTTCTCTTCTCTTCTCTTCTCTTCTCTTCTCTTCTCTTCTCTTCTCTTCTCTTCTCTTCTCTTTTCTCTTCTCTTCTTCTCCTTTTCCCTTTGAGTCTGTGCTGCTGATATAGATAAGAAAATATATTCATACTATAGGGTCAAGAATCATCATCTAAGGAAGTTAAAAAATATTTAGAATAGTTGTGGTGTTGTTTGGCTATTCTCTTTCATCAGTGTTGATCTTTAGAAATGGCAATATTTCTCATACAAACACTTTCCTTTATTGATTATGTGGCATTTGGGGAACAAAGAAAATAATTACTTACAATTGAATCATGCCTTCCACCCAAATGACTCCTTAGTTTTTCACCAGTTTTATACTGTGGGATGGTAGAAAGAGAAGAGAAACAATTCTAGAGAAACAATTACCTAAGGTAAAGTCCAGAAATCAATCAGACATTTTGTACCTTTTTTCCAAAAGACTGCAGTGCTGCATTTGTTGTTGAAGCACCTGTGGCTCCTGTTGACCACGAGGGCAGCAGCTGTCCTGCTGGGGAAAGGAGGGAACTTTACTTACAGAAAAAACTTCTGCTCTCCAGTCCTGACTGAAATCCTGTGGCTGCATGTAAGAATCATGGAGCACTCATTAAACATATTGAAAATAAATAGTTTTAGTGCGCTGGAAAAGTGGGTGTTGGCTGCCAGCTGCCCTTGCAGGATGCTGCTGGTCTCTGCCTGTGGAGGGGAATTCCATCCCAGAGCCTGGTACCAGCAGGACCAGCTTCCACACCTTGGCACAAAACACCATTCGCCCTCCTCATCCTGGGCTGCCAGTCCCCCCCAGGGATCAACTGTACCGGCAACTTTGATGGGATTTCTTATCTTCAAAGCACTGCAACATCCTAAATTTATTTCTAGAAGCAAACCCTTTCACTTAGTCACATCTTCCCAAGCATATGTGCCAGAGGTTTATTGTTCCCTTTCATGGCAGGTGAAGTATTTAGAACTTAGCTAGAAGTAATTATCTTTCATCTTTAAAGCATTCATTATGAGTCTGTTTCCAAATCATTCTTACCTTTCTTCCTAAAGTGTGCTGCAATAAATTTTTTACCCACTCTTTCCCCTGAGATAGCATTAAAAACAAATTTATAATATTTCCTGATATTTCAAATGCAAAATATACAAAATGGGAAACAACTGAGTTTAGCTTATAAATTTTGGTATACCACAACTTTTCTATAAAGACTGTATATGATGATTTAAGAGTGCAGTTTGCAGATTGGGTAAATAGCTGCTTGGGTTGGAGCCTTTCTTCACTTCAGGAAGATATCCTGCAATTCTCATGCAAGGAGAAATATATTGTTTCTTCAAAATAATGAGGAAATGGGACAACAAAGCCAGCTGAACACATTCATTAGGTCTTTTCATGTCATCACCTAAGCAGTAGTTTTCAGGAAAATGATGTTTTACAGGTTGTACACAAAGATATATCTTTCAAAATGGTTGTCTTCTTCCATTTTCAACAATACAAGTGATGTTACCAGCTTGCTTTCAGGAGGTTATTTTAGAAGGATAGGCAATTTTGCTATTTTCCTTAAACCACTGGGAGATAGACATTGTGATAATCTCTTGAAGAAGAGATTCTGCAACCACTCCTGCTGATTGGTGAACTTTGAGCTACTATAAGTAATAGCAAAAAATTATTGTTTCAATAAGGATCACACTGCAGGAAGATAGAAGGATTTGGGTTGAAATATTTTCCTGTAAGGTGATGTGACCATTAAAAGCAGAAGGTTTTGGCATATGTGGGCTCAAACATGCACATTCCTGTAGAGTGGAAGGAACATGGAGAAAACAATGGGAAGGTTTAAGCAGACAAGGAAATAAAAGAAAATATTTGGGAATTTATATTTGTTCATGCCCTCCACCTCTGGAAAAGGGGTTGGAGTTTTTTGGTGGTTTTTAATAGGGCTACTTTAAGAAATTTACCTTTTTTTATGTTAGATTTTTTGAATAATAAATAATTTTTATGTTATGTTTTTTGAATAATTTAGCTTCTTTTTTATGTTAGATTTATTAAATAATAAAACAAGCATTGCAAGCTTGCTCTGTGATTTGAGACATGCTAAATCTTTGGAGTGGAGTATGTGACAATTTTTGGTTTAGAGAATAGATTTTAGTGAACACTTTTACCTGTAAATCTTCCAACAAAAATTGTTCTTCACTTAAAATGAGTGGAAAGTTGATATGAGAGTTTGTATGTCTTGTGTATGATAAAAGGATTGAATTCCAACTTTAGCTTGCACATAAAGCTTCAACTGGCACCTCCACAATGCATGTCCTAAATTCTGTTTGATGTGTATATCAATGTCCTTCAAATACCACAAGCTAAGAAAACCACTGCAAGCTGCCAGGTTTTAAAATTGCCTAGTGCTGGCTGACTGATTAAAGCTACCTTGTCTCTCTGCTGCTATCATTTATGCTATTTAAAACCTGGTCCCTTTTTCACTCCCTGTTTTCAGTGCTATTATCCATCTATCCTGTTTGACTGGGAAATAATCAACATGAGAAATTCCTTTCATGGCAGATGGGTGGGTTTTTTTCAACTATTGCTGTGAGTATCAAGAAGATTTGGCAGCGGATTTTTTCTTTTGTGTTTGAAAAGATGATGTATACAGCTCTATTTATATATTTTATGTATGTTAATTCTTGCTGTTGTTAGCCAGACTTTATGTTTGGTAATTGGAATATTTAAATAGAAACAAAACATTTAAACAGAAAACAAAGGATAATAAAGAACTAAGTTGTAATCAAATGGAATATTAGGCAGAATGTAGGGCCAGTTGCCCAGCTGTAACTGTTGAAAACTATACTCCCCTATATGGAAAGAAAAGGTCATAAATAAACATATATATATATATATAAGTATAAAACAGGGTAATATTGCATATGAAACTTTTCATTTAATAGGCAATTAGAGATTTTGGCTCTTAGCATGTTGTGGGAGGTTGAAATATTGCCCCTTTCTCAAACACCAGACTGGGCCTCAGATGTGGCCACATCTTGCATCTCTTAGGAGCCATCTCTCAACTACAGCCTTGCTAACTTAATAAAACACGACAAGTACACAGCCTGGCTAATAAGTTTGAAATAATGTCACAGTGCACACGAAATATCACAGAGAGAAGCACAGAGCCACATGGGCTAATTCTCCATGGCAGTCTGTGTTTGTGGTATTTAAGGGTAAATTTTAGCAGATCAAGGGAGTTGTTCATCTTAGGTTGTAGCTGCTGGGAGTTCTTGTTAAGATATTAAACACTTTTACTATCCAAGTTACCAAAGAGAAAATATTCTTACATGGCATATCTGTTAGAGGTAAAGGGTGGGAAGGCCAATTCTTTAACAGCTATTTAATAATGTTGAAATCATATTCTGGAATATTTTCATGAGCTTACATGAGGGTATTCCTTAAGATTCACAATTCATAGCTGATATTTTACTGCTATTTTTAGAGAAGGACTTAACCCAGAGTTTTCAACTCAAGTGACTTGTAGCATTCACTGGAAACAACAAGGTTGTGCAAACATGATTGTTTTGGTTTGGTGGGCTTTTTTTAGGTTTTTAGGTTTTTTTGGGTTTATTTGGGTTTTTTTTTTTGTTTGTTTGTTTGGTTTTGGGTGGTTTTTTTTGTTGTTGTTGGTTGGTTGGTTGGTTGGTTTTTTTGTTTTATAAAGTCACCATCAATAATATATCGACCTGAGACCCGGATGTTCCAGTCTTATAAAAAAAAGGTTTTTTTAACCTTTCCTACATAAATTATTACAGATCAAAACCAATGACAAAGATCATGATAAAATAACAGTGAGCATCCAAAGACTCATTACTGCAAGGAGTTAATTGCAATCTCCACAACAACTCTTCACTGAAGGAAGTTAATTTTAAACTTTCCTCCTGTGAACTTTTCATGTACTCAGACACATGAACTTCCAGGGAAGAGGCGTGAGATGAGGTTAACAAGAGGGGGAGTGTAAGTGGTCCATGAATGGGCCTGTATGTTGGAGGAAGGTTACTCTGAATAAGGAAAATGTTAAAAAGCTGTCTAAATTCTAAAGAAATGTTTCTTTTGCTCTGTGCAACTGATGAAAAAGACACTAAAGCCGCAAACTTGATATGCAGCAACAGTAGAATGCATCTCTAAATATATGAAAGGCACTGGGCTGAAACTGGACAAAGCCTTTCAAAAGTCTCACCTTTCAGTTTATTCCCAAGGGGATTGCTGTTTCAGAAACTGAAAGATACTTTTCCATATTAAAAAGCCTTTTTTAAACTAGCGTCTTAGTTTATTGTTGACTCATTCAAGTGGCACCCAATAGAGCAACTGAATTTTATTTGGAAACCCACTTAGGGCTTAACAGTTTTGGCAGTATAACTTTCCTCTGGCTTTGGGAGATTTTTCTACAGCTTTTTGCCATGTAAATGTGCCCACTGAGTGATTCAGTGAGAAATTTCCATGAGAATGCACCCTTGACAGCAAGAGCCATAGCTGTGTCCCAGCATACACTTTCACACAGGATGGGCTGAAAAGCGTTCTGGGAATCACTGAGCATGCAAACTGATTATTTAAACCTTTCTCTTTCTGCATTAGATTTTCAAGGTGAGCATTTGTTTCTAAGTATACCTTGTCAGTTTTAGCCACCGATGGTTTGAAGCCATTTTCCCACTGATACTGTCTTGATTGATACACACTTAGAGCTTTTCCCACATAGAACTTCAATGACATTTTCTCTACTGCTCATGATTGTCATACTTTGTTCTTAAACAGTAGGAAGTCTGTGGTTTTATTTCCTCCAAGATAACAGCCTTTCTATCATTTATGTCTAGGTCTGAAAAGTGTCTTTCACACTGTCTGGTAGTTAATAGAGACCTGTTTCTCCTAGCTGATTAATTTTGCCAGACTTTTAAGAATCTAAATGCCATTTAAATCTTATGTAGTTTGAGAGTATATGTATTTTTAGAGCTAGTTTAGTTTCACTTCCTTCTTGATGCCTAATATTCTAGTTTTATCTCACTGAATAGAACTGCTTACACAAGCAAATTTTCATAGGTGGGAGTTTTGCATACTGACTCTTTTGGGATCAGACAGCCTTGGATATAATTGTATGAGGAGGGATGGGGAGCTGGAAGAACTGACAGACTGAACTGGCTGAGAATTACTGAATGCTGGGGACAGAACTGAACATTTTATTTGGGGTCAGAATGGGTTGTCTGGAATGTGATAGAGAAATTTGTATTGAAACCAACTGATTAGGAAAAAGTGGCTTTGTCAAGGATACTTTGAATAGCAAATTTGGGGTTTGGCCTAGCAGAGTTTGGGGGAGTATGAAAGCCTTATTTTGCATTTCAGTATTAGGAGGAAATGAGTGGTATTGACTGGGCAGCAATTTGTTGGTTATGGTACATAAAGTTATGATGAAACAAAATTTTTTGTTTGTTTTACATGGGAATGGTTTGCCAGGTGGGAACAATCAGTATAAACTCAAGAGACAGGTATTGCAGGTGATCTTCAGATGAAGATAAATAAGTAAAAAAAAAAAAATAAAATTGACTGCAGAATAGTTCACATTTCTATTTGTTCTTCTAGTAAACTGTTCTTTTGCTGCCACTCCTGATGGTTTTCCTGCTGTTTTGCTGACTGTCAGAGCTACTTAGCCAAACCCGTACCAAGGTGTGGCCTGTGTTTTACATAACACGGCTATTGACGTAATTCTAACTTCTGTATGTGTTAAAATACATCAAATGCAAACAATGTGTTAAAAACACATGCCTAACCTCCTTGAGACTGAGAAGTTAACAGTAACACTATGGAATGCCAGAGAACATTCTGCAATATCAGAAGGAGGGGACCTTCTGCAGTATATTCCTTTCAATACCATTCAGGCATAAGCCAAAGGTGTCTGCCTATTCTCAGGAGATCAGGATTCAGATACATTTGGTTCAAGTGTTTCTCTATTCAACCATTTTTGCACATCATTCATGCAAATCTTAAAATGTTTTCAGCCAAGCATGAATGTTGTCTTTGTTATTGTTGCTAAAATCAGTGCAGCAATGTTCAGCAGAGTAATGCCTGCGTGAAAGTCACTGAAGTGTTTTCACTTAACCTTGTAGGAACCACAATTGAAATCCTATATGCATGAATTTCAAATTTGAACTCCAAGGTCTGATAATACTCACTTTGAATGCTTCTTCAGTCCTTTATGGAAGTGGAATTAATATTTTGAACTCAAGTGTAGAAATTAAACTCCATGTGCAGTTCAGACATAATTGGATCCTTTGTATTTTTATTTGGTTAATGTCCACTTCTCTCCACACTGGCTTAACAATTCTAATTTGTCACCTAACTTGATTTTTAGAAATTGTTTCCACAAGCATAATTATTAGATGAGTGACACATTTACACTGATCAAAGTATCTGTCAAAATGTGTTGTCATGATAACAGTAAGGCCAGAGAGCTTTATGAGAAAAAATTAGATATTTTATGGTGGTTTTGAGAGTGGCCACAAAAGCATCCTGTGACATTGTATATTTGCTTTGTGGGTGTCTTTTTGTTTGTTTGTTTGGTTTGGTTTTCTCTTTAGTTTTATTTTTCTTTCTTTCTTTCTTTCTTTTTCTCTTCTTCTTTTTTTTTTTTTTTTTTTTTTTTTTTTTGTTTTTGGGGTTTTTTGGTTTTTGGTTTTTTTTGGGGTTTTTTGTTTTGTTTTGTTTTGTTTTTGTTTTTGTTTTTTTTGTTTTTTTTGAAGGGAAATAAAACCCTTCTATGCTTTCAGGCATAAAATACATAACACAGACTAAGGCAAGTCATTTTTATCTAAGGCAAGTCATTCTGTTGCTAAGCTTTTAGCCTAAGAAACTGCCCAATGTTGGAGAGGGGTTCTCTGGGATCCAGTCCAAGAGGGGCCATTGATATGCCAGTTAATTTTTTATTCTGAGTATTAGTTGCACAGCTAAGGAGAAAGACCCTCATTTAAGTTTGCTTCTAATACTAAAAAAAAGGAAAATATATGGTACTTTGTTCTGGTGAACTTTTTTACAGCAGTTGTTGCCAAACCACAGAACTAATAAATAAGCAAAGGAAAAGAAACATTTTGTTAATGAAAAGATGTGCCACAAAATGTCACTAAAATGATGCCTCAGCAATGATGAATTTTGTAGCACCATGTCCAAGGACATAAATTTTGCTTTCAACATTTGCAGATTATTTGGAAGCTCTCATTTCCATTGTGACTTTAGTACTCTGGCTGTTGTCACTTCTGTTTGATTGCTGCTGTTCCGTTACAAGAAAAAAAGTCTTTAAAATGGGCTTTATTTCAACTGTGTTTCGCTGTAAATGATACATTCTTCTCTTGTGAGGACACTGACAATGAACTATTCTTTGGGGTTTTTTTTAATAACAGCAGCTCGATTTCTGTGCATTGACAGAACAGTAGGATGAGCATTACTATGGCAGGGCAGATTAAAAAGAAATTAGGTTCCCAGTTGGATTTTGAAGTTTGGTTCTTCTGCCCTTCCTGGATTTTTCAATCGTTGTTTTTGCAACATTTATTTTGTTTAATACTGTCCCTAGGTGGTTCATCAGCTTGTCTTCCTGCCCTCTGCATTCTCTTCCAGTGAACATTTGGCTTCAAACCAATCCTCTTCTCCAGTAGTAAATTACCCAATTTTGTCTATTGCCTAAGGGTACCCTTTATTATTTTTTTTTTTCTTTTCCTTTTGTCCAATGAGCCCTAAAGAAAAAAGTTTAGTTCCTTCTCTCACTGATGCCCATGGTAATACATTCCTACCCCTATGATTTTCAGTCCAGGAAATGAAGCCTAGTTTGATGCTTTACTTCATAAAATGAAACTGTTTAGCAGAAACAGATATTTCTGATTTTCTGTTGCTCCAATCAGAGGCATTTGCATAATCAAAATTTATTTTGGGTAGCTCTTATAATAATAAATTCAAAATTACTTTTTTTCCTAATTGGAATAGGCAATAATTTTTTAATACCACATGTAAACCTTAAAAGGAATAATAGTGTACATTTTGAGAGACAATTTTTAATCAGTATTAAATTAATGGAGAATTTATAGACCAGTTGTAAATTCATTAAGTAAATCTGCTAGGTTAATGAGTCATAAACCTAAGTGTAATTCTTAGAGGTATTTTATTGTGTTGCTATCTCAGAATCACAGAGTGGGTCGGGTTGGAAGGGATCACAGTTGGTCATCAGGTCCAATCTCCCTGCTCAAGCAGGGTCATTCCAGAGAATGTGGCACAGGATTGTGTCCAGATGGTTCTGGAATGTCTGAGAAACACTGAAGGAGGCCTCCACAGCCTCTCTGGGTGATCTGTTCCACTGTTTGGTCACTGCACAGTGAAAAAGTTCTTCCTCATGTTCAGGCGGAATTTCCTGCGTATCCATTTCTGCCCCTTCCCTCTTGTCTTGTTAATTGGCACATATAGATTTCCTCTCTGAAAAAAAAAATACTACAATTAAATCTCTGCTGAGAATATTTTTTGAAACCTTGACATGTTAAAGAATACTGGATGTCCTTTATTTTGCAGCTTGAGTACTGTTTCCTGAGTATGGTGGATCTGCCATTGGAAATTCACTGTCCTCAGCTTGGTAGCTTAGTATGTGCATGAATGAGTTGGTTGCAGGATCAAATCCACAAAAGAGCTCAAAGAGAGGTTTATAGTGGGGAAGAAAGCAAGGAGGACATTTGGAAGAGAACAGAGTTATGTTCAGATCCCTCAGGCCATATCCCTCTTCAGGGAAGTAGCAGGTGGACCTTCTTACCTATTTTGTGTATGCCCTTTCCATCCTTTATGTTGTTTCTACTTCAATGGTATCTGGAGACCTTTAAGATGAAGCTGCAGCTGCACTCTGCTAGCTCTAGATGAGCCACTGAAGAACTATTTCCTCGTAAACCTTGGCCCTGTAAAGCAGAGTGTTTGCCCAGACTCCTTGGAGGTGCAAACCTCAGTGCTTTTAATGGAGCTGCTAGCCTAGAGAAACAGGCTTCAGGCACTCCATGTGGGATCTGAAAAGTGGAGAGAAAGGACTGGGAATGAAGAAAAGCAGGAAAAAAGGCAAAACGACTATATAATGAAGGATATATATTCATAGTTGTCTAAAAGTAACAGCAGAAGTAATTACAAAAGAAACAGCAACTTGTAGAGACAAACCTGAACCATCTTCAAGCTAGAAATCTTGGAAATAATAATTTTACCTTAGTTTCCCTCATATTCCTTTAAAATAAGAACAAGGCAACACTTCTTGGCTATTCATAGTGGGAAATCTTGTACCATCTGATGGCTATTGTATGATTCAAATAATATTCCACTGCCTGGGACAGCAATTGTAAGAGATCATTGTATATTTGAGTTTAACTTTATATGACCTCAAACAGCTTTCAGCAAAAGCAGCAGCATCTGTAAAGACAGATTCCACACCAGAAAGAGAGTAAACAAACAAACCAGTACCAGAACACAGTGATTCATACAACCATGGCATCTTGTTGCATCTTCATCAAAACTAAAAGAGCTACAGAGCAAAAAAGCCGAGGAAAGACAACCCTTATGAAAAATAAGAGCAGCAATAAGAAAGCTGGCTGAAAAAAAATGAAGCATTCTTTAAAATAAACTGCAGCACACACATATATATATACAGAGGGTAGAAGAGATGTGACACACAGGCTTTTAAGAAATAGACAAGGAATAACAAATGTGCAGTGTTTTGCCCTCAACAAATTAATTTGTCAGGAGCTTGAAGAGTTCTCGTATTTTGTGGGGGGTTTTTTTGTTGCTTTTGGTTTTTTCTTTTGGAAAGAAGGTTGTTTTCACAGAATTCTCTATGTGTGCATAACAAGTCATTTAAATCAACGTTAGACATTGTCTTTAGGCAATTATTTTCTCTGCTATTTGTCAGAGGTAAGAAGTAAATTCCAAGCAGTTTTGAACTGCTATTTTGTTGTAATTATCTTCCCTTTTTAAAAAGATACTGTGATTTATGATGCAAAATGAGTGCTTCAGGGTTACACTCCAGCATTCATTATGTCAAAGAAGAAACAATTAAAACCCAGGTACATAAGAGAGTGGTAGACGCAGGAGCGTGCAGAGCAGCCTGAAATTAATTTGAAAACTGAAGATTTATTAAATGCACTTTGTGTACTTGAAGGCAGCATTAAGATCTATTGGCTTCCATCTGAGCACAAATGTCTGCCTCTGCTAAAAATTTTAATTAAATAATTTTATTTTTTATTTTCAATAAATGCTAAATAATTTTAATTTTGCCCCCACTGTTTGTGCAGCCTTGTGAGAGTGTGTGTGTGCCTGTGAACATTGGTGTGTGTACACGTGCGTGTGTGCGTGCTCTGCTCCCTGCAGCCAGCAAGGGATCAGATTCCTGGGATACAAGAGGGTTAATGGTGCTCCACTAAGTGTGGCTCAGGGGGAACAACATTAATATTGTTGTCCAGGGACGTGAAAAAATGTGCAGCAATAAGAGATATCTTAAAAGTAGTAATTGAATCCGCTCTTAGGGTTATGTTTTCAGAGTTTCTCTGTTTCGAAGGAACCAGCTGTGTGATTTCCATTAATATCCCGTAAGAATTTTTACAGCTTCTGGACTACTGCTGCCATAAATCCCACTGGAAACACTTTAACTGTACCTGTCATCAGCATCTTAGCCTATAATATCCATGCTAGTTTGTTTTCCCCACTTGACATATCTTCTCTGGAATTCCTGGTACATGGAACCATCGTACAGTGCACTCTTGCAAAAAATTAAGGAGGCCACAGATTTCCTTTAATTGCCTTTACTTGAATATTAGTTTATTCTCCAATTTGGAGCTTGGGGGCATGAAATTAGTGATGAAATCATTTTATATTTTTAAAAAGTTTCAGAATAAGGTTTTGTGTGGAATTTTTTTGCTTGTTTTCATTAAGAGATGACAACAATAAATAGCTTGAAAACTGCCTTTTCTGAAATGCTCAGCATGTTAGGAACATGGGGAGTATTAACAAAGATTTGTTTTAGTTCAAGGGACTAAACTCTAATTTGCAATAGATCTTCTAGAGACAGGTGGGAATAAATAAAAGCAAGCCCTATTTTGACTGAAAGGAGGATTCTCTCTCTCTTTTTTGCACTCTCACTCTCTTTTTCCTGCCATTGAATACAGAATTTTCTTCGGAAGATCTTGTCTCCAAAAATGTAATTAATTATTTATTGAAGATGACTTTGCCTGAAATGGTGGAGCAGGACCCAAGGACTCCTGAATCTGACTGTATTATTGTAGTATTCTGTTTTGATCTAACTTCACTGAGAGTAAGGGTTGTGATCTTCCTATTGACAATGGTCTCCATTCTGTATTATACTTTACCCTTCTAAACTTCTGTGATTTAGGAGAGCAACTTATTGTTTAAATATCCCAGTCAAAAATAGCACAATACTTTTCTGTTGGCAAGTACCCTGAAGATGTTTTGGATACTTTGGAAAGCAGTCAAAACAAAGTACACATGCATTTAAAACATCATCATGATTCCCTCCTCCACACAAGTCATCACTCAAATAATTTTGTGCACTTCTGTACACGTTATCATTAATTTTTGATGGGTACAGTTGGTAGCCTGCACATTTCTGTACACTTGAATCCATTACTAATCAGTATAAATTCACTGATTATACGAGTTGCTTTTCACAAACTCCAGGACAGCTTGGAGAGCTGATGACATCAAAATGAAACAAAGCATTTCCTTTTGATGTCAACTGTCCTGCCGCAGCTTGTTGGATTGATGTTCTGTGCTTGTCTGAGCTGGGCTCCTTTTTGTCCAAGTTCTAGTGCTCTCTGATTTTCCTTATTTAAAAGAGTAGCAGCGGTAGAGTGATGCCAGAAGTCACACTGGTCCACAATGCACTCCATATTCTAAGCTCAAGTAAGGATATTATTTTATTAAATCTAATAAATTTAGGTCAGATTTTTGTACTGCCTTGTCAGCATGTTGAATACAAGAATAAGACTGCTAAATTCAATTATATCATGCTTCCTTATTGGTGATATACAGTTTGTATCTGCTTTCAAAAGCACTGACAGCAGGCAAAATATCTCACGTCGCTCTCCTCAATTAATATTTGATTGACTGACTTCCTTAAATAAGGGATACTATGTTTGATGTAGTTAGAGTTGCATAGTGAAATGATTATTTTCATTGCGATTCAGGTCAGAAAGGTGTTGGTTTGGAGGGGTTTTTTTGCATTGTGTGACCAGGAATCTGGAGTAGGCAGCACAGCTTTTCTTTCTATTGTTGGAACTCACCACATAAAATTTATGTGTTTGAAATTAATGTTTGTACTAGATCTTCACCAAAAGGTATAAGGCAATATACCAGGAAAAAAACATTTTGACATTATAGCAATTCTAAATCTTTCTGTCTTCCTATCCTATTTAAACAAAAATGACCAAGCTCCCTTTATAAACAAATTGTTGAGCACATTCTCTATGGGATGATCAGGACAAGGGGATCATCCAGTACAGCTGGATGACATACAGATGGTTAGTAAGCCCTATTATGCTATTCTCTGTTCTTGTAATTTTATTGGGGTTTTTTCTGCATGTTTAAATGATCTTCCAATATTTCCAGTCCCAATGGAATGTGCCCAGGTGAGTGTATTAATTCTGCTTTTGTTCATAGTCCTCTCTTGCCTCTACTCCGCTTTGAGTGACAGAGCACCACTTCAAACACCCCTCCATCCTTGTGCATATCTGTCTGCAACTCAGCCAACACTTCAGAAACCCTTTATCTTTTCATATTTTTTTCTGACTAAAGATAAATTTTGCTCCATGTTGTTCCACCTTGCTCTTTTCATAGCCTTAACTTGGGCTTGAGGGTTTGTCTTTCTCCTGAGATCATGTCTTGTGCCACAGATCATAAACGTCCAGCTTGATAGAGACACTAACTCCTGGCTGAGAATGGCTTCCTACAGATTTTAAACTCTTTATTCAATGTACTGGTCAAGAAAACAATTTAAGCAATTTAAAATAATCTTGATTCTTTTTTCTTTTGTAAGACATGTATTGCTTCTTTCATGAACATTATTGAATCTAAATTATACCATCTTACAGCACTAGAAAATTTCAGAGGAAGATAGTCTCTGGGGTTCCCTCCTAATAAAAATATCTTTCAAATAGAAACATAATCAAATTTTTGAGAATATGAAAGTCTAGAAGCCCCTAGCACAGAAAGAGAGTTGGGTTTTACTTATTTGGAAATACTTTCAATTTTTTACAGGTGGAGATATAGATGATAATTCATGTAGGAAATGGAAGTTGAAATCTTTCCATATTTATGCAACAATGAAAACTGAGCTTGGGTGCTATCTTCCCATGGTGGGACCTGTCTACACAAAAGAGATTTCCCTCTCAGGTTGTGTCTGTATGAATCTTAAATGAACACCATTCCCTAACTTTTCTTAACAGATAAGCAGTTCTAGTTCAGGCTGGTAACATTTTACTGCATATCACAAATGGGAACTGGGAAAAAAAGGTGAATACCATTCACTGAAATAATATTTACTTTATCAGTTTGAACAACATCTGGGCTTGCTGCTTCAATATTTCTACCAGTATTTGACCTCCATTTCCTCACCTATCTCTACTGATTATGAGTTATTATTTAAGCTCTAAACACAAAAGTCTATTACTGGTTTTGACCTTGGTCATTCATGTATCTTCTATATCAAGGTCTTGCACTTACCTGTCTTCTCATAAATTAAACTGGATTTCATATTTATCAGGCAGTCGGAAATACAGCTACAGCACAACTGGCTCTTGACTTTTGACAGACATTAAATAATCCATGATGAAAAAGGCAAAGTATTTACAGAAAAGACAATATGAAATATGTTCAATTATAGGAGGTCTCTGGTTTTCCACATTTACCTTCTGGATACCCTCCTATGAATTTGATGCAGGATCTCTTGAACCAGGCAGAGGAGTCTGGGAGTCTAAGTCACCTCTCAAGAAAATGTGTCACTTTTACAGAAGCTACATTCTAGTGAAAATACACAAACAGCCAGCTAATCCTCAACATTCAGGATCAGGTCTATGCTATTTGAAGTAGATTTTCCTGCTGTTGGTATTTCTGGGCTTAGAAGTAGGTTGCCAAAAAGCAGGCATCAGCCTGAGAGTCATGGTAAAAAGTAACTATTGTACCAACTGGAACAGTCATGGAGCTGTGTGGCAGGAGGGCACATGGAAAGAGGGAATGGGCCTGGGAAGTTTTCTGAACTTTTGTTTGAGGATGAAATGTGTGAAAATTTCAAAGTGCTCACCCTCAAAGAGAGAATGAAGTCGTCTTGATTAAACTGAAAGAAGGTGACTGTGGTTGTGGGAGAGGCATCTGGAGAAAGACAGGCACATAAACCCAGACATTTTCAGGCAGGCCTGTATTCCATGTTTGCAGTCTCCCCTCCAGGTATCCTTTGGGCACCAGCCTGGCCTCTGGTTTGAGTTTGCCTAGGCAGAGGAAGCTGGGAGTCTAAGTCACCTCTCATCCTGCTGCAGAATTTATGACAGTCCCCAGGAACAAAACTCCTTCCCCTCCCTTTATTCCCAGACTTCCAGCTCCTGAAGTGGGAGAGAAAAATCTGAGCAATATGAAGCAATGAGATTTGTAAATTGGCATTATTTGTCAAACAAACTGTTTGTATCAGCTTTATGGATGTGGCTTCAGTCCCTCATACATGACAGAAGTCTGTACAGTTGGTATTTTCTCAGGACAGCAGATGATAACTTCTCTGCTCTACTTGCAATGTGCAAGTGATGTACTCATTAAGGCTTACCCTGAAAAATCACCTATCCTCCTTTTGAAGTTTCGTACAACAGGCTTGTAATGTTCATGTGAATGATTGAAATCCATCTTTTGAGAATGCTAATGTGATTTCATACATTAAATTGTCTCTTAATAGCAGTAAAACCGTGTTTTCTCTCATGCAGGGTTTATACATTTGCTTTAATAATTATAAGAGCAGGCCATTTCCTAGATAATTGCAAACATTCACAATTCACATTTAATTTTATGCATAAGGATGTTATAGGTACTGTAAATTTCATGCTCTATGAAAGGTTCAGTCTGATACATATCTTTTTTTGCACAGCCATTGATTGATGTGCCAGAGACTAATAAATTTTGTCTGAAGACTTTGACTACAATCTGATTCACATTCATTTGCATAAAACTTCATTTTCTGAGCAGTGTGAGAGTGCAAGTATTTCTCAGTAGCATTAAAATGACCTAAATCTGACATGGAGAGATTCCTCCTGGAAGGTTACAGAGGTATTTAAGCACCATTGATAGTACTGAGAGGAATCAGGCATAACTCTGTGTGCTGCAACTGATTTTGTAGATAACACAACACCACCCACACAATAGGGTATAATTTGTCTATTCTAAAATTAGAGAGTACTTTTATTCTTAATCTCTGAATTCTGATGCTGTTCCAGCTGTAAAGATGTGTTGTGGGATGGTTTATGAAGTACTTGGGTGCTAAGCTAAAGATAGATCAGAAAAACTACACAGGGCAATTAACATATCTGATTTCAAAGAAGGATTTTTCAGAGCATAGTAAATAAATCCTAGAGACATTTATTGGGCACTAATGATAAAAGAGGTCTTGAATAATTGCTCATTATGTGAAAGCTGAGAAAAACAGAACTCATAGAGGACAAAGGAAAATATGACCATGCAATTTAGATTGTCATATAATTTATGTAAAAATACCAGAAATTTTCACCAGAATTTTCTATTATTACTTTCTGGGCTTTAAATGCTTTACACTAAGACCTTAATGTATTATTTTTATTGCAATTGTTTGGAGAGGGGTGGGGAATTGATAAAGACACCTAATTTTAGGTAAGTTTGACTAGGCTAAACCCTGAAATCAACAAAGAAATAGAGGTAACAAATGAGAGAATCCTCCAAAAGTTATTTCACCAAATTTATATTAGGCCTAGGATAGTTTAGCAGGTAAAATCCCATGTGACTCTACTGAATGTGCTCAGACAGTACCTTTAGAGACACTGCTCATTTTATTAGATTCTCTCTTCTCTGTAAACAGCAATACCTGCCATGGTCCAAAATACTTATTAATATAGAAAACCTTCAGAGAGAATGGTAAGAATAATATTATAATTCTATATTTACTAATATAATTTCAGTGTGAGGATCAATTCATCTTTGTCCATTGTAATGATGAACAGGAGGTTAGTTAATCTTAGAGTACTAGTTTTATTAAAGGAAACTCTCTTAAATGATCTGAAATAAATTATTTATGTTCATACCACTTCAGTTTAATTTGAAACAGCACTTGGTTCTGTTCATACAACTGCTGAAGCTTTAGCTCATTTTCTTTGCTAGTTTAATTTTTGTCTGTAACAAGCAGCCACCCCTCACCTTTCTAGACTGTGCACTAATTTATGTTCCTGCCCCTCTAGTTCTGAATGAGACCTAGTTTCCTAGCAAAAAAGACTCTCTCTGCCTTGTTCTTCCTGGAAAATAGTATGCCCGGTATTTTGGGGGGTTTTTTCACCATTACAACCACACAGCCCTTCTCACTGTCAAGTTAGAACAGGTCACCTCTCCACAAGGAGAATTTCCAGTTTTTTTGTGTTTATTACCTTGATGTTTAGAACCAATAAATAAGCAATTAATTTCCTTGTTCTTTTCCACCTATATACAACCCCAAGTATCACCTTGAGTCTGACACAAATTTGTCTTCCCTCCCACCACCATAGTTATCAGGTGATGTTTAAGAATAAAAACAGGAGATGTAGGACTGAAACCATCATCCAAAGCATAAATTGTGGCAAGAATGGACTGCGTGATTACTGCAATGAATCTGAAGGACAAACCTATGAGAATAAATCCTCTTTCTGTGCTTTTTTTTCCCAAGCCCACATTTTCCTTTGAACAGAGAAGAAAAATGGTGGTGGTCTATTTACCAGTTTCATCAGAGGAAGTATTACAGCTCTGGTTCCTTGGGCTCTCAGGTGCCCTGATTATCAGTGATACATGACCAGTGACACTGTGGTCACTATAAATGCACTACACAGTCACTGTCATGCTAAAATCTGGCCCAGGGTTCAGAACAAATGGAGATTTCTGTTCTTTTTTGGATAAATATGCTATGGACACAATTTCATGTCATTTGTTCAGAGTCTGACCCTGTTTTCCTGCATTGGAAAGCAATTGAGACTACAGTAAGAAATAGGCAAGGTGGCAGCACCTCTCTGGTGCCAGGTGACAAAGGACCTGGAGATCCAAGGAAACATCAGGAATATATGGAGGAGCTCAGAATGAAAAAGAAAAAAGAAAAAAAAAGCTGGTATCATTTTCAAGAGCTTAAAAGGCTTCATTTAACATACTGCTTATAAACCGAAGGTTACTTTATAATAAAAATACCTGCTTGAAAGCTGAGTAGGAAAGTGTTGTCTCCATTTTACACCTAGGACAGGGAAAGGTGGCAATAATTGTCAGAGATCACAGCGTGTGTGACAGGAGGAGTCAGGCTTTCCTTTGATAGACTATCCTAAGTTGTTAAGAAAAGTGAGGAGCCCCAGGAATTCAGTCTGATGGAAAAGGATACTGGAAATCCTTACTTTAAACCAGATAACACAGCTCTAATGTCATACATGTGAACCTTGCAGTGAAGTGCCCTGAAATGAGATGCAGGCTGGGATAGTTAATAGGAACTATTCAACAAGTGTATTTATGAGAATCATAAATAACTCACAAACAGGGAGGAGGGAGTGAAATTAACCCAATCAGCAATTCATTATGAATTATTTGTTCACTCTTACAGGAGAATAACAAGCACCAGGGTCTGTGAGGTGCAGTCAGTCAGCACAGAGAGCCTGGGGAACAGGAGCTGTAACAGGAGCAGGCTCTGTGAAGGACTTATTCAAACCTGATTTCCTTGTGTGGGATAGAGAAATACCCAGAAAAATGGGGAAGAAAGGAAGCAAAAAGGGAAAGGTGTAAACAAGCAAACTAGCAAGTAAAATTCCAAGTCAGACCAAAATGCCCATGGAATTATTTTCAAATATTAAGGAGTTTTTTTTTATGAATTTTTCCCCTGATACTTTAGTTTAGTGTCCTTCAGCTTCATGAACTCCATAATGGAATGCTCATTCTAAATACCATTTTGTCTCTTGCTTTTTTGGACAGCTGGGGCCAAATTCTTCCGAAATGAATTTTGGGGAGGGAGATGTTATTTGCTGCATATCTTATGACAAGTTTTATAAATGTGGTGACAAACTTTTGCTGGTATCCAGTTCTGTTTAAATAATTTTCTTACCCAGTTTGCTCTGCAGAGCTAAATTCAAGTCTGTAGCCAGTTGGCTGGGATGTTAACCCTAATCATTGTCTATTCACTAGAGGACAATGATCCTGAGGCTCAAGCAAGCTACCAAGCTGATTAAAAAAAAAATACAACAAATTACAATACTGGAAGTTGAAGAGGACCTTATTTTTTTTTCTATTTTTCTCCTTACATGAACATAATTAAAAATATTTTCTTTAGTTACAGCCAGCTTCTGAAGGAGATTGTAGTCTTGATATAAAATCAGCAGGAGGTAGAATGTTCACCATTTTCACTGCTAATATTCATTAATTTTTACCTTTCCAGCTAAAAACATATAAGGTATTTTTTTATTTTCAGTTTCAGCTTGCAGTCACCAATTCCTTCTACATTTTTTTTCCTCCAACAGATTAAAGAATCCTTTGTTCCCTGGTGTTTTTTTCCCTATGCATATGGTTATAAACCATTATCAAATCACCTTTCAATCTTTCATTTTATAAGCTTAGCAAAATGAGTGCTTTAAATTTCTCACTGCAAGCCATTACATCTCCAGCCATTAAATACTTTTTATGGCTCTTTTTAACACCCTCACCAACATCCTTTAAAAGTACAGAGGCCAGGGCAGTGCAGAGCATTGCAATAACAACCACACAGAGGTGAGCTCACCTCCCTCTCCTCCTGTGTTTACCCACACATGGACAGCTTTAACCCTTTTCCCACAGCTCTGCAAAAAAGCCTTTTGGAGTCATAGCTCTGCTGTGACCCCTAAACTCCTCCCAGAGTCTCTGTTTTCTGAGGCAAACTGCTCCATTCTCCAGGTTTCACTTGTGCTTCTCAGTTGGGTATCTGACATTTGGTGAGACAGAATGAGACGTGTTTTGATTGAAGGGTGCTCATTTGCCAAGGAAAGGAGCTCCTGCAGTCTTTTTTTTTATTTCTGTGCCATCAGTCCTCACCTCTTCTGCAAGATTATCAGAAGTGATTTTTTTATTCACTTCCATGTAGTTGCTGTGAATGTTTCCAAAGTTTGCTGCTAAAGTTCCTTCTTAAATCTCAGGCAATGCAAGCAGGGAGAGGCTGGCACCACAGGCAGAGAGTGAGCTTTGTTTCAGACATACACAAGTTATCTACCTACAAATGCCTCCCAGCACATCATCCAAGAACATCTCTGCTTTCCACACAGCTAAATGAAGGCAGAAAGAACAATGTTGTTATAGAAGTCAGTGGGCTTGCTCACAATTCTGCTCAAAAATTGAGGAATGGAATTCCCATTTCTATGTCTTATTGTTTGTACTTCTTGCCTAACCAGCCGTAACCAGTCTAGAATTTTTGCCTTTTTCTCTGTGTGTTTTCTCTTCTCTTCAGACATGAAAAAAAAAAAGAAAAAAAAAAAAGAAGAAAATAAAATTGACATCAGTTTGTTCCATCTGTCTGACTTTCCAAAGGGAAAATGCTACCTGTGTAAGAATTTACAGTAAGTAGCAGTTGTATGCTTAAATTCTTGAAGTTGCTTTGAGTAGACTCTAGTTACTCCTTCTGCCTTTAAAGAAACACTTATTAGTGTTGCTTTTAAGGAGAATTTGGGTGTGTTTGCTAGTGGTCATTTTTTGATAGCTTTTTTCCTATGTTTTGCGTTTTCTGGTCCACAACAAGATGGACTGGTTTGAATATAAAGACACCAGAAGTTGTATGGATATCCAAGAGTTGCCTGTTCCAGCAGCAGCACTGTTTTACAAATAAAGACAAAGAGTGTAAAGGTTGTGAGACGGAACATCTGACCTGGAGCCAGGTCTGCTGGGAGATTTATGGACAAAAAGTAGAAAAATTCCTGGGGAGGATGAATCATCCAAGGCCAGGAAAGAGCTAGGTCAGCCTCCGAGAGGAGGTCTTAGTGAAAGAAAGGCAGGCCTGTGTAAATGATGGTGCAGATATCCCAATGGGATTGGAGTGCCAGGCTCTGAAACAAAGAGGCTAAGATTAGATTTGGTGCTTGTAGTCTCCCCTCCAGTACTGAGTTCATTAAAGCTGCAGGAACTGATTCAGTGTGTGGAGCTTTCCTGACCTCGAGGTCACACAATAAGCTTGTTTCATAAGGCATTTTCCATCTCTGCTTTCTCATTCACTTTCCCTCTTGCTCTCCCCTTCCCCATGCTCTTTGTAGCCTCCAGTCCCAGACTTTCCCTTTGGGACCTTTATCACATCTCACTGTGCTCATGTCTCAGGCTTTGTCCCATCAGCAGCACCTTGCAGGCCCACACTCCTCTCCCTTTGCTCCCTTTAAATCACAGTATTTCCACACAGGACTGCCATTGCCATCACTGCCTCTCCCTTTTTCAAGCTGGGATCCTTCCTCTCATCCTGCTGCCAGACCTGACCTTCCCTGCACTGGGATCTGGGAGGTTTCCTTGAGTCCTCGCCAGGATGTCCACCAGAACAGACTCTCAGATTTCAGACACTGGCTGCCCCAGGCATGACTGAAGTGTCTTAGAGGACAATCCAAAGTCATTCTTGTCCCCAGCAAGAGCACTGGCAGTGTAGATGGTAACTTTTGGGAATATGTAATTTATAATATCTTACAAATCCCTGCCAAGAATGCCCAGTGATTTCCCAAAGAGTGCTTTCCCAAAAATCTCTTCATCAGAGATTTGCCTTTCCTGTAAAAGTTTGACTCGACTTTTACAGGTAAGGCAAATCTCTGATGAACGCCACTCTATCTTTCTATCCAGCTTCTAATTCCAAATGACAAGAATGAGAGAGTTTTTAAAATAATCTATTTTCTCTTTATTAAAAACAGGCTTTATAACAACTCTTCTTTGTGCAGAAAATGTAAGAAAATTTTCTTAAAGGAGTGATAAGACCAGTTTGCCTAACTTGATTTGACTTGACAATAACGATTTTGAAATAAGGCAGAAAAAAGTCAATATTTTACGATAAAATGAGTCACATCTTTTATTTTGTATAGCCTTCAATGTAAGCAGATGTTTGAAATTATGCAGGAAACCAGAATTAACACACTTGGCTGCTGAAGAGAAAAAAAACCCAGCACACAAATCAATAGTATTTTCAATAACATCTGTGAATGCTGACAAATCACAGCTCCATGGCATCCTCCCTAACCCAGCAGTGTGACTTTGTTCTAGTGGTGTCTCAGAGGGTCAGTGACTTAAATTTCCTGCAGCAAATGGGCTTTTCTTAGAGCTCTTCTGTCCAAACATTGACAGGTCCAAGGCCTGTTCAGTTACTGATGCACGATTTTAAATTCCAAATCTTTATCTATGTCATGTAGCAATTCCCCATTTAATGGAGACTGGTTTTTGTGCCCCTGGATTTATCATTGTTCTGTAACAGTGTTTTAACTGCTTTTCTAATCTGTTAAATCATATCTTGCAAATGCAATTTATATTGATCTAGAATTCAATTTTTCTTAATTTGGTTTCTGATATTATTGTATGAAAACATTTGCAGAAGCAATTTTATATGTATTACAAAAGGATGAGGTATCAAGTCCGATATTCCTTTTGTTGAATAGATAAATTCTATTTTATTCTCTTAAATTATCCTAACAATAAAAAAAAATCTGTATTACAAAGGAGCTTTAAAGAATTAGTTATGGATAACATTCTTTCTCCAATTATTTAAAGAATTAGTTGTGGATGCCATTCTTTTTGTAGTTACTCCAATGCTTTCTTCTCAACATAATTATTTAGAGTATTTACAGATAAACTTTAGTTTTCAATATTTAGAGGCTTGAATTAACTGTTCTGATTTTTTACTCTGATTGCTTAAGAAGAGATGCCTAAACTTTTTGCATGGCAAGTGATACAACATATAAACCCACTGAAATCCCAATCCTAAATTTTTGCATCAGGCTAGCCATGGAACAAGCAGTAAATTCATAACAAAAATATTGATTTCCAAGTGTGTGTTTTGGGCTGGAAGACTTGCATGAAAAAACATTGTTCAGCCTATTGATTTCTGTCAATTATTTATATTTGCCTATGTGTGATCATTACAGCAAACTTGTAGTTCCACATAAAGTTTGTCAAGGTTGAGTCCACAGCTGTTATACAGCATTAGAGTCTAGGAGGTCTCCCAAGTACTAAGTGGGCTTTAAAGTCACCATTGAAGAAGTGCTAGACAGGGAAATGGGATAAGTCATGAGTATTTTCTAAAGTTCACTAAGACAATCAAACAGCCTGAGAGCAAATGGATGCATTTACACCAAGCAGGTGTATCTTGGTCCAGGATATGGTCCGTCAGAGATCCATGGCAGACCATTAATCTAAGATTTTTAATTAAGTTGTGTTCATGGATGTGGACCAAGAGATTGTTAGGGTAAAGAATGTCCCCAACTTGTCTCCTTGGAGAGCAGTTTGAAAACTGAGGCACTTCCCATGTTGTTTGCCAAAACAAAGTTTTTCAAATATAACCTTATAAATACCAGAGATTTTCCCTTATTAATAACAAATACTTAAGCCGATATATTTTCTGTAACTAAATTTATCTCTGAACAGTAAGTGGAATATATGCAGACTACATAAAAATCTTTTTTCAAAACTCTGTGACAAAGTTGCTCTGAGGGTCCAAATTCTCAGTGTTCAGTTACAATTTTGATTTTCCTTCAACTGCAGCATATAGATGCAACATAGCCTCCACTATTTCATTTTAATGAGCACAAATGCAGTGCAATGTGCATGACTAGGAATGTGTTTTGTGAATTAAAATTTGGAAATTAATAAAAAAGTACTCTAAAAAAGGAGCAGCAATTACTCTATCTTCTAAACAAACTTCCAAAGTTCAGAATTTCAGAGGTTTATTCCAGTAAACCAGCAAGGGTTTCTAGAATTTGTTTCTCCTGAGGTTTAACTGCATCACATTTCCTCTATGCCTAGAGAAGCCTCGTGTCTGAAGGCCAGCTGATTTTTCAACACTCTCACAAATACCAGAAACTGAGGCCATCAAAACTTGTGAGTCAACACCTTCTACCCGTGTTTCCTGACAAATTCTAAGATGCACCTGGCTGCCCTTGGCCCATGGGAGCATTCCAGCTTTTAGGGATCATTGGAACAACACAGTTCCTTGTGCTCATATCATCATCCTGGGATTTTCAGTGAAATATTAAGGGCCAGAATTCTCACCATTTCTATGGCAACTTAGGACACCCTATAGACAAAATTAACTGCCAGGTTTCCTGTCAAGTTTGACTCTTCAGCAACTGTGCAGCTGGGGTGGTGAGAAGTTGCCAGATTGCAGGAAATAATTATAGTAAAATTCCACAAAAATGCAAATATATAAACCAAAGATAATTAAAATAGAGAAATGATCATAGTAATTGACCTTTACAGAACTCATACACTACGGACTTCAAATGGGAAAATAAGTGCAACCAGGTGATGGTGGTGAAACAGCAAACATAATTCCATGGTAATCCTCCCTTTTTATGCATCATGTTTTAATTCTGTCTAAACACATAACAGATTTTGTGCTTCAAGAGTCCTTACAGATAATTAAAGCCCAAATTCCTCATTGTGGAGTTTTTTATCATCTTTTATTGTGTCGCTCTGGTTTTTTTGGTTTTTGTTGTTTGTTTGTTGGGGTTTTTTTGAGTGGTGTTGTTTGGAGTTTTTTAGGGGTGAGAGGGGGATGCTGTGATTTTAATTTTTTTTTAAGTATATTAAGGAGAATATTAGCACCTAAATTCTTTCATAAACAATTGTGAAAGATCCCAAGCTTGCTTCAACTCCAGTTTTTTCTGTCACCTATCCATTAAAAAATCCCTGTCCCTGACCAGGTTGCTGTGATTCATTCTTTGTTGGAGCTCAGAAATGCAGCAGAAATCAATCTGCATCCTGTTCCAGTTATTTACCGAGTGAAGTGACTCACACCGTGGTCTCCAAATGGCAAAAGTTGACTGGCAGGACTCTACAGCCTCAGGGGGTGGTGGAAAAGGACCTGGCAGCAAACCATGAGATCACATCTGCTCAATCACACTGCACAAAGAGCCTTTTTTGACAAACTGACTGCAGAAAGAACCCCACAGCCAGCACCTTTGCCTGTCAGCTAAAAGTTGTGTGGTCTTTTTAGGAAGAACGTAGCTCCAGAAACAATCTGGCCTAACAAAGGAGCTACCCAGGTTTTTGACCCCTGGAGATCCCTGTATTGTGTCCTGAAAATTAACTGGGTCATGTAAGAATTTGCAAGGTTTGACAGCAAAGTGATCCTGCTCATCCTGCAGTGGGGGTAGGAAAAGAGCAAAATATTGAGTTCCAGGATGTGACACTTCAACACGAGATGATTGTTCCTCACATCTCTACCTCTTAATACACGAGGGTAGTGAAAACTGTGCTGTGAAGAACTTCTCCAGTAAAGCATTTTCAGTGAGAGTGAGAGAAAATGATGTCTTGAAAAAGGAATGCTCTAAATACCTTAATAATGAGTGATAAAAATCACACAATTAAATTATACATTTTCTGGATATTAGTGTTATAAATAGCAGTGTTATTTAGTAGGAAGAAAAAGGAAGAAAATAAAAAGGAAGAAAAAAAATTTCTTCCTTTTCTTCCAAAAAGGAAGAAAAGCAAAAAACAAATAGAAAAGAAAAGTGTTGCGCCTTTGCCAGAAAAATCATACTGAATTTATTTGTTTATTTATTTATTTATTTATTCACCTGCCTTTTCAAGTGATATTTGGTAGTTAAGTGAATGTAGACACAAGGTCTACAAGGACAGACTTAGAAAATAATGAAAGGAGGAACAAAGCTGCTAAAACTCCACTCAGTTACAGATTGAGATTAATTTCCAGCAGCAGGGGTGGGCCTAAGCAATGCTTCCAAAATATGGCCACAAAACATAAAACTTTAAATGAGCTAACAGGTAGGGAAGGAGTATATCTTTTATTATTACTTTATTGTGTGGGAAATAAATTCATATCTTTGCATTTTAGCATTGCATAGCTTAGTCAATGCATTTGGAATGACCTACATTGTAAAGATCCTGTGGATTAACACAATTCAGTAGTCTAAAACATAATTTCTGAAGTCCTGGCTGGATTCACATATCTTGGTTTAAAGTCATAATCAGGTGAGTTTGTTCTGAATCATCTGTTTATACATGCAGTCTCTGGACTCCTGGCTTTTGCATAGAAAAACCCGCCATAATTTAAAAAATGCCATCACTGGTTTTTTTTCCTCCTTGCACAGAGGATTAGCCCAATAGAAAGTTTATCTTATTTAAACGAACAAGCTTTGGTACATTTTTTAATGAGAATAGTCATCAAGGAGCTACAATAAATTTCTGCAGCTTGATTTCTGACATGCAGATATTGAGAATTCATGTTTTTTTAATTGCAGAGAAAAATAATGTTTTGCCATTTTTCTCTAGGAAAGGAAGAACCAACACAGAAATGTTACAGGCTGTAAATTTGATAAGATGTCTTGTACTGCAATTTTTTATTTATCCTCATGAGACTCCTTGAGCTTTCCCAGATCTACCTTTTACCACAGAATCGCCTGATGCTCTTCATCAGCTTTTAAAGCTGGAATTGTTACAAATGAGAGCTTACAGTGGCAGCCCTGGTTTATTTTACACGATGCTGCCACATAATAATTGTATTACATAAGTTTGGCAGCATTTCACAGCTGCATTAAGTCATGTTAATGGGAGGTATCCAGTTCCTAATGTTGAAAACTGCTTCTCCACAGAAGCTGATTGAATGGGTTTGCTCACTAGCAAAGCCTCATTTATTTCTGTTTTTAAAGGGAGGCCTGACATTATCCAATTTGTATGTCTGATGAAAAGTTTCATTAAATGGTGGATAAAGTGGTGTGGAATGAAATCTGACTGTTCACAAAGGAAAAAAAAAAAGACATTTTCTTTATACATTATTTTTCCTAACCAAGAGACCACAAAGAAGAGCCTTCTTAAGTTACAAATTTAAAGTACTTTCAGGTTTATTTGATACCTCTGAGACTCCACCAAATTTTCTTAATCACACAAGGCTGTCTCCAAGCAGTTATGCGAAGCTCAGATGAGGCCAGAGTGGTTAAGCTGGGGTTTAATGAAGAGCTCAGACCCTTGGGGATGGAGGTCGTGCAGTTCAGCAAACCAGCAGTTTACAGGGCCAGGGTGGTCCAGCCTGCAGCTGTGCCAAGTGTGCCCATGGGATCCTTCCTTCCTCCTGCTGCCTGCAGAGCAGCCCTGCCTCACCTCCCTGCAGGGCCTTTCCTGCCCTTCATTCCCACAGGGATGCCTGATCCTGGTCACAGAAACACAGACCAGGGGTCTCTGAGGGGGCTCAGAGACCTTGGCACAGAGACCCAGACCCCAGTGCCTTTGAATTTGACCCATGGAAAAAATTACCAACCTTACATGAGGATTTACAAGTAGCATGATATTGAATTTATCACAGGGTGAAAAATAAGTTTTTGGGGTTTTTAGAATGAGGGCTCAGGGTCCCAAGATGGAGGAATTTTGGCATGGCTTGTCCTTTCACCTTCTTCCTCCTGACCTCCATCTTCTGGATGATGTTGGCACTTTTACATTGGTTTAGGGTACAAGCTCACTGTCTAACATAGGTGATAGGTATTGGAAAGTTATTGTCAATAGTGAACACACAGTTTTTAGTATTTAAAGATAACACTGCCCCAAGGACAGGCAGTGTGCCTCAACCCGACCTGCCAGACATATGTCAGTGGGCCAGGAGAAAGAATTTTATAGATAAGAAACAATAAACAACCTTGAGAACAAGAATAGAGGAGCTCTGACTCCTTCTTTGACTGCCAGGCTGGGAAAAGAGGCTTTCTGATGCATCTTGGGGTCACTCTGACCCACAGAGATTGTGAGAGTGGGGCAAAGAGCTGCTCTTCCTTTCCCCCTGCACACCTTCCAACACCGTCCAGGCAGAGCATCCCTGCACAATGGTAGCAAGCTGCCTCTCCCCTCTCTTCCATCAGCCACTATCTGCTTTGCTTGTCCTTGTGCCAGCAGATGCTTCTGCTTCCCAGCTGCACCCAGCATGGATCCTGCCCGTGGGTGCATCTGGAGTGGGTACAGGGAAAGCTCTGCACCTGCTCTTCTTCCTCAATCACAGAAGGCAGTGGCCATGTGGAGCAGATTTTTGACCAATGGGTGTCTTTTTTATCCTTCACTAGCGGGTAGTTGTTCCAGATTGCAATGCAAGTTGCTTTCAATTACCATCTGTATGGCAGATTACCTTTGTCAAGTGGGCAGTTTGCTTTATCTCTCTCTTTGAGTGACCACATTCACACCTCCCTGGGGAGGGGACGTCTGCTGATAACAGCTATTGAATGTTGCTGCATGACTGATAAGAACTGTAACATCCCATTGTGACACGCTCTGCCCAGAGGGAGGAGCCAAGCATTCCTACCCAGATATAATCCAGAGGTTTTGAGACACCAGCACCGCTTTCTCCACTGGATTCCCCAGAGGAACAGCAGCTGCCTCTTCTTCCACTGGATCTTCGGAAGAAGAATACATCCTTCTCTACAGGATCCCTGCTCCAACAGAACCACCCCTGACACCGCAGGAGGGCTGCAGCCACAATTCCAATGGGATTGCTACCAACACCCTGACCCACAGGGTGTCAGGTTGAGTTCTGACTCTGTCAGTGTTGTTCTAGTGTACTGCATTGTTTATTTTATCCTTTTTTTTTTTCTTCCCTATTAAAGAACTGTTATTTCCTGCTCCCATATTTTTGCCTGAGAGCCCCCTAATTTAAAATTTATAGCAATTCGTAGGGGTGGGGAGGGTTAACATTCTCCATTTCAGGGGAGGCTCCTGCCCTCCTCAGCAGACTCCTGTCTTTCCAAACCAAGACAGTAGTGGTGACACCATCACCATTTCAAACCCTAAGTGACTCAGTTTGTGGCAGGCTGAGCAGGCTCCAGATGCGAACCTGGAGGAAACACAGAGTTACTGCTAAATTCTGCCTGGGCTCACCACATAGCATCTGTGCATGAACTCAAGGGAATCTCAGGTTTTGATTCACTCTTAAGTTTATAAAATCCATCATCTATGCATGTGGATGGCTCTGGAAGAATGTGGCAGACACAGAAGGCATGAGAACTTGATGAAACATACTGTGTGCAAACCTCATCAAAATGGTTCAGTTTGTTTAGTGGGACCAGATCACCTGATATTAGTAGAAGGAAAAAAATTAACAGACCTGAGACAACCTTAAGTGTTTAAAATAATAATAGAGAAAATAAATTCAAGGTTATTGATCTGTTATAAACCTCGTAATGTAAGTGCTTATTTTCTGTTTTCACTCTCCCAAAGCTGTGCCTTCCTACACTGAAAGAGTCAGGAAATCTCTGTTGCATTTCCAGGTCTGGAACCCACACACATTTTCATTTCTATCCTTCGGGGTGGATTATAGGCAAGTCTGAGAGGGTCTCACTTGTGACACAGAAACTTTGCAGCTTTCATGGTTTTGTGTCAAACACAGCTCATGGCCAGTGGGACAGGCAGGAGGAGAACAGTAGACACAGTTCTCCCTGAAAAACCTTCTCCTTGCTAAGGAGCAATGAGTCTCCAAAGGAGCAGGGCACTGAAAGATGAAACACAGGCTACAGTCTTTGCCTGAAGCACTAACTATGAATATTATTAGATAAAATAAGCCCTTAGAATAGGAATTGAAATCCAAGTTTCTACTCTTTCCATGAAAATATTTAAACCTTCATGAAGGATTGGACATTAAAATTATCCTTGAACTTATTGACCACTTCCTAGCATACCCTGCTTTAGCACACTATATTTTGTAGCTCCTATTTTGAGAAGAAAATTTACTTTCCTGAGAATTGCCTTTGAAATACTCAGTTTTATGTTCTTTGCAAAACTGCCTGCAGTGGTAACAGGTCTATGCAAGGTCTCATGCATCAGTCAGTCTTACAGCATTTTATTGACAGTGCAGGAGAGACAGAAGTGTCATTTCAAAAGGTATTTGCTGTTCTAATAAAACAAAATATCCAAGTATAGAAAGTGCTATATGGAGTAGACAACATCTTACAACTACACAAAAAAATGAAAATGAAATCTATGTAACTGTGATCAAAGGGAAAATATTCACTTATAATTGTAAAGTAAAAATAATAAAAAATGCTTTCTAGGTTATGGTCTTCAGACTAGGATCAGGTTGAGAAAGGGAAGCTCATATGTCCAACACCTTTTTTTAAGAAATAAAGATTATACAAATATTAGAAATTTTAACACACCAGAATATTCTCAAGGTTGAATTAAAATATAGTTCACCTTTCAGCATTGTACAAAAGACACTGTTAAAGTAAATGGTGCTAATTTAGTGTGAGGGGAAAATGACCTGATTGACAGCTGTGGTGAATTTTGTTCAGAAAACAGAACTAGAAAGGCAAAATTCACTACGTTGTCATCATCAATTCACCTTCCCTAGAAAGAGCTATCACAGAGGTAATTACTGCATCAAACCTACTCATATTTTTTCTCTTTTTACCGTCACATGGCTTCTGCCTCACTGGGTTTTAGATTGATGCTGTCGAGCTCGTTGCATCTAGTCCAGCAAGCAGGCATCATAGCACACTGGCCAGAATTCTGACAGATCCCAGATCAAATACCAGCATGTTTCTTGCTCTCAGAAGAGTAAGAAATATCTGTGCATGGCCAGAGGCGCAGCACAGCAGCAAAGCAGTGGGTGTGGACAGACATCCCATGCCCGTGCCATGCCCATATCCATGGCTGTGTCCATGCTCATGGCCAGCCTGTGTCCTGCTCAGGCATGCAGCTGCTCAGACCAGCTCAGCCCTGCTCTACACCCGTGCATGGGCCAGGAATACCAGGGCTGGGCACTCTGGGCCTGCAAAGGAGCCCAGATTGGGTCCTCTGAGCCTGTGCCACAGGGCGATCCATGGCACATTGGGGTGCCCCCTAAATTTGCTCCCTAAAAGACATGCTCCTGGTGCAAGCTGGAAGGTTGACTGTCCTGGCTGCTCCCTACTTTTTCAGCTATAGGTGCCCTTGGCTGGAATTGCCTGCAGATGCAAAAACACCACAGTGTTGGAACCCAGGACATTCCTCTGATTGCCCTGGAGGACTTGAGATGCTGGCAGGGGGCTCAGAGACCTTGGCACGGAGTCAAAGACACCTGTGCCTTCAATTTTAGCCCATGGAGAAAATTGCAAACTTTGTGTGAAGATTTAGAAGCCACAAGAGTTTGAGTAGAATGATGGTTAATTTGTCACAGGGTGAAAAAGTAGAATTTAGGGGATTTAGGATGGGGATTCAAGAGGCAAGATGGAGGAATCTGGTTGCGTTTTCTTCTTTTTCTTCTTCTTCTTCTTCTTCTTCTTCTTCTTCTTCTTCTTCTTCTTCTTCTTCTTCTTCTTCTTCTTGTCCTCCATCTTCTGCTGGGATGATGACACTTCTGGATTGGTTTGGAATAGAGACAGACTGTCTAGCATAGGTGATAGAAAATTATTGTAAATAAAGTACATGTAGTTCTTAGAACAAAAAGCTAACACCACCCCAAGGATGGGCAGTGTGCTACAAACTGACCTGCTGGACAGACCTCAGAGGGTCAAAAAAAAGAATGTTATAGATAAGAGAAAATAAACAACCTTGAGAACCAGAGCTGAGGAATCTCGATTTCTTCTTCAGTCGTGGGGCTGGGAAAAAAGACTTTTTAATATCTCGGGAGCCATTTCAGCAACAACAAACCTGAGACCATAGGAAGCCAAATCCCAAAGAACCAGCCTAATGGTTCTTTGAACCATTTAAATATTTCCTTAGAATTTGTACTGGGTGCAGGTGTCAAGGAGGAGTCTCTGTGAGGACAGGCTGGAGCTGCTCCATGCCCAACACAGCTGATTCCAGATCACTCCAACTGACCCGGGTAGGAGAAGGGGCTGAAAGTGCCAAATGGAGATAGAGGACAAAAAGGGTCAGAAACAGAGTAGGTGAGGTCAGAGGAGCAACAGGAGGAGGAAGATGAGGAGAAGGTTCTTCCTGGCCCCAAACAAGGCACTCACTTCAGCCCATGCTTCAGGCCATTCCCAAGGGAGCTGCCAGCCTGGAGAGCCCATGCTGGAGCAGGGGAAAGATGTGGGAAGGAGAAAACCTCAGAGAGAAACAGCTGGTTTTGGACTGTGTCCTCCTGGCCTGGCTGCACTGCTCAGGTGGTGGAGTCTGGGGAGAACATGTGAAGATGGCCCTGGGAAAAGGAGGGGAAAAGTTGTTTCCAAGTTTGTATATATATTATTTTTGTTTATTGGTACCTGCATCAGCAATGAAATACTTATTTTAATCGGCAATAAATTCTGCAGTTTGTGTCTCTCCACAAAGGAAATTGATGTCACTGTCCTTCTCTGAATGCATGAACTGTGTTATTCTTATTTTTCCTATTTTCTTCCCCTCATCCCTCTGAGTGAGGTAACTGAGCAGCTGGGTGGGATTTTGGCTGTCAGCCAAGGCTAACCCACCACAGATTTATTTTATTTTAAGTAAAAATTACTCTAAAATACCTACTTTGGGGGTTTTTTTGTTGTTCTTTTTGCTTTGGGGCCTTTGCAAATATTCAAATGATTCCTGCTAAAAGAAGACATCCCTTAGTTTGGGATGTTTTGTATTTGAATAAAAGCATTCCCAAAAAAATTGACCCTGATGAATAAAAAAGAAAGTTCTTCAAAGACATCAAGTCAAATTAAGTTACTGAAAATGTTTTGTCAAGCTTTGGATGAGCCCCTTGGGGAAATTTCTAAGCAGAGCTTCTGATGTCTCCATGTTCTCCACAGGTTAAAAGAAAATTTAGAATTGAATTTAATGCTCTTTGAACCTAAAATCAATACAAACTCAGAATAACACAGCGGTGAAAAAGTGATTTTAATTCAAAACAGAAAGCAGAATGCATCCCTGGTCATTTTAGATTTAGAAAAATTAATTAACTTTGACACAAGTACATGTGAGCTGGTTCATTGCGTGTCTTTAGAAGTCCAAGACAATCTTCTTAACAATCTGCTTAGTATAATTGGAGTAAATGGAGAAATACATTTGAAAATGTCAGGATTGCAATCGATATAATTGACCAGAAAGGGATAACAGCTTTGTTACTCCCTTATGCAGCCAATGGAATGCTCCATTTTAATGAGACTATCCCAGAGAGGTTTAAATTTAAAATTATAAGGGATATGTTCAGCAGCATGCAGAAAGTGAGATGGAATCCCATTCAATTTCTGGAGTTCTCATTGCAGACAGAAGTTTTGATGATAGACTTTGAAAAAAAAATAAGGTTCTTGTCCCAACGAGACATTAACTGATCTCAATTACCTTAGAGCTAATCAGTGTTAAGGATGCTGAAAGTTAATAGTTTTTGCTGGAGTACCATGGCTTATCTACTTTTCCTTGATACTTGAAAAAAAATTTTTTGCATGTTCTTTGTACTGAAGATTAACCTTTTAAATATTCATGCTTAGATGAGGAATGGAAATACAGGATGAAGACACATGAAGAGCTGACAGTCATGTAGTGAGTTTGAATATAGATTAGAACTGTTTCAAAGCAAAGACTAAAGTCTAAAAATCCACAATTCCATCATAAAATATTTTTTATCAGAGTTTGCTTTTATTTTGAATAGCTCAAAACAATAATTTCACTTTTGGAAGCAACCCTTATGCTCCAAGTAAAATTTCAACTGTTAACTATTAGGGTGGCCTTTTTAATTTTGTCTTTGGTTTCTTCAAGTGAAAATGTGCTAATTTTGACAGTGAATGAGCTAAAAACTTAAAATGAAAATAAAATTGCCCAGTAGCACAGAAAAAAAAGTCTGTAATACGAATATCCTTTGGTTCTTTACATATGAGCTGTTTGTCAATGTTTGGTGTTCTTCTAGTTGTTTACTGTTCTCCTTAGAAGGCAATATTAATTATAATGATAAAGATTATTTTGCAAAAACAAAGTAAATCCCAGTCTTTCTTCAACACAGAAATGTCACCAGAGCTGGCATTGTTTGTTGGTTTATCTTTGTTAAGCTGGGTACTTTTGGGGTTATTAGTGGTAGGTTTTCAGCAGCACAGTATCCAGAAAGATCCTTTTTTTGGGTTTGTTCTGCAAGTGATGGTCAACTGTTGTAGCTGTCTACATGTGCTGTGTCTGCACTCAGAGATGATCACTGCAAAGAGAATTGCTTCATGTGTGTATCACAGCTGGAGGACAGTCCATATGCTCACAGCCTCATCAAGATGTTATCCGACTCTTAAACTGACAGAGAAAACACTGAGAAGTGAAACAAAATTCATTTCCAGGCTTATTTTGCCTTAATATGGTTAAGCATATTTTTCCCTGGATAATTCTCCCCAAAAGCCCAGGTGTTAATGAAATTAGGACACAGCTTATGAGTAAAGACCATGATAGCTACACTGGTCAGATACTGAGGCATTTGAGAGTTTTCCCTCTGTAATAGATATGGGGATAAATTTTGAAGGTTTTATTCAGTGCTTGGCTGAAATGATGAAAGCCACAAAGTGCTTGTCTGGAAAGGAAGTAAAGCAAAACCCACAAGAACCTCTATACAAGGATGTCCCTTCATGCCAGGTGTGCACAGAAGCAAAAGGACAGGTGGGTAGAGAACAACTTTGTGGAGACATTACAGCTTGCACTGAAATATTTTAGAACTGAAAACAAAAATGGCTTAATTTGCTCCCTCTCCTGCTTTGTTATACTTCCGTAACTATCTTCATACTGAAACATAACATAACAGTGGGATCCTTTCCCTTTCCCTTTCCCTTTCCCTTTCCCTTTCCCTTTCCCTTTCCCTTTCCCTTTCCCTTTCCCTTTCCCTTTCCCTGAATTTTGAGACATTTTCAGTTTCAGTGCCATCCATCTCTTCTTTGATCCCCCAAGATCACTTTATCAGTCCTACTGTTTAATCCTTCTCCCCAGGTCTGCTTCAGTATCAGAGACTTTCCTGAACTTTGTACAAATTTAGAAAGCTCTTGAAGACTGTAAAGGTATGAAAACCTATAAAGGTATGGGTACAAGGAATTAAAGTTTAAAATAGGATTTCTGAAGTGGAGGTCTGCTAAATTAGTGGTCTTTGATCAGTTATTAGCCTGAGTTCAGGTAGAAAATTCATAAAGTTTTTGAAATACTGAGTACAGGAAATGAATGTTTGAAACATATGTAGCTGCTGAAACTTTTAAAAGTATAATCCACAGAATAATTTAGAGCATGCCCAATGTCCCTAGTGGCCCTGATGACATTTTAATCTTTGGCAAAATTAAGGAACTACTCAGGCAAACTTTTGGGATATTTGACTGACTGCCTGACAGCTCTTAATCTGACATTTCACATTGCCAACTGAAATTGAATGAAATAATGCTGTAAGGTTTTTTCCCACTGAAAATTTTATAGAAATAGATGTAAAAATAACAGAAAACTCCAAAGAAGCTCAGCATTGAAAAATTGCTCAGTATTGAAAAATTGCTTTGCATACAGCCCAACATTCTGTGGGAAAGGTACCTTAACACCACTTCTCATCTGATGAGCTGAGGTAGAGCCTCCTCATTCTAAGCCAGGAAAATCACCAAAGTGTGATTTCCTTTTTTAAATCTGTCTCCTCACGTACCTTACCCCACGGCTGAACCTGCTAGAGACTTCTATTCATGATCACTGATACATTTTACCAGACTTTTTCCCACTGTCTGCAGGATATAAATTACTGTCTGCCTCCTGGTTCAGTCTAAATAAAATATCATGTGTGAACAGCAATGCTTAATGATGACCAGATGTCAACATCTCAAACTCTGACATCTTTCTCAAGACAATCTTTGAATACTGACTGACTGAAACATCATTTCCCTCCATAACTTTGGGCAAACCACTTGTGGCAAAAACCCCACCACAAAACCCAAACAAACAAGCAAACCTGCCCTGTGCATTAATTTTATCTGTCTAGTTTAGGCTATCTAGAGTTTGACTTTCCAAAACTTCTTAAGTCCTCATGGAAGCTAGAGGGCAAAGTAAACCTTCTGTACATTTTATAATCATGCCACAAATACTCAATTTTGGTAACTGACCATCTTAGGTGGAGAAATGTATTGCTGAATAGCAATACAGGAAGACAGCCAGGTGGTATCTAATTCTGCTGAGATTCAAACAATCCAGATACATATTTTATGCTGATTCTGTCCCTTTCTTATTGACAAAAAATCCACAAAGGAAAACTAGAAGGGAACTGGCATATGAGTAAAAGGAACTCACATTTCTCCAAGATAAAGATTGACTTGAGGCTACAAAACTGTTCACTTTAACAGGAAAACACAAAGTTGTTCACCTGAAGGAATCAGGCAGACTTGAGAGGAAGTATTTTCCTGTGTCCTGTTTGAAGTCACTTTGGAAATAGTTCCCAGAAAAAGAAAACAGTTCATCCATCTAGAGAAAAAAACACCCCCAAAGAAGGGACAACCCCTCAGTTTTCAAGCAAAATTGTACTTGGGCTGCACAGAGAGAACTAGATGAGATAATCTTTCAACTGTGCCAGCTTCAAGATAGACATTTCAGAAAGAAATCTGGCCAGCCCTAGGGCCTGAGTCAGTCTGTCCTGCAGAGAGAGGTCACAAAGGGCACTCAGGTGTGACTGTATGCTACGTGTTCATGGTGGATAGTGTGTGCCACCAGACCCCATATGGTATTTCCATGAATTCTGTCCCTCTCCTTTTCGTCCCTGCATTATTAATCAAGACAAGCATCTGTCAATGCATAGGTGAACTTAAAAATTGTTGTCCATGTAACATAAGATCTATGAACACTCCTGAGTCTGTGCCTCTGATGTTGATCCCAAGACATAAGTGGCATCATTATTATGTACTGTCACTCATCATAAGCTGTGAGAATGCTTTTAGCTGAAAATAGATGCCTTTTTTTGCATAGTGAAAGACCACCAGTATTTCTTATTTGTTTTGTATTGATTTACACATACAACGTTCTTCTATATCCTTAATAGAAGAAATTATATTCTAAAAAGATGTTTTAATCCTGGAAGCAAAATATTACCAGTTCAAATCCTGCTTAACATTTATACTAAATGCTATAAAACTGCTCTGAGTTTTGGGTTTTTTTTATTTTCATGTAAAAGTGTAGTTTTATCCTGCTCAATATATGTGTTGATCCTATTATTTATAGTTAAATTAAAATTACTAATAATAAACCTAGTGATCATAGCAAAGTTTGCTGTTAATAGTTACCCAGCATGTTAGAATTGTGTTCTGTTATGTTCATCATGCAATGGAATAATGTCATCATTAGGAAGCTCTTTTCCATATAATTAATTAATTATTTAAACACTAGGGGATTGTTGTTATTGAAGATCTTTTATAGTGCTATATGTAACATAAAAATTCTACTATTAAAATAATTTAAGTAAAAAGTAAGTTTCACCCTGAAAAAAATTGCTCAAGAGGACTTAGTAAATAAAAGACTCTTCAGGAACAAAATGTACATTTAGAATTGTTCAGGTATGGCTATTTTCTCCGAGCATGGGGTCTTGTTTGGAAAGACTTATATCTTATCTTCAGACAGTGAAATCTATAAAAAAGAAATTAGGAAGAATCAGCAAGACAAAAATGCACATTCTTGCAAATGAGCTACCCAGTTTCCAGTCACAGAAGATTAGAAAGTGAAGCTGTTGTCCTCTCACGTGCCATGCCTGAAACATGGTAGGTGTTTCAAGGTGTTAAACATCTTCTGCATTAAAAGCCACAGATTGGAGAGGATCTTCTAAACTGCAAGGAAGAGGCCACCACTAGAAGAGTAGAGGTTTGAAGGATTGATAATTCCAGAATAATGTCTGTGGTTTCCTCTGCTGGAAGAAGAAACTCCTATTTGTAAAATATCACAAACTTCTGTACCACTCAGTTAAAGCAGTACAGGAGGTACAAAATTGTGCGATAAAATACCTGATAAGGGCGGCAATCATCAGAATACAATCAACTCTGACAACACCCAATGTTGCACTTTCACTGTGCTTTTGATCCCACAGATATCAAAAGTGCATCATGAAGGACCCAGCAGAAAGGGTGCGACTTGAAATCCACCATGGGCTTGAGGCCAAAAGGATGGAAAGTTATGTTAACAGTGGCTGGGAAATCAACACTTTGACTGGGAACTTCTGGCCAAGAATAGTCTAACCAACAATCTCGTTAACACTGCTGTTAATTAAGAAAGCTAAATACATCAGATTTATCATCTTTCAGTTTTTTATTCCTTTTTTATATCCTCTTCATATAGAAAACGTGAGTAGATTTTGGAAGAAACATAATGCAACTTTATTTGTGTTAAAGGACATGATAGACACTAAATGGATTCCTTTGGGTTGAGACTTCAAAGTAGTTCCTCAAAGAAATGTAGCCCACTGAGTCTAAATATAGAATTGTAGCTCTGACCTTTAGATGTGAATTTCTATGCTTTTATTTTAGACTTAATATCCTTGCAAGGGTAGAGCAGGTTGGATATGTTTTAGGGGTCAAAAATAAGCAAAAAGTTGGTATATGGCAATCAAAAAGAGAAGCCAACCAACCCAACACAAAGTTAAAAATAGAAAATGGTGACCAGAAAACATCTAGGATTGTAGCCAAGGAATATGTGTGCATGAGGTGGTCAGGGAAATGTAGATAGCCCAGAATAATAATTTTATGTCTTGCTAGCAAGTTGCTTTCAGGTTATATGAATTTCCCATATGATTCTGATGGACGTATTGTTCCACCTGATTCAAAAGGTTCTCCTGGAAGAGATAAAGGCAAAACTATACTCTGTGGGGAAGGAATAAAAAACTGATAACCATTGTTCACTGTGATTTTTACTGTGCCAGTGTTTTCTCTTAAGCAGAAGAAGCTAAAATTAGGCTTATTCATACTGAAGTCATCTACCTCTCCTTTGAATCTATCTTGTTACAGCCCTTATAAAAATAACTCATGGACAAAAAAAAATCCGAATTTAGTAGGAAATTGAATAATTGTAATCACTTAGTTTTTTTAAAAGAGCTTTTACTATCATTTACAGAGAAACTCTATATATGGCTCTATACAAAGAAATGCATGTGCAGCTGACCAGGGAGGAGATGTAAAGATTAATTTATTTGAATTACAGAATTGGGGGCGAAAGCTTCTACTTCTCACATCCTCACAGATGCCTCTTCTCACATTATTTTAAAAGGTAAATTGAACTAGGGTTGCAAGAACTGTTTCTAGGAAGTCAAATAAAAAGCTACTAGGGTTTCATCCAGTATGAAGACTTCATGAACACAATTAATAAACCCAAACTAGTAGTTTTAAACATATCAAGTGATTACTTGCTTTAGTAGAGGTCTTACAGACTTCACAGAGGGTGCAGATTTGCTCTAGTGCTGCTTTTTCTTTCAGGGTGAAGGAATTTCAGACTAATCTCTTAATATAGAAACCCTCTAGAAATTGCTTTATATTAGTTATGTTCCCCTTGTCTGTTGAGTGCAAACAAATACCCAGATCTGTTATTCTCCTGTGATTTCAGTTGTGTTCTTTGAAATGACGTGCCAACACTGTGAGTGACACATCCATCCTCTGGTAATTTGTCATTGATAGATTATTCTTTAATTAAAGTTTCAAGATGGATTTTCTTGTACTCAGGAACAGCAGCTTTACAGTTTTATCTTGAGGCATAAGGCAGCAGTGCAGATCCAAAGATGTCATTTAACATAAAGATATTTAAATACATATTTTTATATATCGCAGTCAAATATTTGTAATACCTTCATCTTTGTTAAATAGAGAGTAATTTTAAGCCCAAAATTTAAACACTTTCCCAGACTAAAAATACTGATGCCAATCAATATATGTTTCAGTAGGCTGGTGTTGGTGCATGTCTGTTCAACATACTGCTATCTGATCCCATGACTTGTAACGTTGATAACAAAATCAATCAAGTGCCACAAAAGTGAATTGAAAGACTCCCATGGCCAAATTTGAAAATAGAATTAAGAACCACAAATCTGATTAGCACTGCATAACCTTGAGACCACTTGAACTCCACAAAGGCGGTAATTTTTTATTTACAGAGAGACTCATCAAAGTATTTTTAGACTATGACAGGGTCAAGCTCATCACAAAATAATGTGGAAGAGACACTTGTTTAAAAGATGGATGCAGTAAGAGGAATAAGGCCACGATTTACATCTCCCTAACATAAAATAATCTGAACTCATCTCTCTCAAAATAAACAAGCAAACAAACAAGCCTCCAAAACTCCCAGACAAATAAATAAAAAATAGTAAAATGAAGGGATTGATACAGGTATTTTCCAAAATAAGGGGCTAGGCAACCTAAGAAGCACGTTGACTTTTTTGAGCTCTGCATTTTCCCAGCCATCCCAGCCGAGCAATTCTTAACAAAGGAACATTTTTCCAGTGAATTCATTTCTAAGTACAGCTAGTTTTCTTTCTGGATTTTTTTTCCTAGCCTGTTGCAAGGTGATGAGTTGGGAGTGAAAGAACTGGCAGACTTTCTCTTCACAGACAGGTGTGATTTAGGGGTATTATTTCTATTTTCAGTATACTGTGAGTCACACAGATTTGGAGTGCAAGGTTTGCACAAAATGTAATGAGTCCAAGCCTTAATAAATATTTACATCTCTAGAGCAAAACTGAATAAACTATAGGTCCAGAGAACTGTAACCTTTCATTAAAAAAATGTGAACTAGCCCCCACAGGACATGTCAGCTTCTCATACATCATATGAAATTCAACACAAACATTCAGGAGCAGTAGTATGCTTTGCAGCATTTATTAAACTTGCTCCTTTATCCTCCCTCCTTACGATTCTTCTAATGATGTATTATATGGCAAATGATTATTGGGTTTGTGTTGGCTTTTTTAATGAAAAAGCCACAAAATATGTGCCATGGAGACATGAGAAAATTACATAGTTGTTGGGAGAGAGTATGGGACCTATAATGCAACACAATGTAATTGGTGTGCAAGTTCCTTTCCTCACTGATTTCTGTCAAAATCCTAATTCATATCTTGCTTCTTTCCAGCTTCCTTTGGCAATTTTATTCCACAAGGTGTACCATTTGTCAAAGGTTAATATATAAATGGTGGTTAATAAATAACTGTAGCATGCTTGTAGTTATCAATAAGTAATTCTTTAACATTTAATAATGAACTATTTATTAAAACATATGTTCATCTGCTCCTAAATTTTTAATTAAAGTCTGATTTATAAATAATCCCCAAGAAATTACTTATTTCCATTTATGAGGTAGTCTTAACTCTCTAAGGTGTTTATGATTTCCAGAATTCTGCAACAGAGTGCTCACTCTGTTTTGGATATCAAAAATATATTAAACCCATATTCTTTTGTATTTTTTGTCTGGTTTCCTTTGTCTGCTCCCATTTCTCCTTTTCACCATCCTTTTCTGAACATTCATTGTGCTCCTTCAGCCAAAGACCCCACTTTAATTTATACTGGCTGCCTTACCCACAAGTCATTACCTTCTGGTGAGACAATATCTTTTTGCTGGAGACAGAAAAAAAAATATAAAAAGGGGGGGTGTGGGGAGTGGTAAAGGAAGAAAATTAAAAATGTGTTTTATATTATTGGGCTGTTGCCAGCAGCACAAAGTGGCTTATAACCTGGCCTGGTAGCAGTCTGAAAAGTGTAAGTGAGCTTCAAGCACAGTCTTCACATTAGAAATAGGTATGAAGACAAATTTATATTCATAAAACATACAAGATCATGCTCAAGATGTTTTAAATCTTTTTTTCTTTAACCAGGGAGCAGCAATGCTTAAGTTACCCTTTTCTCCATGCAATGTGTAATGGTGCTCTTTTAAGACATGCTGCATTGTAATTACTGCTTTGCTACTGCAGTGTACTTCAGGGAATTGTAACTCACTGAACAAAGGTATCTTGCTTTTAGTTGCTGAACAGGCAATTAGCTTTCCCCAAAATGGCATTTTCATATCCCAGCAGCCCCATGAAGCACAAAAAAAAGTCTATACATCATATATTGAGCTCTCTCCTGTTTCATAGACTCTGAGGCTCCTTTCACACACGCTGCTGATCTGCGTTTGTCAGTGAAAAATCAGAATAACAAAGCAACATTCCACTCCCTCTAGTCACTTGTCATATCTTTCCACCAAAGGAAATTTGCACTGATCAGCTGTAGCAATTTGGGAGTATTCAGCCGAGAAGCTGCCTCCTCTTTCTTATCTTTTACAAGGGAGGTACTTGGGGAGAATTGATCCTGAGTCCTAGCGCCGGATTTCGTAAGTCCCCAAATTCTCACAGTTTTGAGGGAATCATCCTCCATAAGCATTTTTCCTACAAGGGTTTCATGCAAAACATCAGTGGAGTTTTACCCCAAGAAAAGCAACAGTATAGATTTGTCACCCCTGAATAAAGCTGAAACTTAGAAAGAAGATTTATTCTGAAAAAGTAATGGTTAAATCCAGGGGAAAATATATTACAAAACCAAAAATCACTTTTCCTTGCTGCCTCCTAAGACTTCTTGATGGGATGTCTTGGGAGGGAAAAATGTCCTCCACACCTGACTCCTACCTTTTAAACCTGACCTTTAAAATGAGCATAGGAAGCTGGTGGCACAGCCTTCTTCATCCATCTGCTTTGCTTCAGGGAGCATCTATGTATTCTTTTCCTTTTATCTATGGTAAAACTTCCCCTCCTAGCCTTCCTTTCTCAGCATCCTCTTCTTCAGGTTTTCATGAAATGCAGGTTTTAGATTTGTCCTAAAAATGTAAAAGTCCTAATCCTCCTTCCTTGTTCTTCAGGACTGGTATCCAAGACACATAATGCAGCTGTAGTGAAGAGGATCCTTCATTTCTGTGAGGGGTTTGCAGTCCCATGGCATTCCTCTGTCTTCCATTCTGCATATTTATAGTGACTTTCATACTGAGTTCAGTCTTTTCCAGAACTTTCACTATGGAAGGAATAGGATCATACCCTATATAAGTGAACTCAGAATTGTCCTAATTTGCCTACATGTGGACTAGGAATTTTGGGTCAACTTTGGTTCACTGACATTTAGAAGAGCCTAGGCCACAGCTGTGTCCATGCAGCTTTTTGATAGGAAAAACCCAAACAAAATAAAAAAAGCAAAGCTTTGTACTGTGGAACATTTCAGAGTTCTTAAATAGGTTCTCTTTTTATTGTTTTAGTTTTTGTTTATTTTTTAGTGGGAATTATCAGTTGCTGCCACAACCTCCCCAAGGATGTGGTGGACTACCCATCACTGGAGGTCTTCAAGGTGTGACTGGGCAGGATCAATAATCTGATCTAAGCTCCCTTTCCTATGAGAGATTGGCCAAGAGGATCTTGCAAGAGGATCTCCCTCCCAACCTGGGCTCTTCTGTGATTCCCTGATTCCATAGGATTCTGTGAGTAGCAGGTGTCATGGTTTGACAGGTCTCTATGAGCTTGCAAAGGGAGAGGTTTTAAGGATTTTGCTTTCCAGTTCAGAACATCTACAGCTGTGCACTAGGAGAAGAAATATATAACAGCCACACCTAAATTGTCCAAAGGGAATATTAAATTGTCCAAAGGGAATATTAATATTAAAATATTAAATATTAAATCTCATCCTCACAGAATACACATCTTGACCTTGTTTATATCCAAAAATAAATTGTTAATCCCTCAGCTAACCTTTTTCAGTTCAACAGGTGAGCTACTTCCCTTTTATTATATTAATGCCATTTAACTTTTTTTTCCACTCTTTTTGACCTTTAATATTCTCTATGGGACATTCTTGCACACATGCCTGTATTTTAAGTCCAATATAATCCATTAGACCTCATATTTATTCAGTTTCCAACTTGATACATCAGAATACCTGTTTCTCTCACTCTCTACAAAACCAGATGTGTATGACAGTTCATTACATCAGTGTCACAGTGACACAGACCCAACTGAAGCAATTGTTACAATTGCCCCAGAAATTCCTACCAGCATAATTACTCAAGGCAAATAAAGAAGCATTATTTGAGATTAGCTTCCTGAATTAAGAAGAAAATATTTTTTTTTTAATAGGGATTATTCCAAGGAATATTTCAGGGGAAAATAGTGATCCTGTCTAACAAAAATAATCATGCCACACTGACAGAAATTTACTGTGTGTGGCTATCCCAGTGTGCTGCCACAGCTTTCTGGGGGGCTTGGCTGACAGCAGGCAATTGCCATCAAGAAAGCAGCAACTCCTCTCAGTCTCTCTGCAAAGTCCTGATGTGTCCACAGGCTGGGTGAACAAACAACTTGCTGTCTGTACTGCTGAAGCAAGCTGTGTCAACAAGACAGAATTTGAATTATTACATGCTGCTCTTACATCCATAGAAGCAGAAGAAGGGAGTAGATGATTATGGCACAGAGCTTGTGGTTAGGGAGGGAGCAATAGTAGCTCTTCAGCATCAGCTGCTGATGGAAAACATCTGCTTCCCTTCCCATCCCATGGAACAGGCACTTGGGAAATGTTCCGGGATGGTATCTCTCTGATCTGGGTCATCCCTCTGCTTGGAAGCCTTATGCAATGCTTGGATCCACTGAGAAATCATTAAACGCCAGAATGGAAGGCAGATAAGGGATCTGCTGCCTGCATTCCTGCATGGTGTCTGACATGGGGCCTCCAAGGGTAGGAGAAGTGATGCCAGGCCCTGCTGCAGCAGCAGGAGGCACAAGGGGCCCTTTATTCCTCCCTGGGGCAGGAGTGGGGAAATCCAGATTCCCAGACTGCTTCCACCAGAGCCCACCACAGCCCAAGCTGATAATATTCACCTTCAGCTGCAGCACCCTGAGCTCAGAGGTTAACTAGCCCTACATCACCAGAGGGACAGGAATGTCACAGGATTCTGGGCAGGGTTTATTTTTAATTATTTTTTTACTGATTACAAATATCCCTTTTTTTCCCCAGGCACATGTTTTCTTTTCAGGAATAAATTTTGTTCATGTTCTTCAAGGGAAACCAGACAATGTATCATCATGCAAAATTGTAAGGAATGTGAAATGGAAAGGAGTGGTGGTTTTGCTTAGCCACCATGTTTTCAAAGTTTGTTACCAGCACATTTAATCCACCATACAATAAAAAATAAATGATCCAGGTTGTGAGATAATGACTGAAAGAGAATAAGGACGTTTCAGGAGGGGCAATTTTTCATTTTGAATCCAAATTTAACCAAAAGGGTGGCAGGATTGATTTCATGGTCTCATGAAGCAGTGCCTGCAGAGGAAGAAATGGGGGCTTTAAATCTGAAGAATTTCTGATTGCCGAAAGTGTGAATACAGCGTGATTTCCCCAGCCAGTGTATTAATCATTCAGAGTCTGAAGGGAGCTATATTTGTATATATAAACTCTATATGAACATACACATATAGAGAGAGTATATACTCTTACAGATAGGAACATTACTGAGCCTTACAGATAAGCATGAAGGGAGATAACAAGCCTTTCTTTTATATTCCTTAATGATATACATACAGGAATCTTTTTTTTTTTTTTTTTTTTTTTTTGATTGTGTGAGTTTATATGTAATTAGTAGATAAGTGAGGTGAGGGAGATAAGAGTTTTATTTCAAGGTGCCTTTATTTTATGTGTGTGGAATGTATCAGTGTTAAAATGGCTGTATATAATTGAGTGTTTTATTCACATTGTGTGTATGTCAGATTGGTTACTGTAATTGTGTTCAAGTCTCAAAGCAACTTGGTTTAAAACCTGTAAGGACTGTAGTAAAATAAAGCAGGATAGCAAGTCTTAAAAGTTTCCCCACACATTGGTGGAATATGATAAAGCATCTCTTCATAGTTAAAGCATCCAACCATTATGCTTCATAAATCCAAATCTGTATTACTCACATTTATTTACAATATTTTGGGAGAAGCCTGGCACTGTACCAGAAATACAGTTTAAAAAGCAATAAATGTCAGAGAAAAAAATCCCTTCTGTCATCAAGTGATAAAAGAAGAGTTTGCTAAATATATAGTGATGAATTAAAATATTACTAGTAAGACAGAGCCTATACATAATCTTGGAAGGGAAATTCTGGAGATGAAGAGATACTGTAGTACAAGCTAGCTGTTCCGTAAATAACAAAATAAAACACTACAATGACCCATCTGCTTTCTCTTAATGGAGACAATTGGAAATCCTCACACTGTATTTATTTATTTACTTTAAAAGGACATGATTTCTTTCATTTATCTTTAAGCATTTAGGAATATTAATTAAAATGTCTAAGGAAGGTATCTGAGGGAGATGGATTTGAAGTAGCAGCTTTTGAGTCTTATTCTGTTCCTTGGCCTGTGACAAATCAATTTAAAAACGCTGATTTGACATCCCTGATACACTGAATGGGATAACAAAGCCAAGAAATTGTTCCCCTAAATGCAGGCTCATCTGTCTTGATTCAGTGGGGCTGTTGCTCACTTCTATTGTTTGCTGAAGTCTAAATCCATGGCAGCAATTCTGGGGGAAAAAACCCCAAAAAAAGGACAAAGCTCAAAGCTGGGATTCCAAAAATTCCTAAACCCTATTCCTGGAGTATTGCTAATGCAAAAGCAACTAAGAGGAGCAAGACTGCACTGCCTGCTTGCATCCCACCATAGCAAGGTTTGTTGATGTGTGGCAGGAGTGCTTTTGCCCAACAGCACAGCAAGAGAGCATTTATCCATTATAAAGGACACTTGGATTAGGTGTCCTTTATATTCAAATGTCCACCCACCTATTTGAATTATTTTCTACCGTTTAAATATGTTTTCCCCTGTGACACAAATGTGTCAGCATCCCATTGCTACAATTATAGTGACCCACCATTTTAGAAAACATAAACCCCTGGCCCTGTACCTTGTATTTGAAAGCTAAGGGGAAAAATCAGAAAAATGTGGATTAATGCACCCAACAGCCAGCCACAGGACCTCCTCCTGAACATGTTGGCAACCTCAAGTAACAAGGCTGTCAGATTTTACAAGCCCTGTTTTGATGTGGCCTGGCTCAGGAGATTGTATGTGAGGCAGTGCCCCTGCTGAAATTATTTCAGTGTGCAGGAAATAATTGAATCCTCACAAGAGAGAATAAGAGACCATTAGAAAAGTGCAGAGGAATGGTAAAAAAAGTAGTCAAGACTGGTGTTCCAATGTGTGCTAAAACAGAGTAGCAAACCCTTGAAGGAATGTTTTATGGCCCAATAGGTTAGATACACATTTGATGATGCTAAAACGTGTTCCTGTATTTCCTGAATGCAGAAAAAAAGCTTTCATTGTTAGATTGACAGGGAAAGCCATATCTTCATTTGTGTTTTATCAGAAAGGGATTTAAACACTCAGTACTTAGGCCACTGATGAACATTTCAGTTTCTAAGCTTCAGCCTTGTGCCACATACAAATTAGATAAATGAATTATGCAGGACAAAAGAATTGTTAGTTTGTTAGCCTGAGATAGCAGGAGTATGAACTCTTACTGGGCCATGCCTGATATTATTGCTTCCAATGAATAAAAGGACTTAACTGCCCTAAGTAGCTACAAAATCATGAATATTTTCCAATCCTTTTCTTATGTAAACAGTTTCTGCTGCCATCACAAAGATATTATTGGTGGACAAAAGGAAAAAATCAGTGTGGTAATGAATGTCAAGCTGGCTTTCATAAGCTATCACACTCCATTAAGATGAAGGATACACTGAAAAAATATACACCCCCACAAGGTGATATAAATGCCCATAGCCAACAGGATCAAAAATTTGGCAGCTTTTACCCTGACATTTCTGATACCATAGAGAAGGCTGCTCTGACAGGCACTGCCAAAGCCTTGTCTCATGGCAAGGGCAGCAGGACAAGGAACTGGGACTTTTTTCAGACGTGAAAAAGCCTTTTCATTGCCCCAGAGGTGTTACAGAAAGCTGTTAGGGAACACTGGTTACTTTAGCACAATGGAGCCCTGAAGGATAATCCAAAATGCAGACATGGGTTTGGAAAAAGATCCTAGATTGCATAATTTCATCAAGGTAACCATTAGAGAGCTACTTGAAAAGTCAAAATGGAAAATTATGGGTTTTACTTTACAAAGTGATTCAACACCTCTAGTGTTGACAGGAACAGGGCTGGGTGGACAGAGAAAGTTATAAAAGTCAAACTTAAATTATATGTAAATCTTTAAAAGAAAATATAATGTAAAAATTTGGGTAGAAAACCATTGCTGTTACAGAATGTTTCCCAGTACCTAAATGCCAGACAAATGTGGCCCTTTTTTTAAACAAGGAAGTAACATTCAAATAGTAGGAAAAAAAAATGGATTTATGACTGTTGATGTTTATTCTTCTTTTCTTCTAACATATCATTAACTTACAACTCATTTCTGAGTCTGCCTTGGTCTACAAATATGCAAGAACCATGGGAATATTTGAAAAGACCTCCTTCAAACTCTGATGGGCTGTTGTCTTTACTTGCCTAATTTCCTATAATCCTCCAAAATACTGTGGAATTATTCCCCCTTTTTTTCCCACAAGTGGCTTGTGACATCAAGTTCAGTGAGTTGCTACACCTTCAAATGAGAGCGTCACACACTTGGGTGCCAGAGCACTCTAAATATTAAATTAGCCCTACTGAAAGACACCTATGCATTGCTAGGGATGTCTTTAAAGAGAAAACCACTTTTCTGATTCTTCCTCTTTCATCTGTATAGCAAAACTTTCATTAGAAATAATCTTTTCATTTTATTGACTTCACTATGCAATGCTCAAATATGAAAAGTTTTTATGGGTTTATAAAAAACCTCCAGGTTATACTCTAAATAAAAAACTCAAACAGAATAACTCCCCCCCCACACACACTTCTCTTTAAAGTACATAAATATAAATACATATAGATGGTCATGTATACCTAAGGCCTTCCAGTCATAGAAGTGTAGCTGAGATTATTTCTTTAACTCTGTTTTCTTGGCATCAGTTATGTATACTTTCAATGTTGTCTTCAGAGAGGAAGATTTGGGTTTTATTTGCTTCTTTAAATTGAAAAATCCATTTCTATTTTCCTTCTGGGAAAGATGTCTGGAGAGCATTAATCTTTGAGCAGAGGTAAATTATAGGAGAAGTAATAAAAACAAACAAAATAGTAAATTGTGTAGAGTATCCATCAAGACTTCTTTTCGCATTTTCTCCTTACACAGAGCAGGGACAGCTAGAGGAAATGGAATTGAAATAGTGAAATTACTGGCATGGTTAGAAAAAGTGACTAAGCCTTGTTCCTAGACAGTTCCTATTGCAAGTTATTTTGCTTCATTCTCTGAAGCAATTGCTGCTGGACACTTTTCCATACAGGACATCAGGTCCCATAAACCTGTTGGTTTGCACCAACTTTTGATTTCTGTTGGTCTTTTCTAAACCAGCTGATGTAAGTTTTGTTCCTATGAGGTCATGCACACATTTTCTCCTAAATTTACCTAAATTTTCCTCTGCTCCTCTTGAGCAGACCCACATTCTTTTAGGCAAGTTCTATGGCAGAGTTAATGCCCTGCATTAAGATAATTTTAAGTGTTTGGATAAAGTCACACTTAGCTATTATCAGAGACTCATTGCATTTTGTCAGATCTTTGGCAGAACTTGAAAAAATGCTAAATTACTAGGAGAAAGCTTTTGCTTTTTGTGGTCTGAAGATTGATAGTAAATTTAAAAAAAAGACAGACTATGCCTGTGCCTGGACTTGTAATTTAATGTATTGCTAATATCTGCTTCTTTCACATGGCTAGGCACACTCACATTTTTACTTGTTCTCCATTACCAAAATTTTCAGTTCTTTGAGTGAACTATGTGTTACTGTGATATTTAGTATAGAAATCCTGCACGAAAGTGCTCTCACATATTTAAGTTTATTGCTTCGAGCTTCTATTCCTTCCTCTGAAGGGCTATGAACCCACTTCTCCTGCCTTGCAGGTGAAAGTATGAATCTGTGTATGACAGACCTATGTGAGAGAAGATGCTCTCATGCCCTCTTATTGTGATTCCAATATTAAATATATTATCAATATTCCCTATTCAGTAGAGCAGAGGGAGGCAAACAAGCACCCAAACAGAAATGTGACCCCATATGTTCACTCTTAGGCTGCTTGCCCAGGGAAAAAACTTACTCTTACTCTTCCTGCTACAACCCATACTTAAAATGCTTAAACTTGTGCCAAGAGGAACCCAGATTTCTTAGCAAACACTCTCATAACAAGGCACAAGCTGTGATTGCAGTCCTTCATCTCTGGTCCACACCACACACAAATGTTTCAGCAGGAAGAATGAAGACTGAAGAGTACAATAAAGACCAGGGTTTAAAGTCTGATGTGTTATTAATTAAACATATCCAAGAAGAAAGAAAATATTCAAACATCTAAACCTCTTAGTAGTGGAAGCATATACTAATGGCTAATCCACAGAGGAAATGAGGGTCAGAATAGGAGGAGATTAATTTTTTTTTTTTGCTTTGCACAAACACAACATAGAAGTATCTTCTAAGGATGAGAGTGAGAGAAGTGAGACATCTAAGTGAGAGAAGTGAGGACAACTCAGTGTTTCAATTCCACTGGGCTTTAAATTAGGATGAGCAGTCAGATAGTTACATCTTAAGTAGAACTCCATGAAAATTAGTGACCCCCTGATGCTAAGGATGAAGCTGAGCAGGGGTCACTTGACTATCTAAACTTTCCTTTAGGTGATGATAGGTTCAAGCACTTAGGGCTGCTGGCAAAGACCAAAGCCATGCTTTTGTCACCTTGCTTCAGCTGGGCCAGCACGATGCTCTGGGCTCTCAGCTTCAGCCCTGCCCCAGGCTGCTCCCACTGCCAAAGGATGCTTCAATGCCAGCTGTTTTCCAACAGCATGGATATGCAATTCCCAGCTTGGTGCCAGCTCCAGCTTCATCTCAGCAAACATCAGAAGTCCTCAGAGAGAGGTTTTATGGATCTGGTCACAAGTCACAAGAACGTAGAAACTGGTCACGATACCTCAGTCTGAAATTGCAGGTGACAAAAAACACAACTTTGCCATCCCAAAAGTTTAAAAGTTGTTAAAAATCTGAACAGAAACTGTAATTAGGAGTTCAAGTCACAAAAATAATTGCACAAAATAGAGACATAATCTTGTGTTCTCCCCAGCTTGTGACTAAGCTCGCAGCACCCAAAATGCAAGCTGTATCCTGCAGATGAGTCAGTTGATTTGGAGGTCAACATAAAGTCAAACATCAGCCTTTCAAAGGCTTCTTCACTAACCTCTTTACACTGTCTACAACCTTAACTTGTGTACAAAACAAGTGATCAGCACAGCCACAAATCCCTAAAGTAAGTGGAGAAATAGCACTCTACATTTAATATATGTCTAGACAATAGCCACAGTGTTAGTTTCTGAATTACAGCATAACAAACAGGGGCATATACAGGTTAATTAGTAATAAAGTTGAACTATTAAAGTGGATCTCAGTTAATTCATTGGTTTTCAAAGTATTTTAGGCTAGATGGATTCTAGCCAAGGCTCCAAGCTTATGAAACAGTGATTCATGGCTAATAAGGGCAAATGCCCTAGAGATACGAATATTTGTTACCCCAACTTGCTGACCTTTTCCCAAAGAGGCAGAAATTTAATTATCTCCTTTGAAAAGCACAATTATAGAAAAAGTCAAAGCTTAATTTATATTCAGTTTCTGCATTTTTCACAGATAAATAAGTAGGGAGAAAGAGAAACTGAAGGAACATTTGAAAATAGCCAGAACCAAAATGAATATATGTGTGTGAATGTATTTTGGGGGACTGAAGAAGACTTCTTCTGCTGCTAGTTTTTTCAGCTCTTTCAATTTTGGCTCACTTTAGGTCATAAGCCTTATGACACAAACCTTTATTTACAGCAAAGTCGGAACTCAGAAAACTTCCTTGTCTGCCTCTCTCTGTCTCAGCTCTGGTTGGGTTTGCTCACTTCACTGGCAGGGTAAATAACTGGTCAGAGGGGTCAGTGACAGATCCCCAGTGGCACAGACCAGAATGTAGCTGCCAGTCCCAGATTCACCACCAGAAGCTTCCAGCACATTCCTGCACACCTTTCACAGGCTGTTGCTTCAACCCTGAGTGCAAATGCCAAATAAAATGGGGCTGTGTTCAAAAAATGAAATTCCATGAGGGTTTACTCAAAGATGCACTTTTGATCTGCTTTACTATATGGGGAATTTTCTTCATTAATTTTGTTTCTTGTACCCAGACTCCTCCAGCAGCTAAAATCACGACACTGTGAAAATGTGCAGATTAAGTCAGCAATTGTCCACAGCTAAGCCATCTACATTAAAACATAACAAAAAATCCTTCTTAATTATAAATGGCAAACAAGCTGAATGCAGATTAGCTGACACACTTTCATCAAGTATGATTCTTTTACAGCGATCTGAGCTCTGATCTACTGTACTCATATGGGATCCCTGGGGAATCTATCTCCTGTAAGATCATATCTTAATTTGCTTGGGTAATATTTTTAGCAATTTGATGTCTTCCTACCCTGTTTCCCACCAAGAAATAAATCATATTGTGGTCATTAAGTAAACCCATTCATCCAGTTCCATTTGCTATAATTCTGCCTGCTACTGTGTAGCCTGGGGTTATTGATCAAGCATAGCATTCCCATCCAAGAGTGTGTATGTGAGCATGTGTTTAATTAGAAACTTAATTTATTGCAGTGACAGCATGGAAACTTTTAAACACAGGAATTTTCAGCCCTATTTTCAGCTCTTAAAAACATACACGCCTTGTTTGATTGCAGACAGCTTATTTCATTTATACCAAAAAAAATATTTCCATGATTAAAATTAATAATGAAAAAGCTCCATTCATCTATTTTTCATACCTTCCCTTTAAAAGTTTATAAGCCTCCCAAAAGTAGAAAGAAAAGTTATTTGAATGAGTGTATGTCTTTGCTGTATTACAGAACCACTGTGGGACTGGAAGGCACCTCCAAACCCCTGCTTAGAGCAAGATCACTCACAGAGGCTGCTGAGGACCATGTCTAGTTGGCTTCTTAGTATCTCCAAGGATGGAGATTCCATAGCCTCTGTGGGCAACCTGTGGCACAGCCCAACCACCACTCTCACAAAATAAAGTGTTTTCTTCTGGCCACTTGCTGTATTTCAGTTGATGCCTGCTGCCTCTTGACCTGTTAGAGAGACCAAGAAGAGTCTGACTCTGCATTCTTTACTTCCTCAACCAGGTATTAGTATACATTTTTAGATAGATATATAGATATGGATATAGATAGAGATAGAGATAGAGATACAGATATATACACATTGGTAAAACCCCTGCTGAAGTAACAATAAACAACACTCACTGCTTGCCCTTGTTCACTGAGCCCATCACTTCATCATGAAAGGTTCTCAGGTTGGTCAGGCATGGTTCCCCCTTCAGGAATCCTTGCTGACTGCTCCAAATCACATTTTTGGAAATTATTTCTGAAAGACTGAAGTGGGGCTGAGTGGCTTGCTGCTCCCTGAATCTTCCCTCTTGAAGACAGAGTTGACATTTGCTTTCTTCCAAGTCTCAAAGTCGTATTCATCAGCACAGCCTTTCACAAATAATGGAGGGAGAGCTGGCAGGGACATGGGGCAGCTCCCTCAGCACCTCCTGGCTGTATCCCATCAGGTTCCAGGAATTTGTGTATGTCCAGGTTGTTTAGACGTTCCTTTACCAGATCCTCCTCCAACAAGTGTAACTCTGCCTTGCTCCAGACTTTTCCTCAGGTCTTGGGGCTCTGGGATTGGTAACCAAAACTTATCAGCGAGGATCAAGGTGAAGAGGGCACTGAGAACCTCACTATCTTCCATCTGGCTAGTCAGCAGGTCTCCTGCACCATTTTAGCAACAGATCCACATATTCCTTGGTCTTTCTTTTCATGTTGAATTGTCTATTGACACCCTTCCTGTGGCCATTCAGATCCTTACCCGGTCCAACTTCTGTCCCATCCCTGTCTCTGCACTCCTGGACGGCATCTCAATATTCACCCACGCTTCCACACCTCACACATCCTCTATGTTTGAGTTATTCAGGATCTTGTCTGCTCTCCAGGATTCCTGCCACCTTTTGAAGGCACGAAGGGGTCCAAAGGAGCAGCGTGCCTGGCTGACAGCACCATTTCAGAGCAGCAGCACGTTGCCATTTTCTGCCTGAAGCACTGAAGGCTGTCACAACCACTTATCCGGGGCACTGCAAGCCACATAACTATTATTTTTCCCCACAGGAATCCACCTCCTGGTGCCTGTGAAGCCACAGCCTGCTGTGGGGACCTCTCCTCTGAGGACACAGAGGCTCCCAGCCCTGTGATGGAGGTCACCATCCCTCCCTGGTGGCCAGGGCCCCGCTGGCTGTGCCGCAGGGGAGGCTCCGGCCTGGCAGGGGAACGCAGCCAGGGCAGGCTTGGGTCACTGCCTGCTGATCACCTGCAGCACACACACGAGCTGCATGACAGAGTGAGCAAAAGCGCCAGTGAAGCAGACAAATGTGATAAAAGATGCTGTGAGGGCAGCTTGAATGATTCTGTGAACAGCACTGGGTACTGAAAACCTTGGAAAATTCACATTAGAAAGATGCAGTATTTTCCTCATTTCTTGGTCATAACACAGCAATCTCAAGGTCCAGCCAAATCACAATAGGCACATTACAACAGATAGATTGAGCTTTCATAATTTTCATCTGGAATATCAGAATAAGACACCTCCCTCAGCCTCTTTCAAATGAGAACTTTCTCTGGCTCTCCCTCATTCCTTCACATTGTAAAAACAATACCCATTGCCTATATTTCCTACTTATTTCCTTCTAAAAATATGGTGTTTTCCCTAATATTTTTGTATTAAATATGACCATGCTTACTGCCAGAACAGAAACAGCTCGCTCCTCTCTTACAACGCTGCAGCTGAAGTGCTTCTCCTAAGATTAAAGGAAAACCCCTCCTAGGTATGATTTGATTTGAGCATTAGCAACACATCTGCCAAGATATTAGCACAATTATCCAATATAGTACACACACTTCTAATTTACTATTTTATTTATTTATTTCCAACATAGACCATGTTTCATTTACTAATACTTCACTCTCAGTAATTATAAGGTGCTGTCCAAGAAGTTGGCTAAGGTAAAAGCAGAGATAACCTCAATTTTCATTGTCTTCCCAAGCAGCACACTCCTGGCAACAGAAGCTTTCAGGAATACCCTTCAACTCTATTTTGAAATAAATAGGAATTGTACCAGTTCCTCCACATCTCACATTTTGTCTCTGGACATATACTGCATGCTGCTCAAAAGAAAAAAAATCAAAAAAGAGACTGACAGAAAATCTTGCTATTCTGTTCCACTTTGTGTCCAGCACTAGTAAAGCAACTTAGATGTGGAAAAGAAATGAGAAGGGCCTGTGTTTTGTGCTATAGTTTGACAACTTTATTTGTAATCTTCCCTGCAAAATCCATTTTTATAGATGTTTAACTTTTTCTTTTCTTAATCATAAGAAAGAGACAAAAAGACTCATGCCAAACTGTCAAGCACTAAAGAGATTATGCTCAATGTCCTTCCAGTAGTTTGATATTTAATTTTTCCCTAAATGAGTTCTAACTGTTGAGTGGGGTTGGGGTTTTTTAAGAACATATTGGAATATACATAGACCTCTAATATTTCCTCTCTTGTGTTTGTTCCCAGAAATAATTGGACCAACTTCTCCTCCCATTTTTGGGGGAGAAAGCTATCTTTATCACATGAAACATTGTTTTCTGGTTTTCATCTCCAGATGTCTAAGAAGACTCAATTCAAAGAGTCACCCAGAGGTGCACATCCATGTCTGGGACAGACACAGAAGGGCTGGGATGCTTTAAAGAATCAGCCCTTCCCTGTGGTGGTCAGTGGTTTTATAAGGAAGACAAAGACTCAAAATGTTGTAACCAAGGAGTCTAGGTTATGGAAAAGGTTAAATTTATCTTGCATTTTCTATTTTATTACTCATTTTACTTATTTTTCTTGCCTCATCCTCCACTCACTGGAGGCAGCTCCATCACAGGGATATTTCACCCCTTGGCTGTCCCTCCAGAGCAGGCAACAGAAACTCATTTTTCTATCTCATTCTTCAAATGTTCTTTTCTACCCTTTCTCTGTTTCTTCTAAAACGTTATAGCTGTTTCAAATTTTTTTACTCAGTGAGGTTTTTTACTTCTCTGTTGTTACTTGCAATTAGCTTAACAACTTATCACTCATCCACAGAGGCTTTAAATAATTTATATTTCAGGTTTTCCTTTACAGTATTTCCTCTCAATCCTTTTGCAAATTATACATCTTTTTTGTCCTCAAGAGTTCTTTGCTCATAAACACTGCCAATCTATTTTACTTAATACATTTCTGATTGTATTAAATTGGAACATTTACATGTTAATACACCTGTATTTGTATCCAAAATCCATCCCTAATGATCATGGCACTTACCATATCCATTTTACTTAATAAAATTCAGTCTGAAGTTTTTCCTTGCTGAGTTGCCTGTAACACATACTGATATAAAAATGAGTTCTACATGAAACTCTAGTCCTCCTTATTAATGATTGAATAAATTATACAAATTAAAATTCCCTAGATATCACTGCAGTCACTAATCTAATGCTCTCAGCCATCTCTGAGTGTGCTTCCCTACCCTGAACCACAGGTGGTAAACACTTTTTCCTTCCCCCTCACTACTTCAATTTAAACTGAGTCCAGATTTCCACATTCCCCTTCATTTTTAATAATCCTCATCACAAGCTGAAAGGAGTTATTAACTCACAGTGCCACCTTTCCCAATCTTCCCTACAAAATATTCTAAAGCAGAGGGTATCCTCTAAATTCCTAATCTAGTCATGACAGCACACACTGCACAAATAAGAATTTACATGGTATTACTCTACGTTTTGTAAATAGTACTAATAAAATAAAAAGACATATTTACAATCATTGTCAATAGAAAGACTTCTGAGAGCTTCTATAGAATTTATGTGCCCATATATTTCTTCTATGAACTGAAGATTAATATTTTAAAAATCTTGATGTTTTAGATAAAAAATATGACAACCAACCTTGTCTTCAGAGCCAACAGGGCAAAATCTTGGGCTTCAGAGGAGAAGCTTCTTCTAAAACTCTGTTTAAGACCCCTAATCTCTGTGGCAGATTAATTTCTATATACATAACAAAGAGAATATAAAATTGAATAAAAACACTGGTAAGCCGCTGCCATTCTGGAGGCTGATTCCCTTTGTATCTGCACAATGTTTTGGAAATTGCTTTTGCCGCTTCTCCTCTTTCTTCCTTGCCCCTCTGTTTATTTCCAACACCCTTGTGAGGGTGGACAGGGTGAATGTGGAGCACCAGGTTGCTGATTACTTATTCATACACAGCTGTGGACAGACAGACAAGTGATTCAACATTTTCCTGGGTTAGAAGTACCTAAATTTGAGTATCTCTCCCCCAACAGCTGTCATGAACTTGTAGAATTGAAATAATCTTGGAAAAGCTTAGTCTTTCCATTTAGTTAAAACTGACCCATGGGTTCAGATGTTAATAGAAAACAGAAGAGCAGAGACACAGGACAGCATGCAAAAACAAACTTCATTTTTTAACAGCCCAGGTTAAAAAGTAGAAAAAGTGTATTATCTCTGTCAAATCTACACTTTATTTTGTGCCTTGAAGGGTACACCACACCCAGGAACCCAGTTTTTCACATTCCTTCTCTAAATTTAGAAGTGTCAAAGAAAATCATGGGTGTGTTTTGATTACTTGGCTGCCAGTGGGAAATGCTTCCCTACTGCTTCCCTCATATGCCATAGGCAAGAAATCTCAATTTTTTTTTTGTGCTATATATTTAACAATATGACCAGTCTTCATCTACCAATACTAGTGTCACTTAAAAGATAGATAATTAAATATAAGTATCAAAATCAAGCGTTTCTTCCTCTCATTCATGAAAAGTGAATTTCCTTTCCCTGTAAAAATATCAGGACAATATTCTGGACAGTGGATTTTAAAAATAAAATTTTTTGATCTCCACAGATGACTTGAAACTTCAGGATGCAGAAACGTGCATCAATATCTGGAGAGCATCACTTCTCAGACCTGTGCCTGCACATCAGTGAGAAAGGCACTTGAAAGCCTGGAAAAAAACAGAAGTTTGCCTCAGTCTAATATTGCACTGAGTGGCACAAGAATGTGATTCTTTCTCTCAGTCTACCCTTCCTCTCTTATTCTACTGAAGGGGAAAATGCACACAGTAAAAGGTTCCTTGCATTTCTTCCCAGAACAATTTAAAACTCTTTCTTTTTTCTTTTTCCTGTGCCAGAATAGATACTTGACAAAAAGCCTCTCAACTATAATTTCTTCCTTTACCTCATGCTATTTCACCATTTTTTTCAAGGCTTTATTTGGGACATTAGTAAGTCTTCTGCTTTATTTTAAGGATGGTAAAGTCCAGAAATATGATCAGAGAATTGGACTGGGACAAGAATAAAAACAGTTTTTGTACTCTGTGCTCATTATGTCTCTCTGGTTGCCATCCATTCATCCATTTTTTCTATGTCCTTACCTCTTCAGCATCTTTTCAGATTTGCTTTCTTCTGGCTCTTATTTTTCTGCTGACATAAAATACACCATGATAAATCAAATTATCCTTTCTCTTTTCTCCTCTAAGATTCATTTGACTGATTACACTCATAACTTTATAACAATTTCTGAACTTCATTTGCTTTATTCTCATTAGTTTTAAAGCCAGAAGGATTTTATTCTGAAGTGCTTTCTGCAGCTACAAGACTTAAAATCTCTTTTTTCTCTATAAAATAAACTCTGACATTTTATCACAATCACAGGCCTTCAGCTAATTAGAACTTCAGGAAAAACACAACTGTTGCAAAACTTGTGGTAAAATCGAGTAAGCAACACAGCAGTTCCTGGTGTCCATCTTCAATGTGCTAAAAGAGAGACAAGAAGAAAAGCAAAAAACCACACCAGAAAAACACAGCTTGAAGAAATGGGCCAAATAATTCCCATTCCCTTGGACTGGTGTGTTAGAAGCATCCCTCCTGTGAACAACTCTCTAACATGCACATGGTTCTTGGCTGATAACACATTTTCCTTCTCAAAGATGGTGATGAATTTGGATTAATATATTCATTGTATATTCTGTGTCTATGCTCAGAACAAACACTCACCCATATATTTATGTGCTATCATTTTTTTCATTGTGTAAAAAACATATTGTTTGAACTTAGAGGAATGACCAGTGCTAATAAATCATAGCATGAAATACATTTGATATGTCACTTCTGTCAGTAAGCCATGGGGGAAAGGGGAAAAAAATTGCCTCATGCATATGTTTCAGGGAAATTTTGTTCCTGTTTCTCATTGTGTCACTTTTCCTGATTCCAGTCAGAAACTCTGCAAACGAGGGCTGACTTGTTTAGCACCCTCCAAATGTGCTGAAATGAGTTTAGTCACAGCCCACACATAGTTCTATTTCTGTTTACTGAAGTCCAAATCTGCTCTGCAACTGAGGATGGTGGATCAAAGATCAGCCAGCAGGCAACAGATATTTCATTCCCAAATCTTGCATGCAGAAGAAGACCAAAAAATTGTGACTTTACCAGGCTTTCCACAACATAACTGTAAGCATCATACAGATGGGTTTTATATAAAATACATATAAGGATAATAAAATATGTTAAATCAAGCAGCAGAATATATTAATCATAAAAGTGTGAAAGCAGATTTTAACAGCAAGGTGACTGTCTACTCCTCATAAGGCTTATTTTGCAGAATATTGTTTCAATTCAGGTCCACATTAACTGTTTTCTTTTAGATTACACCACTAAAAATACTATTTTCCTTAAATAGGTTACCTGAAATGCTTTCAAGATGTGTTTATGGCATATCTGATGATATAATGAAGTTCATTTAGCTCCTATAAATATTCTTAAAGGGGTGTTTTCAGCAGGTCATTCTTCTTCCACACCAGGCCATGCAGTGATATATGATGCCATTAGCAGGCCATCTCCAGCCCAGTTTGTCCACCAGATGTATATATTTTTAATTACTCTTTCTTAGTCAGAGGGAGTGACATTTTACTGGTTGCTGTACTGGAAGTGGCAGGCAAATGACAAAGCACTCCATGGTCCTGTCCTTGCACTCATCAGTTTCTTGCAGGTGTACAGTTCTGCTTTTAAACACTCTAAGTCTATGCCAGAGGAGATGTATACAAGCTTAAGGGGTTTATTCAATAAGTCATAAATTTGGGGGGGGGGGGTTCTTTATATTACTTTAAATTGGGGTGCATTTGCTCTTTTCAGCTAAACATGGTACTTGTTTTCACATCCATCTAGAAGCTCATGGTAGAAAGAAAGGGAAAGGAAAAGGGAAAGGTAAAAAGGAAAAGAGAAAGGGAAAGGAAAAAGGAAGGAAAGGAAAAGGAAAAGGAAAAGGAAAAGGAAAAGGAAAAGGAAAAGGAAAAGGAAAAGGAAAAGGAAAAGGAAAATGAAAAGGAAAAGGAAAAGGCAAAGGAAAAGGAAAAGGAAAAGGAAAAGGAAAAGGAAAAGGAAAAGGAAAAGGAAAAGGAAAAGAAAAAAAGAAGAAAAGGAAAGGGAAAAGGAAAAAAGAAGAAAAGGAAATGAAAAGGTAAAGGAAAAAGAAAAGGAAAAAAGGAAAAGGAAAGAAGGAAAAGGGAAAAAGGAAAAAAGGGAAAAAGGAAAAAAGGAAAAAAGGAAAAAAGGAAAAAAGGAAAAATGAAAAAGGAAAAGAGGAAAAAAAGAAAAAGGAAAAGAGAAAAAAAGGAAAAAGGAAAAGGAAATGGAAAAAAGGAAAAGGAAAAGGAAAAAAGAAAAAGGAAAAAAGGAAAAGAGAAAAAAGGAGAAAGGAGAAAGGAAAAGGAAAAAAGAAAAAAGGAAAAGGAAAAGAGGAAAAAAAGGAAAAGAGAAAAAAAGAAGAAAGAAGAAAGGAAAAGGAAAAGGAAAAAAGGAAAAGGAAAAGAAAAAAAGGAAAAGGAAAAAAGGAAGAGGAAAAGAGGAAAAGAGGAAAAGGGGAAAAGGGGAAAAGGGGGAAAAGGAAAAGGAAAAGGAAAAGGAAAAGGAAAAGGAAAAGGAAAAGGAAAAGGAAAAGGAAAAGGAAAAGGAAAAGGAAAAGGAAAAGGAAAAGGAAAAGGAAAAGGAAAAGGAAAAGAAACTCAGACTCAGAAACATAGGCTTTATTCATTTCTTGGCAATAAAATTTGTATTCTCTCCAATTCTACACATGCACAATTCCTACTTAGGGTGGCAACCTTTGTGCAGCATTTGCTTTCTGTCTCTTTATCTTACTTGAAACAGAATAAATGTTATATTACTCTGTGAATGCCAGAGAAGAAAGGATTCTTTAGGCAAAAAATAAGGAGCTGGAAAGGAGAATGAAGAAAACAAAGACTGAGTGGAGTTTTCCTGGATCCTTGGGAACTTGCCCAATTTGACAACAGACAGGCTTGAAACTCTAAAATTCTTCAACAAAAAAAGGACAAGCTCAGCATCAGGTACTAAATAAGGTTTTTTGTGATAGCCTTATATTTACTCTTTCTCTTCATGCAGCTGGTATTTTAAGGATGTAACCAGCTGGAAGGTGCTATGGACTGTACAGCAAGAACTGTACACGCCCATTTCAAATTCAGCTCCCTGTCTTGACAGGTGGCTTCATATATTTTCTCTTCAGGCTGAGTTAGCTCTAAAACCTATGACTATTGCCCAAAATTAGTTCCATTATTGGTCTGGATCCATTTCTATACTGCCCAACAGGCAGTGAAACAATCTGCCACAGAGGTGGCAGAGGCATGTTAACGCAGAGCTCTGCTAAGGTGAAAGCCAAGTGTTCTTTCATAAAGACTAACATAAAGACAATAGAAATGGAAAATATGTCACTTAGACGTGGGATTTATTACATATATTAACCACCTTTGCATCAAAATTCTGTGACTCTCAGGTTAATCCATGCAACTATAGCTTGCACATCTGGCTTTTCTTTCTTTTCCATTTTACCTATTACAGAGCAGTTAGTACCTAGCCATTTTTCCATTGGAAGAGATTAGCAATTTAGTCAGAGTAGTGTCTGAAACTCCATTTCCACAAATAGTGGGAAGTTGTGTTCTATAGGGTGTCTCCTAAAATACACAGCATTTTTTACTCACTACTTAGCATTATTTTTCTCTCCTTTTCTGTGTCTTCTCTAGCTTTTTAATATCTTGCCCTTGTTGGATCAAACCAATGGTAGATAACAAAGCCAATAGTTTTTCAGGGGTAAAACTCAATCCTCCTTACCAATATTTTCACACTACCAAATACCTCTCAAAAATATTGAGGTGAAATGAAAATCTTTTTAATTGATCTAATCCACTGATGTACTTTGTGTAAACTTCCTCTATCAGTAAAACACGTTAATAAGTGCAATAAACATTTGAAGTGACAAGGCAAATTTAAAAAAGAGAGAATGGACTGGAGTCTGTATAAACCTAGTGACTTAAAGGTTCTGATATTTTTCAGTAATGTCACTGCTATTGTGAGGCTAAAACTGAATTATATCAGGTACAACAATAGAGAAATTTTAGCATAGGAGCTGAATTTACACTAGCCCAAATTTGGGAAATGTGTCTCTGAGCAGCAAACTAAAGCACCTAAACTAGGAGGCTCCTTGTTCTGCTCATGGAGAAGCAGCCTGCTCAGAAATTCCAGACTGCACCTGAAATTCCAGTTTGCACCTGGCATCTCCTGTGGCTAAACTTACATCATGGAAAGAACTCACTCCACTGAGAAATTCTTGGTTCTCATGCACAGAGAGACCCCTGACTACCCAGGAGGGACCATGTCTCTCTTGGGTAAAAGTCCATGCCCACACTGAAATGTTGGAATATCTTCTGTGCTTTAAAACTAAATCAAAACCAAAACTCTCAAAACAATAACAAAAAAATCCCCAGTAACAAATCAGAACCAAAATAAAGCAACTGCTCCTTTCCTTCCCCCTGCACCAAAAAAGTAAAAAACCAAACCCAAAAAACCCAAAAGGATTAAAGAGCAAACCTGAAAACTTGCACCCTGATCTGCCCATGCTTCATAATTTTCTCACTCCCTTAGTTTGCATTAACCCTCACCAACAAACTGCCCAGATCACACCTACCATATTCTTTATTACTTTAGACTGTTATTTTCAGACACAGGGCTTGGTCTCTGATCGTTTTTTAAAAATTTAGCAGGTTAGTTTTATTTGATTTAATCTGCGTGAATTCATGCCTATGGATTTTACAGTGACAATAAAATGGCTTCAGTTCTTCAAGTGACATTTACTATGGGCCATAGGTACACACACACCAAAATAATCTGCTTTCTTTTGTTGTATAGATTTTTGCAGTGAAGCAGCAATTATTTAAAAAACAATAGAATTGCTCTCTTTCATTATTTTATAAAGAAAATGGTTGCATTTAAAACCACAGTATATGACTACATTATTTGTAAAATTTCTCAGTGTTTGTGATGTCTCAGAAAAAGAACAAAACCTTGTGTTATAAGCCCATCATTATCTCAACATACAGGTAAAAGTGTATACACACTTTTTTGTCTGGCATAAAGTGTCAAAGAGGTCTTGCTGCCATTAAAGACCAATTTATTGCAGTATGTGGGCAAACATATTGCAATCAAATATTTATCAGTGAAGAATTTACCTTTCCTTAGCTTAGTCCTGATATGTCAAATGCCATACTGGGAGAGAAAGGCAAAATAGAACCTATGCATATTTTAGCTCACTTAAAATACCTCTGCTTGCTTTTTCCCTCTGAAAAAGTAGATAGTCACAACTGGGCATAGCAGAAACATGAAATCTGTATAGAGTAGTCTCTACTAACTTTCAGAAATCAATTGAAATACATAAAAATCAAATGAAAAACATAACTAAAGGAATTTTCAGACAGACAACTAAGCTTCAGTGAAAGCCATTGAAGTTCAGGCTTCTAAAGAGCTTAAAACATTTTTAAAAGTGACCTTAATTTCTTAAAAATCACAGAGTAATTTTGGAAATTACAACCAAAAGAAATATTCTCATCTTCCCTTGTGACTTTACATAAAGTGCAGCAGGACATACCAGCATATTCTTTCTGATATATTACAAAATAAGAATAATTAGCAAAGTAAAGATGCAAGCCATAGCCATATCTGTTGAAATGCATGTGAGGTATGAAACATCTGCACATCAGTGTGGTGAGATACTTGTATTATCTATTTAATTGTTTAACACAGCAATACAGTGCACCCATTAAACACAGAAATTGTGTGATAATAATCCAGTAGGGAGAGCTAGAGTGTAATACTTTTGCCAAGCACTTAATGCCAAGGATTCAGACTGCATAATCAATTAGAGAAGACACTCCTATTATGATATGCATTTCCGAAGCACCTCTCCAAAATGCCCAAGCTCTCTTATTTACATTTTGACTTGCGCTGGTTGCCTCAAGGAAAGAAAGCAATCTTTCCTACTTCCAATATGAAGCCTTGCAGCTTTTTAGAACAAAAAATTGTGTCCTTCCACAGCCTGTTGTCCATCCTCTACTGAAATAATTTGCCACAACCCAAATTCTATGCCACTCTGAATTCAATACCATCTCCAGACAATGTCAACAATAATGTCAGCTAAGTCAGTGCCCCTTGGTATGTAGTCCCATTTTTCTAACATTGAACTTCACACTAAAAACTGAATTTGGTCCAATCACTGTGCATCCTGGATATTGTTGTAAATCATTATGTTCCTCCAGGGGTTTATGTCAGGAGACTTGTACAGATCTGCATCTTCCAATAAATAGAGCGTTATCTGAAATTTGATGAAACCAAGATACATTGTATAAAAATATTCCAGTTCATTACTTGTCCTTATTTGGATGAATTTTATGCCTCTCTTCATTTCATATAACTATAAAGATTACAACTCTACATGAGATAGAGAGATAGATAGAGAGATAGAGGAATAGATAGATAGATAGATAGATAGATAGATAGATAGATAGATAGATAGATAGATAGATAGATAGATAGATAGATAGATAGACCGACAGACCAGCCTGTACAATGGATAAGACTGCACAGGCCAGGATTGTCCAGCCCAGGGCATTGTTATTCCCCTTCCTGCTTTCTTCCCTGCCCATGTGATTAACACCACATGTCTGCACTGTGTTAGCAGATCCCCCAAATCTTTTCAGCTCTTCTTGCACCCTCATCTAAGACATATGGCTCAGTCATAGTTAGAAGACGTGCTCCATGAAGCAAATTGTTTTCCCTGAGTTCTTGGAAATGCCAGTTGGAGCCCAGTTATGGTGTAGAGCAGAAATGCACGTGCAGAACTGAGTTACAGAGTGCTGAGGGGCAGGACACAGACACCACACAAAGGGAATGTCCTACAAATGCCTTGGCTCCAAGTGACTGCTGAGCAGCCTGAGCTTGTAACAGCAGGGCAATGACTGAGTAGAGAGTGAAGTGATTAAAAGCTGTACTGGGTCTGGCACATTCCTGAGACACAGAGGGCAACTGAACAAATTCAATAATGCTGCACTCTACATTTGTCAACACATTTGTCAAAAATATCCACTCACAGAAGTTATTTCTGTCCAATATTAGTCAGTCCTAAGGCACACAGTTGTTATCAGATTTTTTACACATAAAATGATTGTATAGACATTTGGCCAGTTATGAACATCATGTAGTAGTTGCTCAGAAGATAGAGTGATGTTTAGCCAGAAATTGTGTTTATCTAGGGAGATATCTTGCAGGAAGGAGAGAACAAAGTGGTGTGCTAATATTTGTAAAAGATGATCAATGGTCAGAGATCAAATCTTGCAAAGTTGAGTTGTGTTTGACAAGTGTTGTGATGGAAGGAAAACATTAAAGGGTAATTTGAAAACTGAGGATTATAATTAAACATGCCCTCTATCTGAAATATTTTGACAAAAAACTACACTGTCCACAGGTACCACCAGTCTTTCTGCCACATCATTGTCTGTCTACAAAAAATATAAACAAAATGTCTTTTAACTAAAAAAAAAAAAATTATGAAAGCCAAGTAAAAACAAAATTTTGAAACAGGACTTGTATTAAAGATGCAATTTTGCCAGGCAGAAATAGATGCAATGTATGGTGATGTACAGAGGACACTGAGCACCATTACTATTGATGCCAGGGGAGAAATGGTGTTCAAGTAGCAAAGCACTTGTCAAATAGGCACATGAAACTGGACTAGAAAATTGGACTAGAAATTGGACTTTCACCAGAAAGTAACAAAACAGAACCAGCAAAACAGGCACTAAACCCCTTGCCCAAGAGAGGTCAAAGAAAAGCATGTCTGCCCCATTACCAGGAGATGATGCCAGAGTGATTTGGTGTTGGGAAGGATGAAAGTTTGACAAAGAAGTCTCACAGTTATGTATGCTTTGCAGAAAGATATTTAAATGTGGAGTCTAATGAAGGAATAGAGTTGGAAGCAAGTTTTGATATAGAGGAAAATAATTGCTGAGCCAGTATTACTGAATAACCAAGAAGGCAAAGGGTATGTTGGTTAGAAGGGGTTTTTATAGCTTAGAGGACAGGATAAACCCACCCCAAACAAGAAGATGTTTTTACCAAGCAAGAAGATAGCACAGGCAAACAACCCTGCCAATGTGGCAAGTAGAAAAAAGGTCTCAGAATTTTCCACTGCAAGAAAACTGAATAACAACTTCTAGCTTAAACTGCAATGTACTGACTTTTAGTGATTGGAGAATAGTAACATGAATATGGTAATTACAGTAGTTATGATAGGCTATAGATAAAAGTTAAGGTATAGATTGGTTTTACTGTATTAGGATGCTCAGCAAAGAAAACTATATAATGCATTGTAACCTAAACTAAGGGTCTCCAGGCCTGCCTGCAGCTGGAGCTGACAGCTGTAGGCACAGGCCCTGTTGCCCATGACCCTGGAGTGCTGTAACCTCTTGGATGGAATAAACTGCATTTTGGTGAGCCCCTGCAGTCCTACACATCTCTCATTTCAGCTCTTATCATTTGGGGCTGGCTATTAGGTCCAGGGATGAAACACCCACTGCAAAAAAATCCATGACTCCAAGGGCTGCTGCTCCTTGGGGAGGGCTGAGCTCTCCTGTACCATGCAGGGAGATGGGACATGGCCACTGCAGCCATGCTGCTGTAACAAGGTTAACCCACAGCCAGGGGAAGTTGTCAGTCTAAATGGAGACATATTGTGAATGGAATTCCCCAGCATCCCCCAGAGAGGGATTCCACAGGAGCTGAGTCACTCCTGCCCAAGGAGGACTTAGTGAGACAATTCCCTCCTTGGCTGAGCCAAGTGGAGGAGCTTGTGTCCATTTGGGCTGATAAAATTGCAACTAATGGGTTTAATCCTGCTGCAGCAGCAGCGCTGCTGAAATTTTAGAGGATAGCAACAGATTATCACAAGAGGATTATGCTTGTTAATTGATATTTCTGGTACATTTGACTGGAAAATGAAGGCATCAAGATGTAGATGCTGAGTTGTCTCTGTGAAGAGATGGCTGAAACTGGGGCTTTTGCTATGGCAAAGCTGCTTGTGGGTGAGAAGTTTCTCAGCCTTATGTAAAACAAACTACTTGGGGGTGAAGAACACCAAAACAGCCAAAATTCCTTGATACCTCAAGGACTGTGACTGCAAAGGGGTTTGGTAGCCCCCATCTGTCTCCTACCCCTTCCTCCACACCTCCAGTCCTGCTGGTAATACCCAAGTACAAGTTAAGGTAATAAACATCCCCCCTCCTCTCTCCCCCTCTCTCTCTCTCTCTCTGATATTTGCCTTAGCACCTTTCATCCAAAATGAATAATACACCTTTGCTGATGTTTCTTTGGAAATTATGTAGCTTCAAGAGATCACATAGGAAATCAGACCAGCTTTAACTTGTAATGAAAACTGGTTAAAATTTATGCTGTTCTTCACTTTTATTATTTATTACAACCTTGCCAGAGTATATTGATTTTGTGCCAACCTCTGTTCTTGTCACAGTTTTTGTCACACAAATGAGGTTCCAGAAATGTAATGCCTATATTTTATGAAATATAGTCCTATGCCATTTCAGGATGACCTTTTCAGTATTCTGCATTCTGATGGGTTGGCTGTTTGTGAGGCAGGGGCCTATTTCCATCTACACCTTTTCCCCTCAACACTTATGTTTTAAAAATAATTTAAACAGAGGTCGCTATACCAATTTCTTTTGTTTGTATTGGCATGCAGAGTTGATCATCTCCTTTCTGAAAAATTGGTGAACTCTGGACAGCTGGCTTTTCACTGTATGTGCCTCCCTGCAGTCTCTGTGTAGGAATGAAATTTTAACTACAGCACTAATTTTAGTATTAGGGTATGTTAAACCAATGGGACTGGTTTGCTTTTGCTTCCAAGCTATGCTAAGCCCAATAATGAGTTTACCCAAAGGAGTATTCCTCAGCTATTAGTGACTGACCAAGAAGGAGCACAGCCCCAAAAACAGACTTACAGAGTTGTCACAGTGTCACCCATGGAATAGGGGAGCATACACAAAATGCAGAGAAGAACCTAGATATTTTACCCTACAGTGGCAGGGTGAGTCCTTTTAGTATCTGCATCTGTAGGAAGAAGGGATATCATAAATAGCTCTTTGTAGTCATTCCTTATTGACTTCTCTGACTGTAGCATAAGAAAAAGGAACAAAAAAACTTTCTTTAAAGAGTATACTTGGTTCTCAGCTCTTTCCCTTTTTTTTTCCAGCATGATAATAGCTCCTTGCAGGATTCATGAAGGCATCTGTTCCAGTTAATCACCCCTATCCCACAGATCACGGGAGGTGCTGACTCTTGATTTCTCCTCTGCCATCTTTAGCATGCGGTATGTTCCCCAGCACACAATAATTTACTTTTGTACTGAACATTTCAGAACACACAACAAAAGGCTGTGAAATTGCCTATCCTCACTAGACAATCCAGTGGGTAAGCTATTTAACCAGAATTCAGCAAGCTGAGAAGTTTTGTTAGTCCCTGTCATGGCCCTGATAGTGCTCTGAGCCTCTGCTACCCTGGCAGCTCTTTCCATCCATCTATTGTGACCAGCAGCTCCCAGAAGCTCAGAAAGGGCTGCCAGCCAGCCAGATCCCAACACAGCAGTGCAAGTGTGGTGACAATGGCTCATCTGGGGCAGATCATCCATTCCTCTGTGCTGTGGAGACAATTTGGGAATGCACAGGAAATTCAGCCCATCCAGGACACTTTTGCCTTGCTGCACACTCTTCTGTCACCTGTGCAGAAGTCCTGACACATACTGAGACCTTCAGATTCCCCATGCATGTGCACTTTTTGTAGGCATTTATTTCTGCCTGGGCAATGTTAGACTATCAAGGATGTGCAGTGGAAAAGCAATCTTAACAGATTTTTGCCAGCTGAAGCCTCTGCTGTGAGTACACAGGGTGGCCAACTTGGGCATAGTTGGGTATTGCTCCAAAACATTGGGACTCATGAAAGCTTAAAAAGAAACATTTTATCTGGGGGAAGGGGCTGGGGTGGGAATAAAGAAGTGGGATTTTTCCCATCGTGTTCAGGAGGAAAGCTGAGCGGGCCTATAATACAATAATATAATATAATATAATATAATATAATATAATATAATATAATATAATATAATATAATATAATATAATATAATATAATATAATATAATATAATATAATATAATATATATAATATAATTAATATAATACATTACCTTACATAATATATCATTACATTTAATGTAATATAATATTATTATATCAAAGAATAATATAATATACTATACTATACTATAATGTACTATACTATGCTAAAATATACTATGCTATACTATGCTATGCTATAATATATTATGCTATAATATAATATAATATAATATAATATAATATAATATAATATAATATTAATGTATAATATTATTATATTATATATAATAATATTACATTATACTATAATATAAAATATTATATTATACTATAATATAATAATATTATATTATACTATAATATAATAATATACATTATACTATATTCACAGGGTGAATAATAGCAATATCATAGCTAATATAGAGCAACTGTGGAGCTGCATCACCCACCAGCAGTTCTTCACTGCTCAGGTGGGTGCCCTTTGTGCAGCACATCCATGCCTTCTTCTGAGCATCAGAATCCTGCTGCTTTTCTTGGGGGTGTTTCTGCCTCTCATTAAAGCAGGCAGAGACCCCACAGAAATATTCCAGGCACTGCAGAACAGGCCAGCTTGAACTGATCTGCACTGCCCTGATGGAGCTCGAAGTTTCTCTTGGATGTGAGTTCATCTCATGGCACCTTTTACAGGACAGGGTGTTACAGATCAGCCTATTCATAATTTTCACCAAAAAAATGCCTTGGATAACTTATTTTGGGTATAAAAGAGCAGACAGAGCAGTGAAACCAATGAGGCATTTATACCTCATATATTCTCATGCTGAAATTATTAAAAAGCTTAAACTGCAGTGCATCCTTTCTAACCTGCCTGCACAGCTACTTAAAAGAAGTAATTAAGTCAGAAAAAAGCACTCTTCTCCAGCAAACAAGCAAACTTTTAAATAACATGTACTTTAGTCCCTGAATATGTAGTTAGACCTCTGAGCAGTTAGTTATCTTCACACATTTCAAAGCCACTGCTGCAAAAATTTCAAGGAAACATAAGCAAAAAAATGAAAATGTAAATACATGGGAGGCAAAATCTTTCCTGCAGAGAACAAGAACATAGAAAAGCTTATAGATCAAACAGTTTAAGGAAATATATTACCATTTTGGATTTGTAAGGGTTTTCTTAGGAGGATTAAACACCTCCTTTAGAAAAAATTCCTCTTAAAAGCTGTCACTTCTCATCCACATTGCCCTGGAGGTTTAGTAGAGGTCCAGACAGCATTGCAAGTCAGAATTTTATTTAGCATTTCCAAGTCAGTCTCATAAAATTCAGGCAAGCCTAAATGAATGTTTGGGAAAGACAAGTTTTGTTGAAAAATATTCTCAAGCTGTACAAACAACGACAGCCAAACAGCAGGAGCAGGGTGTGGGATGTGGAAATGCTGTAAAAAAATGCAAGCAAGACACTTTGTGAGCAACAAGGCACTGCTATGCTGCCATCACCAACATGGACACTACCTAGAGGAAACATTTTCAAAATGTTGTAGCTCTGTTAAAACATTTCAGTGATGTAAACACATCAATGCTGATCTATCCCAGCTGAGCACCTGGCCCTTGAGCCCTCTTCAGATCTGCAAAATAACACTCAGGCAGAGCTGGACATCACACCAGGCACAAACAGACAGGAATTACAGCCAGTAAAATGCACAACATGCTGCAGCTACAAGAGCCAGTTGAATACTTACTCTTTCCCAGTGAGGACAATGGGAAACCTGGAAAGGGAAGGTCTGAGCTCAGCTGCAGCCCCAGGGCTCCCAGGGCCACCAGCCAGTACTCAGGAGTGCCGCTGCCCATGTCACCTTGGGAAACAGGAGCTGTGGCATCATCCAGAGGGTGAGAGGAGCCAGGTCAGAGCTCCCCAAAGCTGGAGGTGGGTGTGTGAAACAAAGGGTGCCACAGAGCCAAGATTCCCAAACCCTGGCATGCAGTGAGCTGGCTGATGGCACCCCAATCTGAGTTGTTTTCTCGTGCCAAACTGCATTAAAAAAGAGCTAAAAGACATTAAACAGCCCCTAATATGAAGCTGCCTTGAAACAATGGCTGGAGTTGTCCCAGAGATGCTGTGTGAATATGGGAATTGCTCCATGTGATCCTGATGCATCCACAAAACAATTTCCCTACTGAACTGTTCAAGCCAGCTGTGTGAAAAGCAAAACAGGCAATCTTAAACCAGTAAAACCACTCTGGAAAAGTGCAATGAGCACTGCCCTGTCAGCCAGAGCTGGGTTTCTCCTCGTGTTGAGGATTCCTGGATGGAAAGAGGCAGACCAAAGGTGTGTCCTCGGTGCTATACCACTCATTTTTCCTCTTTGCATTTTAAGCTAAAATAATTTAAGATGGGATTCTTCCCTCTAGGCTGTTCTTTTTGTTTTGCTTCTGGGAATCAAGGATGTTAAAATCTAACCTCAGCTCCTCATATTTAAAATGGCAAAATAAGTGCCATCCTTGCTGGGGGAAAGGGCAGTGAAATGGAGACATTGAAGATGCAACCAGAAGCTTTATCAGTGGGGTTTCTGTAGGCAGCAGAGATCAAAAGGAAGATCTGCATGGTCTGAACACACCTATATGTTTTAGGAGAAAAAAAAAAAAAAGAGATAAATAATATCCACTCTTATATTCTCCCCTTCTAGACATTAAATACAACAGAGAAGCAAAATGTGACCATTTACCTGAGCCCTTCCTCATAAAAACAGTTCTGCTCCCTCATTTCCAGCTGAGCATTATCAGAGTGCTTTCCTTCTATTTATGGCATAAAATATTGATTTTATTCAGAAAAAAATATGCCAACAAGAAATTCTAGTCAATACCTAAATACTTCTGTCACAAAGGAGTCTTGTCAGAACTTCATATAAGCAAAATATGAAAATTTGAATCAGCAGCAGATCTAAAATAATAAATACTATTTAACATATATAATAAATATTCCTCTTTTTTTTTCTTTTTCCACACACTGGCAAGATTGTCCCTTTACTTGGCATCCCATTGGCCCAAATTCCAGAGAGGGTATGTGAAGACAGCATGGTTACTCACACCATAAAAATGTCTTTTTAGATGTGGATAAAAACATTATTTTCCTGAATTCTTGCAGGAACTTCCAGCTAAGACAACAGAAATTCACTCAAGAGGGTACCTCAAGTTCTCCAGTCCTCCTCTGTGTTTATGGCCACACCTGCACTCAGAACTGACATAATAACACCTTTATTTTGGTACTGAAGGTGATGGTGACAACTTCTACCATTCAGCCACTCACGGGCAAAAGAGACATACTGCAGATGACAAGAGAGATGCCAGGTTTTAGAAATTTTAAGATATTCATATCTCCCCAAAGGTCTAGCCTTGGGAGCATGAAAATTCACAATTGTACAACTTTGCAGAATATATGAAAGCTGGTTAAGAAGAAAGAAAGAAAGAAAGAAAGAAAGAAAGAAAGAAAGAAAGAAAGAAAGAAAGAAAGAAAGAAAGAAAGAAAGAAAGAAAGAAAGAAAGAAAGAAAGAAAGAAAGAAAGAAAGAAAGAAAGAAAGAAAGAAAGAAAAAGAAAGGGGAAAGGAAGCAAAAAAAATATTTCAAACAATAACCTGACCCCAGGGGCTGACACTTTAAGAGGAAAATGAGTGCCACAGGACAACTTATGGTAAAGCACGTAAGAACGTAGAGACCATAAATCCAATACAGAAAGAGGAATAATTAAGTACTGATTATGGAAGTGGAACATTGAGGGAAATCTGTATGGAAACAAAGAAATAAACTTAAATAGCTCTTGTTTCATCCAATCTTTTTGTCCTCCCAAGCAAAATGATTTCCAGAAGAAAAAGACTACTATGATGATGTTCTCTCTGTTTGAAAGTGATTATCCTGTGATTATCCTATAGGGATCAGTATCTTAGTCTTCCTTATATTTGTAAAACTTCTTCCTTCTTCATGCGGATTTCAAATGAAGCACATTAGAATTGCTAATAACATTCCTTACTTAGCTGAGGAATATGTCAGGTCAATTCAGCAACAGAATGAGTCCAAGAACAGCAGAGCCGGAACAGAAATAGATGTAATTATTCTGTTTTCAGTAAAAAGTATATTTGCAAGATCCTGCAAAGAAATGAATATTCAAAACAAACACATTGTCAGGGAAAAAAAAAAAAAAAACCACAAAACCCAAAAATAAACCAAAGAAACCAACAAAAACCAAACCACCCTTATTAAGTAAAGAAAGTAAATACAGACACCTTATTCACTGTAAAACAACAAATTTCATTTCTGATATCAAGGAACAAGTTGAGGAAATGGAAATATCGGCCTTTGACAGCTGAAAGGCAAATGTGATGACTAGTGACTCCAATGAGTGACATGAGCTGTGTTTCATGGCACCTTATGCCACCAAATCCAGCTGAAAATATCACTAAAACAGTCTGATGACTGTTCAGTGGGAGGTGTGAAATGACTTCAGGGATTTCTGTCTGGAAATTGCACCCATGAATTTACCTTAACAAAAATAAGTTCTAAATAATTTGGGTTAGAGTAAATATTTTTTGCTCAATATGAGAAATTAATTGATGGCATATCATTTGGTCTACCATATACAGGTGGACAATTAACACACATTCATGGCTAGTGTGTGAAATTCTCCATCCTTTTGCATTTCCTTTGCACAGGAACCTGCCATCTCTCCAATGTTAAGCATCATACTGCATCTAGCCTAGAACTTACACAGATAGGAGAGGCACTATCTCATTTACCAGCTTCTCTTTCAGTTATCAGCAACAGGCATAACACCCATCACAAAGGTAGATGCACTTGTTTTTATTCAGGAGGGCAATACTTTATCCTTATACACAGCCCTGGAGCAATAAACTTCAGAGAGGTACCAGCTCAAATCCTGTGGGTCTGAGTATATCTATAACATTCCTTGGCTGGAGCAAATCTGGCTCATTTTGGTCTTTCAACCAGGGCGAATTCGAGTCAAGGTGTAAAATATGACAGCTGGAAAAAAAAGGTTTTACCCACCTAAAGATCTTAGTCTTACAGTAGAATTTAAAAACCCTCTACTTTGTACACATAGTTTTTACTCCTTTTCTAGCAAAGAAGAAACTAATGCCAATTTCGTAGTACTTTTCATTTTATAACCTGTACAAAGCCCCAGAGTGCTGTAGTTCCTTCCACAAAGAAGAAAGTAAATTCTCAGGTAAATATGCCAGCCCTTGGTGTGCAACCAGATGCACAGACAATTCCTCACACTTTATGCCAAAGCTTCAGCACAGAGGTGTGATGGACTTGTGGCCCACCAGGGCCCAGTTCCTCAGCCTCACCCTCCAGAAAAACAAACCCTAATGCATGAGAAAAGTGATTTTTGGTCAAGTCTTTGCCAGATGGATCTAAGATTAAGTCACCTCTGAGAGAGAGAAGCTCATTGTACCGTCTGTCCCAAAAAGCTGAAAGCTGATGGGCTTAGAATTCAGTTCTCTGAGCATATTTTGAAACAGATATTCTAACTGAGTTTAGCAGATGCACAGCAAGTTCATTTTACTTTGAGACTCTAAAAAGGATATTTCATTGTTCTCTGAATCAATGGTGGCGTTAAGACTCATTGGTAATTATCAAAAATATCATAGGAGCATCTTTGATTGTTTCATTAATTGTACCAACAAAGCTTGCTCAAATTTAATTTCACACAATTTCCATGACAAGGCTATGAAAAACAAGGTGTTTCTGCCATTACACTGCAGTTTCATTATTCCTTTGTTCTTTTATTTCAGACATGCACTGACCAGCAAGACACAATCTGAAGAGTAACTGGGATATCAAACTTAGTGTGTACTTGCTAGAAGAAGAAAATCCTCACCTTAATACCCAAATCTTACAATTCTCCTTGTAGCTCTGTCCTTTGGATTTTATAAACAATTTAATTGGTATAAACTTGAAGCTTAGTTCAAATTGAAAAAATCCCTTTAAGGCATTGAAAAATTTTGAAGGGTAACAAGGGTTCTTTTCACTACTTCTGTCAGGGAGATGACAAGGTCGGGAGAGGGGTGAGAAGCCAGAAGTTTGGAGTGAAAGGCCAGAGATATTGTAAGGCTCCACAAGGATGAGACACTTGGGAATACTCAGAAATAGGAGTGAAAATTAGACCAATCATGTCCTTTTTTTTTAGTGGTCTTAGTTAGACAGGATACACTGCTGAGATTTTGGGCTCTGGTTTAGTTTATGAGTTAAATTTAAGTCTTAAAATTAGGTGCCAAGATATGACCTAGATTGAGGGCAAAGTTTCAGGTTTTAATCATTTGTAGTCTTTAAAATTAAAACCAGAGCCTCTCTTGGGTGTTATTTTATCTGAATGGGAAGAAGATCTTGCGTGTAACAGTAAATTGGAGTCAACACCTACACAGCATTATTTTATGGTTTACTGGACATTTATCTCAGTGAAGTCTGTGTCTGCATTACATTAAAGTTGAAAGGAAAGACACAAATGAAACTCAAATTCAGACCCAAGCAACAGTCGAGTCAGCTATGGAGCTGCTAACTGCATTTGTATTGATTAAATTTACATTCTGGAAATAATGAAACTACTTCTGCTGCATTTACCTTATCATGATCCTAAGCAAGGCAGAATTAGTATGCAAAAGGAAAGAGCAACACAAACAAAGCAGATTCAGGGAGAGAAGATAAACAAAACAAAACAAAACACACAAAAAAACCCTCTTGCTCTTTTCCTCTCTCCCTCCCCAAAGCTACATAATTTACTCCCAGTCCATAAGGTCCTTAGTTCCAGTGATGGGGATGATGGATGGCTCTACTTCAGCTGCAGCAAGAGAAGATACAGCAATGCATCACTCTGCAGGAAAAAACAATGGAGTGAACAAAGCAGCGGGACAATGTGGTGGGCAGGAAAGCCAGGGGAATTCTCTGCTGGTGGGAAAAAAGCAGACAGCCCTGCACTGGAGAGTGTGAAACACAGCCTGGGGGGTTTGCTCTCCTTGTGGCCATGCTTGTTGAAACCTGATTCAGAGGGGTGACCAACAACTGCAGGAGGGGAAGATCTTTTCTGCTTGAGTTCTGGTGTTTTTACAGGAGAAAAAGCTATAGTAATTGTGACATAGCCTAATTTCTGGCAACATTTGTAATTTAAAATATTTGGAAGTGAGTTGGGTGAGTTCACAGTTGATCTCTGTTAAAATTAGGTGATTCTTAAATTTACCTGTGGTATTCTAGAGCAACTGATTAAAATATTTATGTTTTAATGTGTGTCAGTGTTCACACTCAAATCCAAGAAATCAACAACTGCTGTGCTAAAACTATCATAATTCCTAACATAATAAAACTCAATATTATTATAAAATAATAATAATGAGTTTTATTATAATTATGAGTATTATTATATTATGATAATGTTTTATTATAATTATTAAAATAATAATAAAAACTCATTATTATTATAAATAAAATTATTAAAAGTTAAAATTAATAATATAATATTTATATATTACATATAACTTATATATTACATAAATACATATTATATATTTATATAATATAATTTATATATATAATATATATAATTTATATGCAGTATATAATATATATAATGCATAAATTATATATAGTATAATATATAGTGTATAATTTATATTATATATTTATAATATGTAGATAAATTATATATTATATAAATATAAATTTAAAAGCATGAAAAATTATTATAAAATAATACTTCTGCCTTGCTTAGGATCATGATAAGGTAAACGCAGCAGAAGTAGTTTCATTATTTCCAGAATGTATATTTAATCAATACAAATCAACAATTGCAGTGTTAAAGCTATCATAGTTCCTAACATAAAACTCAGCAACTAATGTAGTAAAAAAAGGAATGCTACTAATAAATATTACATTTTTTTGGCAAGAAGCTAAAGCACAAGTGAAGGTCTGAAGAAATTCTGAAGACTTAGGTGAAATGCTTAAAACAAAAAGACACATCCAAAATATATTAATTATTTATGTATGTTTTCAGCACATAATGCAGTAATAGTGAATTAATTATAGTTTGTAATTTAGATGATTCAGACAGAATATAAGAAGATAAATATAACCATAAACAAATAAATTTACACAAAAATTCAAGGGCACTTCCTAATGCCTGGAAGAGGTACAGAATACTGAAGCTCTTTGTTTGAATTAAATGCTGCAACAGGATATTTTTACACTTTTTGCAGGAAATCAAGTTTGTCATCCAGAGAAACTCATATGGAACTCTAATGATATTTCATTGCTAAGCATGTTAATACTGCTTACTGCTCAAGCTTTCTCTTATTTTCCATGGTAAAACCTACTGAGCAGCATGTAATTTTGCTGAACTTTAAACAATGACATTGAGCTTTTCCCATTCTAGTTGAATTATCACAGAAAACACCTCTACCATTTCTATAGCAAGATGGATAATATTTCACCCACCTGAACAAATCGGTGAACATTCTTTGAACAGGAATGATATCTACAGTTTTCTGACAGCTGGAATGGGATCTACTGATCACTGGATTTCTCTTTTTCTTGGATTCATGTTTTGCTTTTCTTCTGCAATTCAAGAGCAATTTACACAAATGAATAACTTTTTGTTAATGCAAGTCTTACTTCAGTTAAATACCTGGAAAGTTGAGCCTTGCAGAGCAGAAACAAAGCTGTCAGAGGACAACTCCTGTTCTGGAAATGCATCAACAACTTTTCCGTTGGAAAAGTTGGAAGGGAGACAGGGAATTTCATGTTCAGGATGGAGAGGAATGCCCTGTCCAGGATGTGCATTCCCTGCCTGCCTCCCACTCCCTGTGCTCTGGGCAAGCAGAAGACCAGGATCAGCCAGAAGGTTTCTTCTTGGAGATGGAACTGATTGAGAAAAATGTTTGAGCCCTTTCATTTGCAAATGAATCAAAGTTTTATTGCTTTAACATCCAAAATAGCATTAAGTATTCTCAAAAGCCAGTTGTACATGTAAAGTTGAACTCCAAAGTGAGTGTACACTTTAAATTTTTATCTCTGTGAGCCAGCTCCCAACATCCCTCAGTGACTGCAGAAGATACATTCATTAACGTCTCTAAAACATTAAAAGATTAGAAAGTGATAGAAGAATTCCATCAGGAATTAATAATTTTTGCTTTGGAGCAGAGTTTTAATGGACCACAGTTAAGTAAAGCCTATGACCTTGTATTGACCATGGAAGATGAAACAAAATATTGAATCAGTAAGGGAGTGCAGTTAATTTTGTACACTGAATAATAATTACATGGACATGTAGATTATGTCACTGGACATAATCTACATGTTGATGTAATTACAGATTAGTATATTACTAAATCCATAGCAGAGAGACCAAGTCACAATCCTGGCTTTTTTGTTTCCTGTCTTCTGAATAGTGGATCTGTTGAGGTTTTTATGCTTTTGTATATATTCAAGATAAATGTTCATATTCAACATGCATATTCAGAATTCCAGAGAAATTAAAGTTCTGCAGAATTGAAATTTTTCTTCCAGTTGGAGCCTACTCCTCTTGCATTTTTTTTAAACCCCTAAATCAGAATATTTGCTTTTGTTTAATTGAATTGAAATAGTGCTTTTAAAACCTGACCATTAAGCCTCTTATTGCACTTCTCTTCTGGTGAATTATCACATTTTGAAAAAGTCACAACCCCTTCTGGTAAGTACGCAAATAGATGTTAGAACATTATTAGTAAGGTTGTAAAACCAAGCAATCATAACAAAAATTTGAAAGGTTTGTCTTCAGCTGATGCCTCATTCCCTCCCCCTATCATCTATCTGCCACAGTCAAATCAGGATAATTGAGAATAAATTCTCTGCAGTGGATTGGACTCCCTGTAAAATGACATCCTGTAAAATGACATTTCTTCAGGCAAAGACTGTCCATGTTCTGACTGCCATGTGCAAACCTGGTGATGCCATTCCAAAGTTTACATTTTAGTGCAAGGCAAGGCACTGGGAAGGGGCAGAAAGAATGACTGTCATGCTTTCATTCCCATAGGAAAATAAAGGTGAGCTGAGGTCAGCTATAACTCTACAGTTTAAAAACAAGATAAATGAAAGAACATGCATGAGACAATAAAAAATTATATAAACTAAAACAACTGTAATACAATAATAAAATATAATCAAACAACCACCACAAAATCAAGAATGGCTTGGAGAAAGTAAAGAAGAAAACATTCATTGTAATACAAGGCTGAGAGGGAAGTCAGTGAAAGAAAGTACTACTCATGCTATAATTAGATGATGCTACTCATGCCAGTAGCATTTTTAAAATCTGTTTAGAATATGAATGAGTAAAGAAGAAGTGAGATAAAATGAAGGAAATCTCCATGAATATCTATGAAACACAGTTATGTAACTGAACTTCTGGTTCATCAAATTACAAACTACAGTTTACTTGCAAATGAATGGCAAATTGCAGAATTTGGAGACTATAATTGAGAAAAAATTACCTCATGTTTTCCATTTCTTCAGATCTCAAATATCTCATAATTTGACCCTGTCAGAGGCCAGATACTGGGTTGGAAGCCCCTTTAGTCTGCTCCTAATTGCTGTATTTACTATAGCATAACCCTGCTATAGGGTCATAACCCTGGAAAAAGTTTTAATTTTAATATGCTATCAGCTGAGCTGGCTCCTGAATGAGACAAAGAAAGCATTCACTTGAATGCTATAACAACATTTTCCTTAACTGAGGAAAAATATCTGCTGTGTTCATCAACACCTTGGGTTGTTTTTATGGGTTGCATGGCTGTTGGTATTTTTTTTCATCTCAATATGCAGTATTTCTGTTTCATACATGAAAAACCATAGATTTTTCTTCATAGCCAAAAAAAAATCTCATTTTACTTGTGATATGAAAGGTCTAGCAGCCACAGGGTTGACTGAAACTTTTTGAATATGAGTCATGTCTACTCTACTAGGTGATTGAAGGAGGTCAGCTGGGCTCCAGCCTGCCTTTCTTTTACTTCCCAACGTGTTCATGGGTTTTCACAAAATAGTTTTGATCATGTATTGTGGAACCAAGTGTGATCAGAGATGTCTCAGAGACACAAATCCAGACTCCTGCTCTCTCCTTGCTGTCAGGACCCTGCTGTGTGTGATGGCTGTGTGCAGACACCGAGCTGGCAAAGCCCTTGGGAAGAAATCCCTCAGGAACTCTCTGTCTTAGCCTACATTTTATTTTAATTCCACCGAAGAGTTAATTGTGATTTTAATTCTACCAAAGAGTTAATTGCAATTTTAATTCCACCAAAGAGTGAATTGCAATTTTAATTCCGACAGCTCCTCTGCCAGAGAGCTCTGACACTGGGCCACACTTTACACACTCTCGAATCCCACATCAGGATTGTGGGCACACAGCAATGCCACATCAGGTGGTAGCACCTGACACAGCCCCAGAAGAGCAGGGAAGGACAGAGCAAATTGGAATCCTTAGCAGCATTCTGAGCCCAGCAGAAACTAAAGCCTCACACACTCCAGCTCTTCTCTGCTGTCACAGTGGTTATTAACTTCATGATAACAATAAGTTTGTAAGCAAATTTGTAACCCAGCTGGGGAAAAAGATTGGAATAGACTAGATTTTTTTTCTCTCTCATTAAACACTTCAAATACAACCGAGAAGAATTTTAATATTTAAAAAGAGAGATTCAAAAGCTATTTACTTCTGGACAGTTTATCCTAAAACCACCTCAGCTTCTTTTTCCTCCCATGCATCTCTAATAAGCAAATATATATTCTCACAGTTTACTCTGTAAATCTTTGCTATTTAGTGAATATGGAAAAAATTTTAGCCTCAAAAGGGCTTCCACTTAAAGCTTCTCTACTCCATCCTGGCCTTGTCCTTCTTCTCATTGCAATATTATTAAGATAAGCAGAAGTCCTTTATTGATATTCATCATAAAAATACAGGATTTCTCCTTTTCCAGAAGACATGCCACAACTAATTTGGCCGAGAACCATCACCATGTGTCAGGCTATTCAACTCAAGAGAAGCCTACTGTGGCTGCAGGTCATGTTGTTGTTTTACTGTGTGTGGCTTTTGTTTCAGCTGCACCACAGAAATCCTCCTTTTTTTCCAGCATAAACAGTCAGCTTTGTGACCTGAGACAGGACAAGAAAGCAGAAAGAATCAGTTCAAGAAGGGATCTGTCCCCTGGTCTGTGGAAGGATACTGGATGAAAGTACCAATGAGACTAAAAGGTTGATGTAAGCAAGAAAGAAGAGTTCAGGGTGTAGGGGCTTCCTGGAATTAACAAAGCCCCTCAGTATCTTGAGGCAACATATGCAGTGAACTGTTGAAAAGACATAAATATGTAACAATAGCAAAACTATTAATATAAGTATATTCCTAGTTTTTAACTGAACAGCTTCATTTCACTACAGAAAATATTTTATGTATTAAGGATAAAAGTATTTCCAGTAAAATACTTCATTGAGCTTACGAAGCATATCTTTTGTTTATTTTGCTTCTTTCAACACAACAAGCGAGGAAAAAGAAGAAACATTCCCACTACCTTTACTAAGGCTGAGATTGTATTCAGAATAGTCCCGTAATTATCCTTACCTGGTATAGTCACTATTCAAAATCCCACTCAATAGTTAAGGAAGAAATCTCTTTATACTTACTAATTAAACACTAATAGCAGGTAAAGCTTACTGGAAGAGTACAACACCATTTCCAACTGTATTTCCTCTTTGAATAGCATACATATTTTCTCCAACATTTGGCTAGGCAGGTGGCCAGCAGGCACTGTCAAGATAATTTATGTCTCTTGTTTATTTGAATAATTAAAGTAACAACAGCACTGGAACCCTGCAATTTTTGCGCAACCCCAGCTTGCACAACAATTCCCCATTCCTTCTACTCTTGTCCTCTTCTCCCACAAAAGAAATCATGCCCATGAGAGGGAGGCTCCTAATGAATCAGTAATATCCAAGGAAGTAGATCTTTGTGAAGGGAAGAAATTTCTGTGCAGTTTATCGACAAGAGAAGAAAACTCCAGTAGCAAGTTGCAAGTCAGCCTCCTGCTCCATGCATCAAACCTCCAACATCCACCTTGGTCTCCTCTTTTTCCAAAGACATCCAGCCTCACCAGCCATGCTGCTCGTGAGCTGCAGGCACCATTTGGTGACTGACTGTAACTGCGTGCTTGGTATTTGAATAATTAAAGTAACAACAGCACTGGAACCCTGCAATTTTTGCACAACCCCAGCTTGCACAACAATTTCCCATTCCTTCTACTCTTGTCCTCTCCTCCCACAGAAGAAATCCTGTGCGTGAGACGGGGTCTCCAAATGAAATCAGTCAGATCCAAGGAAGCAGATCTTTGTGAAATGAACAAATTTCTGTGCAGTTTACCAGAGAGAAGCAGAAAACTCCAGTAGCAACTCGCAAGCCAGCCCCATGTATCAAACCTCTGACACCCACCTTGGTCTCCTCTTTTTCCAGGGAGCTCCAAGGACATCCAGCTTCACCCAGCCCTGCTGCTCATGAGCTGCAGGCACCATTTGGTGGCTGGCTGTGATTGCCTGCTTGGCACGTGTGAGGAGCTCCAGTTCTCCTGTTTCTGAAGGGCAGAGGAGCTAAGGTAAAAACTGTAAACTCCAATTTTTACCAAGAAATGGAAACCAGTATCAGGGGGCTCTGAATCTCACCTCAACTCTCAGGCTTCTCTGTGGCTGCACTTGCTCACATGAGGTGAAGGAGCAACTGACAGAGATCTGAATTTATTCCTGTTACCAGCTTAATCTGAAGTATTTAGATTTAGATTAGATTTAGTATTTAGATTTTTTTTTGTCAAAAACCTTGGTCAGGCTGAGAAGCCTAACATCACTGACCACAGGACAGCCAGAATAACTCACAAGACCCCAGCCTTGACAGATCCATACATATTTTCTTTGCTGTCACCTTTCTTTTGTAAAGGAGCCACATTTTCCCCAGTTTCATGAGATTTTTCTGGGATGCATGTGGCGTGTGGATGTCTCCCTGTGCTGCAGCAACGTGGCTGGCCTTGCAGTGCAACACAGCTGCATTTGATGGGTGTTTTTATAGCCATGTTATACCTTTCCAAATCTGTCAGGTGGTTGTAAAAGATGAGAATAAAAAGTGATCTCACTGAAAGCCTTTCTTTTTTAATGTCTGTAAAATAATTAGGAGCCCCAAATCCTGTACTCACAAGCCAGGGGCAGTCTGAAGGAACATAAATTATATAAATTGTTTTGCAGATGAGCACATTAGCTAAAAGAGGACTGTTTTTTCCCTGCTAGGCAGAATTATTTTGCACCACTATGGGGGAACCAAACCTCTGCCACACTAATCCTCAATACTGGTGGGTGGCATTATAATCCTGGCATTATTGTTTATGTTCTCTGATGAGGAATGTACAGGACTCTGAGCTTTAGAGTAGCAAATTCCTTTAGTTAGTAAAAGATTTTAAATTGTTATATTCACAGAGTTCCTTCTGGTATGATTTTTCCTCTGCTATGAGTTTAAAAATAACCTAAAAACCAAAAAAACAACTAACAGTAGATAGTAGTTAATGTGATACTTCTAACATGACCACTCATTCATTTCCTCCAATAAAGAAATAAAGGATGTGCAGAGCAGGGTCACAGTTTATGGAATATTACTAGTCAGTCACTCAATTTCAAGAATCAGAATATTCTGCCTGTGCTACCTGCTGATTCATCACATGACTGAATATTTTTCTCTTTTTAAAAGGCAATATTTTGAGAGCATTCATCTATTTCTTTGGGGAAGTCCAGAGCAAAATCAGATGTCAAACACATAGAAATGAGATGCTAAACTATGGTAAGCATATCTGACAGTTCAAAATACATTATTTCTTTGCTGTCTGTCTCAGTGAATTTCTGAAAGAGAAAACAGTATTACCTCCTTTATTGCAAATTGTATTATGAGATGGAATAGTTTTGTTCTATAGCCCTGGTAATCTTCTTGTATTTCTACTACTAGAGAAATTGGTTTTAGTCTGGGACATTTCTTGACTTGAATTTTACTTCTTTCAACATATCAGCCCAGCAACAAAAAGCTTTTATTTTGGTAGGCTTCTGTTTTTTGGAAGAATGTTTGCTGCCAGCATGTCTCTAAGTTTACAGTCTTGGTGCTAAACTGACCTTTTCTGTAAGAAAATGTATTTAATTAACTTCTCAGCTAGATTTTTCTTGTGAAAATAAAAATAAATCCCAAACAAAACAAAAAACAGAAAAACAAACAAACAAAAAAAACAAACAAAAAAACCTTAAACAAAACAACAATCCACAAAAAAAAAAAAAAAAGAAAGAAAGGCTTGAAAAGCATGGTGTTCAGAACAACTGGAATGACATTTCTTCAAGTATTTCTGGTTTTGGTATTCTGCTTATTTTCTTATTCTTATTCTGTTTTATTTTTTCTTATGCTTTGGTATTTGTCTTATTGCTCTAGAAAAACTATCCTTTTCAAAGTACTGTTCATTATCAACTGTTACTTTGAAAAATTTCAAGCCCACTTATTACCTTACAGAGCTGCTACAATTCAAAGTTGTTTACATACATATGAATGGTCATGCTCACATTTATTGAGAAATATACATAAATTCCTAGAGGGAAAAGTCTCCAATTTCAGTATAAATACACTTAAAAATGTAAAAGAGGAATTTGAAAATATATATGATTGCCATAAATACCCCCTTAAAATTAATTTTTAAAGGAAATCAATTGTTTTAGAACTGAGGTTGTGCCTTATTTGATTCAAATAAGGAGTTTATCTCAAATACAAGCTATTCTCCAGTTTTGTCAGAGGCAGGCCAAGCACCCTGTGTGAGTTCAGGACCCCGTGCAGTGATTTCCTCCCAGCAAGCAGCAATTACAAGGATTAGGGGCTGGGGCTCAGCTCGGTGGAGATGAGAGGTGCTCAGCCATCTCCCTGGCATTGCTTTGGGGCACACAGGCAGGTTCCCTTGGGCCCTGAGCAGTGGAGCCTCCAGCAGGCACCAGAGCAGGCCCCTTGTGCTGCTGCTGCTGCAGCTCCAAATGTCACATACCACAGGTGATGCTCATTATGGAGCTGCGGGGCACATAAAGGAGAGCAGGGATTATTGCTGATGGTGGAGTGCCAAAGGTTAGTGAAAAGCTGGATTGTCTGCTGGACCAGGGTAGATAAGAACACAAAAGGGCACAGAAATGGATTTGAATACAGCCACTTATCAGCGTGCCTTTTAAACTACATTATGCTCCATATAATGGCGTGCTGTTAGCGCTAAAATTGGGAGTCTCCTTTTATGAGCGTACTAATTTATTAACATCAATTTGTGTCACCATTTTAGCATCTCCTCTACTTCCCTGAGCCAAGGAGTAAGAAACCAAGTCAGCTAAATTCAGGCAGAATTCAAGTGGCTCTAGTTCTTTTCAAACAACTATTGCTTTCTGCTGATGTAGCTCTCTGTTGGCTGCTGTATTGTTTTCTCCACAATAAAAGCAAAGAAGCACACATAAAACAAAGATGTTTATGATTTGGAATAAATTGTAGCTTTACTATTCTTTATTACTGGAAACCATCCAATTATTATGCAAAAGAATAAAAAAAAAAGGATCATTTATATACCATACTGTTAAATTTTATATCGAGTGATATGATAAAACAGCCAACTGGGACAATGGGTGGGGAATGGGAGGAATGCCAGATTTTATTTATGCCATGTTTATGGTTAGCTATGTTTATCCTGTTTTGTCAGTTAAAGGAACATTAAATAGAATTATCTTGGATTTATGGTAAGTAATAAAGCAGACTTTTTTTTTCCATGAATGCTCAATTAGATTAAAGTATACAGTCACAAGAGCAAATATGCACCTATTTATGATTCCTTTCCTGAGGCCATCCTCGTGTTCCTCTCCAGAGACTGCAAGAATCTGGAAGACTTTGCACAAAACAGTGCATGTGTTTACTGCAGCACATGTGAGCATAATGCAAGACTGGTAGGGCTGAAACATGGAGTTCAGGGATCATGAAAGAGGACAGGATACAGGATACAAAAAAATGTCAGCACCATTCTTAAAGGAAAAAAAATTAAAAAAACACCAAGTGGAGATTTCTGGAGAAAGCTATCACTCTAGCATAGACTCTGACATTTTGCTCAGAAAAGGATCTGTCACCTAAAGTCAGGGGGAAGATTTACATCTCTTTTCCTGGAATATGATATCCCTCAAAACTCTTAGAATGTGAAGATACCATTTCAAACCACACCTGGTATCCTTTTTTCCTTACTTTAGGGTTGTGTACTATTCAAGAGAACAACTTTTTGAAACAAGGGAAAGGTAAGCAGGGTCAAGTTTCATGTGTTTCAACGAGGGTAAACCTGCAGTTCAAGTTTGGGGATTTCGTTTTTGCTGTTGTATAAGTTACATACAAGATATAGGAAAAAAAGACCAGTTGTTTGAATCAATTACTCTCAAAACATTCTGTGAGGTTTAAATTCTGGCTCAGTCTATGGATTGCCATTTTTTGATTAGCTGATAAAATGTCTGGCAATTGCTGTCAAAAAAAGAGAAAAAAAATCCAATTCATTAAGATAATTTTGTGCCGCCACACATGCTGTCTTCAACATAATTTTACACTGATCTGAACTGATTGCACAAGGACTCTGCCACACATCAGGCAGGTAGAACAGTGATGCTTCTCAGCTCCAACACTTTTAGGATGTTGCCTAAAAGGAGTTATAGCTGGGGAAATACCAGACATCCTGGGCCCTAAGCAGGACAGGTAATTGGTAGTGCCATGGCCCGCAGCTCTGAAACCTGCTGTTTCTCCTCATCTCTCTTTAATCCACAGCAGAACATCACTCACGCTGTACTAATAGCAAGGATTACATTATCACATGCTGTACTTCCAAACAGACTCTTCTCACTGACAAACAAGTGCAAACTTTTAGGATTCAGCTTCAGTTTTATACCAGCAAATTGTAAACGTGCAAACCTCTCTGCTCTTTTATTCCTGAATTTTCCATGGCTCTTTTGTCCATCCTCTGTGTTTTACAGGGATATGCAATCAAGGAGATATTGTTCAAAATTTTATTGTTTTTATTCACAAAATAGCTGAAACAATAGAGCAGGTTTTAAAACTCATCTTGCTTGCTCACTTTGTTGAAAGTTATCTGGCAATCCCTATTGTTTTAGATTTTCTCAGTTCGTATTCATTAGAGTGAAACATGTTCTTTTATGATGGCCTAGGATGTAAGTCATTGCAAGAAAATCAGTTTTATTTACCTAACACAGAAAGGTAATATTTATTACGCGCACAAGTGCTGCACATTTCTATTACTCATTAGTAACATAACCCTATGTGCTTTCATTTTTTATTGGTGCAGAAATTGTTTGTGAGACAAGGAGGGCTGTGGCCCTCCCATCCCACCCAAGGTGACTGACAGAAATCTGCATGCACAGCAGTCAAGTGCAAAATGCTCAGACACACTCAGCCCCAGAAACTGGTCTGTGTTACACAGCAATCACCTGTTCCAACAGCTTTTCTGTGTTGAAGGTGCATAACCCTCCAGTGTCCTCCCCCAGCTGTACACATAGAACCACAGAATTGTTTTGTGGGAAAAGAGTTCTGAGATAATTGAGTCTGACCTTTGACTGATCATCACATTGTCAAACAGGCCAAGGTACTGAGAGCCACATCCAGTTATTTCTTGAACATCTTTATGAATGGTGACTCCACCACCTCCTTCAGGAGCCTTTTCCAATGCCTTTCAACTCTTTATTTGAAGAAATTTTTCCTATGTCTGACCTGAACCTCGCCTGGTACAACTTGAGGCCATTTCCTGATGGTGTCATTTGTTACCTGGTAGAAGAGGCTGGCTCCCACCTGGCTCCATCCTTCTGTCAGGGGGCTGTGGAGAGCAATAGGCTTCCCCTCGAGCCTCCTTTTCTCCAGGCTAAACCCCTCCAGCTCCCTCAGCTGCTCCTTACCAGACTTGTGTTCCACAGCCTTCACCAGCTCTGTTCCTTTCTCTGGACACTCCAGCCCCTCAGTGTTTTTCCTGTAGTGAGGGGCCCAGAACTGAGCACAGGACTGAGGTTTGCCCTCAGCAGTGCCCAGCACAGGGGCACAATCCCTGCCCTGGTCCTGCTGCCACACCACTGCTGATCCAGGCCAGGTGCCATTGGCCTTCTTGTCACCTGGACACTGCTGGCTCATGTTCTGTCACTGCTGACCAGCACCCCCAGGTCCTTTCCCACTGGACACTTTTCCAGCCACTCTTCCCTAAGCCTGAAATGCTGCTGGGGTTGATGTGACTCTAGTGCAGGACCCAGCATTTGGCCTTGTTGAACCTTATTGGCCTTCATTCATCAATCCAGCATGTCCAGATCCCTCTGCAGAGCCATCCTACCCTCCAGCAGATCAACATTCCCACTTGTGCTGTCTCTGGACTTTCTGAAGGATAAACTCAATCTCCTCATCCAGATCACCAACAAGACATTGAACAGAACTGGCTCGGACACGATTCCCCTTGGGGAACCTTAGCTGATCCCACAAACTACTCAAAAAGAAATAGAGAACACCAGAGAAAATTTCAGCAGTAATTAACCAATATCCCTTTGTATCTGAAGCACCCACCCCTGCTCTGAGTGTTCTCCCAGCAAACACAGCAGGACTGTCTCCTGTCACAGACAGCTTTTATGGAAAATACTTTCCTTAGGATTTTTCCTCCTGAGAAGCTGAGAGGCCTCAGGAACAAAATGCAAACATTGATTATCTGCTGCTGTGGCATGCAACAGGTGGGTCTGTGATTGGCCCATGTTGGATGTTTCTAATTAATGGCCAATCACAGTGAGCTGGCTCAGACAGTGAGTCCAAGACAGAAGCCTTTGTCATCATTCTTTCCTTTTCTATTCTTAACTAGCCTTCTGATGAAAACTTTTCTTCTATTCTTTTAGTATAGCTTTAATATAATATATATCATAAAATAACAAATCAAGCCTTCTGAAACATGGAGTCAGATGCTCATCTCTTCCCTCATCCTCAGACCGCTGTGAACATGGCCACAGTCTCCCTCCCTGCCAGGTGCAGAGCTGTGCCATTCATGGACCCTGTCCCCCCAGCAGGACTGTGTCCCCCCTGCCAGGTGCAGAGCTGTGCCTTTGAGGGGCACAGGGATTCCTGCTGGAGCAGCCACCTTTGCTACATGGTTCATGCACAGCACACCACAGGCCTGTTCAAAGCATCTCCACGGGCTTTTGATCTTCCCTGCTGCCCCTCTGAACCAGCAGTTGTGATGCTGGGGCTCACACCAGGCTGTTTTGGGCACCTGTGGTGCTTGGCTGACAGACAAACACCTCCCCAATAGCAACCATAAATAAAACACGGAGCAAACACGCAGGAAATGTCGTTTTCTGACCCTGATGATTCCTGTGAATTGTGTAAAGCACATGCTTCAAATAGCTTCATTCGTGGTGCACAATGCCCTCCTTCCCCACAGTGACAGTACCTGATGGCTTCCCAGACCTTACTTGTTTGGCCACTGAGAAAAAAACAGAATAAATAGTCAAAAAATAGTGGGAAAGTTGGTCAGCAAGGAGCATTATGGCCTCTCTCCCTCAGCAGTGATTAGTCTGTCTGCTACAAAGCCTTACAGTAATGGTGCTTTAGCTAAAGAACAATAACCTCCATAAAACTTATTTGTAGCTTAGGCAGTTTAACCAGTAATTTAAGCCCTCGGTAAAGCCTCTTTTAACTTTTAATTTAATTTAATCTTCTCCTCAGGGCATGGAGTATGCACAGGAAGAAACTGTTATTATATTTTTCATGAGAGAGAAAAAAAATAAAAATATTTGGTGAGACTGATGGGGATGGGGAGCAGTGCTGAGGTGGGGGCTGGGGGAGCTGAGTCGTTCAGAAGCCTTCAGGTGAACCCTGGAGAGAAAAGTGACTTTTCGGCTGATGGCACCAGAGATTGTGGATGAATGGAGGCAGATCATGAAAGCCAGATATCAAAAGAGAGATCAGAGCAAGCTATTAAAATGTACATTTATATTGCTAAATATTTTTAGGGCTGCTGAGTTGAGACAGCTAGCAAACAGCACATCATGAAGAACATTGATTGAAAAGCTCACTGGGTTGGGAAAGAATTTTTCATTTCATAAGTCATTTGCTGTAACCGTTCCAAAAAGTCAGCAGATTTTTAAAATTAATGAGAGTCGTTCTGTGATGAAGTCTGGCTTGATGGTCACTTCCTTCCCTGGGTTTTCTCGAGGGAACTGAACCTCATCCTTTTGTGCCATTAAAATTTTTTGGTCAGTAATGCTAATTTGTTTGGCACGCATTCAGCATAAGAAATTATCTTATCCTGTTTATAGAATCCCATACACATATGATGATTTCCAGAGATTTTAAGTTCAACTCCAAAGAGCTTTTTCTAAGCAGCTGATACAATGTATTGAGTAAACAGTGGAGCAGAAGGATTATCATTCCAAATTGCAACAACCACTGTCTACTGTCTTTTAAATTAATACTGTATTACTCTTTATTTAATTTTGTCCTGGTAGCTATTTAAGTCCTCAAAGAAAGGATAAAAATTCCCTTGCTATATTCCACTTCTGCTGTGGAGAACAGACACTAGATAAAAAAATCAACATGTGTGTTACTGAAAATGGGCATTTTCATTGTTCCCCAACTATCACTCTCCAGTACCAATTTTAATTTCACCATGAGATACCTCAGCACACATACTAGTCAAGCCAAAGCTACTTCAATAAAATACCCAACATCTTTTTGACCTAACAAAAATCAAAAATCTCATTTTCTTAATATATAGCCAAACATTAATTGATTTTAGCAAATTTTAGAACTCCAGATATGCTTTTAATCCCATGAAATACAGGCATTTGTTGCAAAATGAAAACTGACAGTACTTACTCTCAGTAATGACTTGCTCATTGCAGATGGAAATATCACATGATTATAGGCCTTCTGCTCACTGAAAGTTTTCCTTATAGAACTATGCAGAAAAACCTCCATAACATTACATATAAAGGTGTGAAATAACAACATTATTATATTATTATATATAAAATATATATTATAATATATATAATATATAATATACGTTATTATAATTTTCATGAGAGAGAAAAAAATTTAAAAATAATTTGGTAAGACTGATGGGGGCATATAATATATAATATATATAACATATATTATATATATTATATAAATAATATATAAAATACACATTTTAACAATTATTACAACATTATTATAATATATTATCATATATTATAATATACTATATAATATATGTTATATTATATATATTCTATATTCTATATTATGTATTATATAAAATATATTATATAAAATATATTATATAAAATATATTAAATATATAATAATAATAATAAAAATAATTAACACCAAACATTTGCTGGAAATAATCTACTTACCAATACTCTAGGGAGAAACAGCAAGAGTTGTGAGGACCAACCTGCCATGAGCAGCCTGAACTGTTGTCCTGTCCAAGCTATTTTCCCTCTGCTGCCTGTAAGAGAAGTCCAGATGACAACAGTGCAGATAATGTAAGTCAGATGGAATAAATGCCATCCCTAGCTGCTTGTGCATCAGATGCAATCTCAGCTATACACTGCATTGTCACTGAAATTGCTGCTGTCCATAACCCCTGAGGGCTGGAGATTTCATTTTCCTTGTGTTTATTACATTTATTACATTATGTTAACAATAATAACGTGTATTATGTCATCCTGCTGCTGTTTGTCTTGCCTTTTCCTTTTTCATTTGAAACACCAGGAAAAACAGTGTACTGATTTGATCAACTAATTTGCATATGCATTTTACTTTGGAAATTATCTCACTATTCCAGAGCTTTAACCAGTCTGGGACACTATCCTATAGCAATCACAGCAACTGTGTTGTTTTGTCAAATGAAAGAGCTTTTTTCCAACTTTTATTTTTGTGTCTCTTACTGAAACAAATATAATTATGAAGAAAATAAATTTCCATGACAATCCTTCAGAGCTGTAGTTTAATTCCTAAAGGTTTAATACAAGTTTGAATTTCTAAAATTTATTCTGAGTGAAATATAAATGTAAACAAAAATAGAAGCTCTTAAGGCAATTTAATCCGGAAATTTTCTGTTCACAAAAATTAATTCTTTCCAATCTTCTTTGTCAACAGTCTCTTTTACACTTACATATCGCAGAATCAGGAATCTGAAATCTAAAATCTTTTCCTTAGAAAGAAAACTTAGAAGAGGATATACCCAAGGGCAATTGACTAAGGCCAAAATCAGGAAACCTTTTTATGTATTTCTGCTTACCTCTTTTTGAAGAATCAGAAAAAAATAAATATCGAGGAGAACAAGAAAAATATGATTATGGAAATACAAAGAAAGAAGGATAACAGAAGAGTGGAGGTGAGAAGCTGGTAAGCATGGAGACATACAAAGAACTTGCAGATTTGGGCCAAACAGCATCCTCGGGGTGGGGCAAGAGAAACAGCTGCATAAAGCTGAGTGTAAGATTCCTGGCACCTGTGATTTTCTGTCATAGTGTATTTTCTGTGTTTTCTTGTCATAGTGGAGGGGCTCTTCTTACCCCAGCTCAGCCTCCCTCAGTCAGACTTTCCATGTGTTGCCAGATTGTCCAGGCTATTCTCATTCCTCAGCAAAGAGATGGAGCACAGGCAAAGCTAGAGAGAGGAAAAAACCCCAAAATCTGCATGAAGGCGGGAAGAAAGGGCTACTGAACTCCTTGCACAATTCCCTGATGCTCTTCTGGTGCTTCTGACACTTCTCTTCCCCTCCTCTGCCTGTGCCTCACCCTCACTCTGTTGCTGTATCACCTGCTGCCATTTCCACACCATTTGATTCTTTTATTGACATCTTCAGTGGGGAAATTCCCCCTCAGAATCTCACCACAAAGTTGCTTGGAGAGAAACACAGCAAATTTCTCCAGGCTTGCAAACACATGAGCTGTTGTGATCAGGATCCAGGTCTCCTTTCAGGGGCTACCCAGAGTTTCCTCTGTGACACGAGGCACCGAGTGCCTGTGACCTTCCCCTGCTGCCCTGCATCCGTTCTTTGGGAGGGAACACTGTCCTTTTAGGCAGTGCTCATGGCCAATAGCAGGGTCATGGCCAAATGGTTTTGATGCTAATTTTCATAATTGCTATGCTTTGAATTTCCTGATGCTGACAGGCTGGTGAGAGGAAGGGAGAAATGGGACTTAAGGACATAGATCATCACATCTTCATGATGCACACGATAAGCAAGTGCTAGTTTACTGCAGTAAACACAATAAATACACAAATACTGCAATAAATACACAAACATCATCACCCCATGCTGAAACCTGTTCAGGAACACCCATGAGAGTTCTGTGCCTCTTCCTGACTCTTCTCCTCTCCTTACCACCTTGGTCTGCCTCTCCTCCCACCCCAGGTCACCCCTGTCCCCCCAGCTGGACTGTGCCAGACACGCTCCCCCTGGACCCCCCTCTCTCCTCTCCAGACTGCCTTTTATATGGAAAGTGGCTTCCCCACACATTATCCTGGAGTTGCTGCTCATTTTCTGCCACCAGGCTGTCTCCAGCCTCAGACAGACCCTAATCCCCCACGCTTTGTCTGCACATGGGCTGTGAACTCTTCATATATTCTTCATATGTGCTGCTGCTGTCACCTATTTGCTCAGGCCTAGAAGTCATTGCTTTATAAAGGACCAAAGTCACTGCTTTGCCTTCAGAGCTATTAGTCTATTCAGGTACCAGTTCAGCAGCTATTTAAATGACAATAGGGTTCACAGAATATGGCTCCCAAGTATTTTAATTTGATTAGGAATCAATCCCTCTTAATTACTTTTACAAATAATTCCCATTTTCCAGCTGGAAATAGAGATAAGCTTGTGTGTATATATATTTTGCTCTGAGAGTGAAAAAAAGAAAGGTTCTATAATTATGTATCTGATAAATTGGACAAAAGAGAGAAGACAACTTTTAAAGAATTTAAAAGCAGATCTGATTCCGTTAATAATCCCTAAAAAAAACCCACTAATCACATTAGTAGAAAATAATCTGTAAAGAGTAAAGCAAATGAAGTGCATGTAAGAGCAAGGGAGAAGTTGTATATTTTGGGGGATATATAAGTGATTACCCAGTGAGACAATTGGGTTAAAACAAAAATAACAACAAAAGAAACCAGAAAAAGCTCTAAATTCACAGCAGGTGTCAAAACCCAAAGATGACCTTATGATATGTTTTACTATTTTACAATAAAGATATACACATGGTTAGTTAAAAGGTATTGGTGAGATACTCCCTAACATGCTAAAACCAGGAAACTGAAATCAATTTTATTTAAAAATCTTTATCTCTATACTACTTAAAAGACAGTAATTTGAAAAATTACAAGAAACATTAAAGTATTATAGTGCATGCTCAATTTTTTGCCCTTCACACTCCCAAACGTGATATAAAATAACTTTGTGGAGGAGCTATATAAGGAACAACAGATACAAATGTATGCAATTTTAACCATGTACAAAACCTAAGCCAACTATGGCTGTTTTTTCCAGGTCTGTGGTAGAAACAGCAGGAGCAGCTACAGTGTCACACAAAGATCAGCTGTGGTACTGTACAAAAGAAAGAATAGGACAGGGAGTGGCTGCAACCAAATGTATCATAGAAAGATTATATCTCTGAAGGTCTCTTTTCCTATTGACTAAAAATGATAAATGATTCTTTAAAGAAATCAGAAGCTATAAAAAAAATATATGTGAGACTTATGTTTCTTTCCAGCCTGCTCAGTCTGAAATATAAGCAGAGCACATCTTATAGCTTTGTATAGACATATTTCTTGGGGTTTTTTTGGTTTGGTTTTTTTTTTTTTTTTTTGATTTAATTAAATTTCTCCTGGAATTACAGGCAATATACTCCCATGACCTATAACCTGGAATATACTTAGGAACAGAGATAAAACCCAGTGCTCACCTGACTCTGAGGTGGAAACCTTTTCCAATGGCTGTCAAAACACACAGTTAAACCAGCTCCATACAAAACTAAGTCCCTGCTGCAACTCTCTGCCTAAACGCATCATGAACATATCTCTGAAAAGGAGACACCAGCTGAGATCACAACCTTGATTCCCAGAAAGGAGAAACAGCACAGGCTCCTGGCTGTTTCCACACCTCACTTCATTGCCAGTCTCTCCTCTGGCTCCCTGAGGGCAGTCCCAGTGTTTGACTGGTCAAGATGGAGAAGAATTAATTAAATAAGCCATGTTTGTGGAGGAGAGAGAAGCAAGATGCCATATCCTGTATTTGCTGTGTGACCAAGCAAGCACAGGGAATCCCAGCACAAAGCTGCTCTGAACTGTGGATCCCTTCCACACTTACTGTTACAAGCCAGACTTCTGAGATGTTCACTTTTCCTTCACTTCTGCTGGGATTAGATATTGATTTACAGTAAGTTTTGCTAGGATTTAAATTAACAGCAAGTATTTAAAATTTGGTGTCAAACGTGGCAGCTAAAATAAGAAAAATGAGAATAAATAGAAGTTAACATTTGTACTGACAATGCAAACACTCATTTTCTCTTTAACAGTTCAGCCATACAGCTTATGTAACAAAACACTTCCTAAACCTCATGGAGATGAACAGGGCTTGAGTATACACATGTAAAGTACACATATTAGTTGGCTAAACATAGATTGAGGTAAGTATTGGGTTTTGGCCAATAACTCAGCATAAAACATACACATGACACACAATGAATCTTGAGTTCTTTAAGAATTCAGCATATATCCCAAGTTATGTAAAAATTTAAGGATCTTTCTAAATGCATACTGCAGCCATTTCCAGAGGCAGGTAGAATAAGATCCAAATGAACTAAGATATTCCTCTGCATGCTAGTTTTGATTGGAGATGAATTCTGGTCAGACAAACTGGAAGGCACATCTCACTTTAGGGAGACCAGCACTTCCTAAAGCCCCTGCCCCTAGAATTAAAGAATCACAGAATGGTTTGGGTAGGAAGAAACTTTAAATATCATCTAGTTCCAACCCCACAATTAGGTTCAGTTGTTGACATCCATTGTGCATACACAGCCCTGTCTGTCTCCACTGGTGACAGATAACAACTTCAGCCACAATGGTTGTGGACAGTGCACCTCCTCTGCTGGGTGGAAGAACAAATTTTTAATGCTTCTGAAAAGGAAAATAATATTTGGAAATCTTAAACACTGCAGAAACAGGTATACCTTTATTTTTAAGTGGGAAACTACACCATATTGAAGTACAACCTCTCTGTAATTGCTGTTTAATTAAAGGGACATAGGAACCAAATTTGAACTGTTTTTTCCCCTAAGAAAGTCCTGATAGTGCACAAAAGTTGAAGACACATGACCATACACAGTGTACACAATATTTTGTATTTAAAATATAAAATACATTCAGATATATTTGCATTTTGGTCAGTTTGCTATGTGGTAGATATGTTTGCTTACAGATGCTGCACTATTCACTAAGGCAACAAAAGCAAAAAATTAGTTTGTCAAGTCAGTCGCTGAATGAAAGTGTGAGCATATAATTTCACTTTTTTCTCTTTTCTCCAGCTGGTTTCAGCACACTGAGGGAGTTTCACGTGTTCTTTGGACTCCAAAAATGGCTTCAATATAACCTGACACAGACAATTCAGTCTAACAATACAGGAAATCAAAATACATAATGCGGAATCATTCAGAGCTGCTGGGATTTAAAAATCCCATGCCCTTTGAGAAATTTCCAAAATAAATGAAATGTTTTATTAATTCTAACAGCTTAATGTACAGAACTAATAGAGGTGTAGTCCATTCATCATAAAAATCTTTGTCTTCTCCCACAATGCATTAATTTCTTTATACAGACAGATTGCATGGCTATGTTTGTGTGACACTTTTTTCCCACTCAGATCAATTCTAAGACCTCTGAACTAAAGAAAATAATCTTTCTAAATGGAATACTAATTTTAGCTAAGCTGCTTTTGAAGACTACGCTCTTTAAAAAAAAAAGCCAAAGCTCCATACAAAAGGTAGGGAGAAGAGTGAGAGTGTAGCTGATGAAATGCAAATGAGGCTTTTCTCAGACAGCTGGCTGCTTTGGGATGACATGTGTGATGAATGGCTCTTAAAACATGAGCAGGCATCAAGCTCCAATTCAGTGTCAGACTGGCAAAACCAGCAGCATTACTGGATGCTTCCTTTAATTAATGCAACACTTCTGCATTAGTCCGGACAGTGCCGATAAATGGGGAAGAACTGATATCAGTGGTAAGATCAGAAATCCTTCAACCTTGAAGCTGGGATGCATTAGCCAAAAGCTGCGGTATCGTAAAAGGTTTAATTGTATTTGTAATGTACCAGTGCACCATGACAAAAATGGGAGATAGTGTAGGCAGGACAGGGTGAGCCGGTGATAAATGAGTGCGAGTGAGCGATTATAAAGCAGGGAGGAGTGTGGAAACAGACAATAGACAGCAGAGGGGAAGGGGCAGGAATGGGGGGTTATGATAGCAACAGCTACTCTGACGTGGAAAGCAGGTAATGAGAGAAACCTGGTTACAGTTTTGAGAAGGGCTACGAGCACTTCAAGGCAATTTAACATAAATCTTTCCTCCTAAATAGGTTTCATTGACAAAAGTGAGATTTACCACTGCACCTACTTCTGGCAGGACTTCATGGAGAAGGCTTTGTGCACCAGTTATCTACTGCAAAACATTACAACTCACTAAATCAAACACACAGCACAAGGTTTTCTATTAATTGCATACCAAAGTAATAGGATACACACACACTGGTCATCCATTGTGCTGAATTTTATGTTTTCTGCCACAACATACCATAAAACTCCCATGCAATTTTTATGCTGTCACATAGTCAGCAAGTGTGTGTAATAATAACAATAACAGCTTTCTTGAGATTATTTGAAAATAAAGATTAATTTTCCACTGAAATCATCAGAGCCTTGCACACACAGCGAGGCTCCACAGCATTTGTGTGCAAGGTGCTCCTGTTTTGTGATTGCCACCAGCTGCAAGCATTTCTGAAGGCTCCATCTTCCTAGCAAGAAGGCTGAGGCACATAATTAAGATTAACAACAAGTTCTGGTGAGGTTGTTGAAAATGGTCTGTGCTTAGTGATTCTGAGAAAGGTGAAGTATTCCCGTAATGGGCTCAACAGTGATTTGCTATTCCTTGATGACACCTTTATTCATGTGGTGGCCTTTTGAAACCATTCCAGTTGTTCTCTCCCTTTTGCCTGCGCACATGAGAGGTATTTATTGTGTGCCCCAGGTGTTTACTCGGTAGTGTCAAAACTGGGGTTTTTTTTCTCCTTTTAATTAAACTTTGTTCTACAAAGCCAAAAAAGGAAAAAAAATTCTGTTGCTTTTAAAATGAACACCAAGACAAATTATTGGCAATGTTTAGTTTCAGGTGTGAGGAGAGAGCAAGGGAAGAGAGAGACATTGGAGAAAGAAACCTTTCCATGCATCAAACACAAATATATAATATAACATGGAGAGGGCTTCTTTGACCACAATAATAATTTTTAGTATTTTTCTGTATGCTTTTCTTATTGTATTAGATCACAAGTGAGAGAGAGTTTACCAATTAAGAAACTACCATACAAATATATTCTTCCTTGAACTGAGGCTAAAGACATTAAAAAACCCTTATAAATTATTTTTCAAGTATGGAGCACTTTCTTAAATATAACTGAACTGTAGAAAAAGATTGAAATATAGATATTTAAGTGGTTCTCTTTACTCAACTTATAAATTGTTTTCCTTATTAAAATATCTCATTATTATTATGCACAGATATGTTTTAATGCTTATAGAATGTCTGATTGGAAGGTAAGCTGGCCAGTCTTATGGCATGAAAGTTTAGCCCAGGAGAGAAGGGTAATAGAAGGTTATTGGGTTTTTTCTTCCTTGAAACACCCTATTTTGTTTAATCTTTTAAGTCTGGTTTTAAATTCTGTGTCTTGGGTACCACCACAGGTACCATGGTTTCAAATACTTCTGTAGCTCCAGAAAGTTAATTGGAAACCATCTTAGTATTGATTAGAAGGGGAGTTAAACAGAGAAGAGGGTTATAGGCATTGGGATAAAAATTATTTTTTGGCTAAGAAATTCCCAAACAAGTTTAAGAACACAAAAAACTAAAACCCAATGAACCTAACAAAAAGAACCCCAAAATCCCAAACCCACGGGTTTCATAAATTGTTGAATTTTACAGAGTTGGACCTTAGTACCCTCATTTTCAGACTGATAACTTGTCAAAGAACTGAAAATGGTGGTGCCAGTGTTTCCCTTATGCCTGTTTATTTCCAAGGCCCAATAGCTATCCCAACAGGCTTATAATCCTGGATGTAAAGGGCCCTGTCACATCAGAATTTTCCCCTTGATGTAGACAAGGCATCAATCTCCTTGCTTTCACAATTTTGAAGGAGAAAACTGCATTATAATATAGTGAATGAATTCCAGTGTTGCTGGAATCTTTTCCCTAGTCATGAAACTGGGTGAAAGTATAAAGGCAGCCATGACCCAGCTTGTCTCAAAATTGGCAGTCAGCGTTTACTGTAATGTGCATCTATTCAGGGGGTCCATTTTCATTCTTAACTCCTCAATTTCCTGCAGTGTACTTGAGCTCCCGTATTATTGACAAAGTGCTTTAGCACAGGATAAGGAGGCTGTGATCCAACCATTCTCTTCAGCCTGGGGAAGACCATTTACTGCCCCTCTTCCTCCCTCCCTCATCTCATATTTAATGTGCAGGACAGAGCATTCATTTGTGCTAAATGAGAGATGCCATCAGATGTGAAGGGTGCATGTTCAGCCAGGATTGGATAATGATATGCTTGCTCATGCTTACTACGTTAGGAAGTTTTAATGGGACTACAGGAGGATCAGGTGCTAATGGCTGGAACAGCATCAGATTGCAGTCCATAATTTGGCTCTCTCCTTCTGCAGAGCTATTCAGTGCTGATAACTGAATTGTAGCCTTCTCTGAAAACTCAGGAAAGCAAAATAAGAGTAGGAACAGAATTTAAAGGGTCCCTAGCAGTATGGTTGCATGTCTAGAGCAAATCCATCAGGTAATTGTGCCTGCACTCTGTGGTGGCTGGGGTGCTGGCTGTGCAGACAGCTCCTAACAATGCCCCTTGTGCTCCTCTCCCATGGGATTTTACATTTTCCACTAATGGATGCTGGTCATGGACAAACAGCTATAAATCACCTTGGCCAAGTTAACCCAAAGGCATGCTCCAAATCCTGGTGTCAAACTCTCTAACACGCATTTCCTAATAAATAGAAATATTTTCTTTAACAGGAAGAAAACAACCAGCAGCATGGGTTGGGGATGAAATCATCCAAGTGCCAGACAGACCCAGATGGCTCTGGATTTCCTGGTGCAGTCCAGAGCCCAGCCCCAAGCAGAAGGGAGGGAAACAAGCCTTTGCTGCTCTGCTAAAGCAAGAAGTTAGATCAAGCACAAAAACTTTGATGAAAGAGAAATATCCTAAAGATGAAGTGTTTATAGCAAAGATTTTGATGTAACGATTACAGGCAGAAACAACAGATCTGTAAGTCCAAAATATATGTTTTATATAATAAATACTTTTAGGACTTTAGTGCTTTCATTATTCCCTAGTTCCCTGAGATCTTAATGATAGGATGTAAAGATCTCCTTTATAATCCAGTTATATGACCTATAATATTCAATTCTGACAAGAGGCCAGGAGTCCAGCTTAAGTAAGTTTGTAAGAATGTATAAATCTTATAACTGCGAGCTGAAATCATTTTGGGGGAGAAGTTTTGTGGAAAAGTTTCCAAGATTATTTTAATAGCAGATGCTTGAAAACATAGATTTTCCTGTGTATTTAAAAATCGCAAGCCAGGCACCCAATCAAGAAGCTGGCCCTGTTTTCCTTGCACTATTGCCTGACACAAGATAAGATGCAAAAGGAATGTGGTATTTTTTTAGTTCACAACAGTTATAAATTTGATATATTTATATTTTATGTTTCAGACACTGCAGATTTTGGAATCATTATAAATGGAGCCTGCCTCTGTGTGGGTGATGACACATCAAGTCACATTTCAGCTGGATGTTCATCATGAAAGTTTTTCATTAAAAACTTTCATGAAAGCTATAAAGCTTTTCAACAGAAAGGAGACAGAGAGGTATAACTGTATACTTTAAACTGCTTTAAAAAGAAATATAGTAATTGATAAATCTTTTGGAGCAGATGGTCTTCTAGCTGATTTAAGAGGTATGGGGTCCCTGGGAGCAATTGCTCCTGGAACATCAACATCTAATTCCCATTCTTCACATGTTCCAAATTCTGCATTCTCTGGAATGCTGCTAATTGTTTTGCTTTAGTTCTGTTCTCAGGAGAAACCGAAATAATTTCATTTCACTCAGAAGTTTATTCATAATCACTGGAACAACTGAATTTGGTATCTGAAACTACATTTTCTGTGTTCTACTTATTGACCATTTTACATGCTTGGGTAATCACATCAGAATTATTTTGAGGGAAATCAGAGAAATGAGCCATGGTTGGATCACTTGTGTAATCACAGATTATTTCAGGCCACCCCTGCCTCCCCAGAAGAAATTAGTGAGAGCAGATTTGAGGTGTGTGCTGCAAAAGGTGGCGTGAGTCAGAGTGCACAAATGGAAATCAAAAACCCTGGTAGCTGGCCTATGGCTACTCATTTCACCCTTTACTGACATTTTTATTTGCTAATAACCTCTTTTTGGACAGTGCCATGTGTTCATACTGTACTTTCCTGAGTGCTGTCCTTAAATCAGATCTCTGGATGCTAATTAAGTACAAATATAAACCATCATGACATAAAAAATTCAGTAATATTGTTATCAAAATTAATTGTCATTATTTTCTTTCTGTGTGGCTTGAAAATATTCTGTGTTATGATTTGGGCCTAAACCCACTTACATTTTTGTGTAAGGAGAGCACAAAAAAGAAAATCAAGTTTTTTTTACTACAGGAACAGATTAATGAAACTTAAAAGATATGGAAGTGAAGATTCAAATACACATTCCCTTTGTTTTGAGCAGTTAGTCTAATCCCTCCTTGGCAAAGAAAGGGCATGAACCAAGAGCAATCCAATACAATATGGGTAGACAACTTGGTTTAGTCAACAAAGTACCTTTACTCTTCTAAGACAAGTCTTATTGCCAAGATTGCTGTTGTTATTTTCATTTTACAAGTCTATTTTGACAATACAGTACTTGAAAAAAAAGTAATAAATTCATAAGTCATCTTTATCATGATATTTTCATAACTTGCTTGGCATATAAAACCCACTGTGTTCTCACAATACTACTCCATCAATTTTAAGACTAATCCATCTGCACTGCGCATCACTGCATTATATGCATCATTACACTGTAACTGTAAAAAGGAAGATTAAGGTGTAATAAGGCCTAAATATCTTCATAACAATTTCAAGTTTCATAACAAATTCAACAAGTTTGTGTGGATATGTAAGATGTCAATTGCAATACATATTCACTTTAAATAATAGATTGTTAGAAAAAAGCCCCAAACACTGATTGTTCCTACTTTCCAGTTTCTTTTGGATTTTTGCATCAGCTTTTGGTGCAAAACTTATTCCAGTTATAGTTACTTGGTAATAAGTGGAGAAAAAATTCAGCATTTTTCTGCAACTTTTCTTCCCAGGATTTTTTCATCCCAAAACTTCAAGGTCAGAGATATGCAAAAACTCAAAAGTGGAAATCAGTGACTCAGTTGAGATGATCAATGCACAGTGACTTACCCAAAGAACAAAATGTTTAAATTTCGGTCAACTTTTAGCATACGCCTTGCTCATTGCATGACTGAAATATGTTTTGGGGTTTTTTTCATAAATTAAGAGAGAAGCATAGTTCCAAAGAGAAATTGCCTTTGATTGCAAATAATCAATTGCTCAGGAAAAGTGGGACAGGAGTGTTTTCTGGTGTGATATCTGACAACTGACTTAGACTGGGAAAATCCCAGTAACTATGGTCAATCAGTCTTTAAGAAACTTTCAAAATCTTCAAAGCATTTAGCAGCCCTCAACCATCCCTTCATGTCCCTTTGCTCAGGGTGAAGCTGAACTGGCTGAGGTACCTCCACCTTAATTAACTACTTAGCTCAGTTATTGTGACCATCCAGCAAGATGGATGAATGTTATACATCACCTCACCACCATCAATTGTTCACCCCATTAGAGCAGAGTAGAAAAATATAGACAAATGATTTATTCATCAAAAAGGAACAGGTTCAGCTGACCTGAAAAATAGTTGCAAAACTGGGTGAAATCCATCAAAACCTTTCTACTGGATTTCCCTCTCTCTCACACACACAGATACACATTCACATTCCCTGTGAAAGGCCTTTGACTCAGTTTTATTAGTGCTGTGGTTGGCACAATTGTGGAGAAAGTGGAAGGCACCAAAGTTTATTTTGCTCTTCTGCTTAGACCCAGATCTGCTGCTCCTGGCAGGCCCAAGCCATCAGGCTCCATGATTTCCATGATTTCTCACAATATCCCCTGCTTACAGCTTTCCTACAGGGTGTGGGGGTGACAACATATTCACTGGGGCCCAGAGGAATTAAAATAACTCTCTCAGCAAGGACAAGTGACTCCAGTGCTGGAGTTGCTGAAATGTCAGTGCCCCAATGAATTTGGGTCTCCTACTTTTTAGCAACTTCAGCTCTAGGCTGACCAAACCTCCTACAGCTTTGGCACTGCACCTATAGCCATGTCTCTACCTCTACTTGTTAGCAATAATTAAAGATTCACCAAACAGCACCAATATATTTGCTCTGAGAATGGATTTGATCAATCCAGAAAATGTTAAGGGAAAGAGTTCAAAGAGAAAAAGTTCATGCTGATGCGAATAAAAACACTTTTTCTGTTCGAAATGTCCCCATCCCAGGTTGGAGGGAAAAACAGTTCCCCACTGGTGCTTTCCTGTCCCTTACTGACTTCTGGTGAGCAAAAATGCAGGTGGTCCCATGCAGAGCACCTCTGAGAACACTTCCCACGCACGCTATTCCCCTGAACGACAGGTAGATTGGATTCTGATTCAAACTAATTTGTTCACTGGTAATGAGCTGTGATATCATCACCTAAATATAGAAATAGGTATTCAGTGAAGGTTTTAATGAATGCAAGAGTGGGAAAGCGTGTCTCTTGCCTAGCCATAGTCCTTTTGAGAAACTAGAAGTCTGATAATGGGAGTTGTTGCTTCTAATGCTTCTAATGAGATAATATTAATAGCTTTCAATCAAATTACTTGCCTGATGCTGAATACCCACTAACTTGTATCCCATACTCATTTTTATTCTTTTTTTTCAGTAAGACATCTAGTGAATTGACATTTTAAGGACTGTGTTCCTGAAATAAAACTAGCAGATCCTATTTAGATTGTCATTGCTAAAAAGCAGCAAATTCTCAGACGGTTTTCATGGGACAAGAAAGAACTTCAGTTATTTTGACAAAGAATTAAAACTCTACAAAATGCTGTTCTACTGGGGGATCATAACAGAATATTCCAGTAATTTCCCAAAAGTGTGAACACTGTTCTCTGTGCTATAAAAATAACTGTAAGTGTTCATTGTCTTCCTTTCACTGTCTATAAACTATTTTTTGCTAAATATCTGTAAAGTTCTACAGTATCATGTGACAAGCTTGGGCAGGTCTGACTGCACAGGCTATTAGGGACTAGAAGGGACATAAAAAGTTATGTTGATGGTGTTGGACTATTGATAATAAAGAATAACAAAAATAAAGTCAAATAATTGTTGTTCATGGCACATTTTTCCTTTTAGGAGTCCCAAATCGGAAGTTCATCACAAATTCACATACCACTAAAGGCCAGTATTTGAAGCATGCATGGATTTCTCAGAATTATGAACATGGAAAAAATATTGTCAGGTACTTATATGATTTTCTTGGTAAGAATGGGCACAAGCATGTAGCCTGCTCTTTGGAAACACTTTGTGAAGCTGTCTAAATCTTTAAACTGACCTGTCATTCTGTGTCTTACAGTTCCACAACTAACGGAAACAAACTTACTGACAAGACAACTCATTTTTTCATCTATCAGAAGATGTTTGCCCTATGAGACCTTCAAACATTTCATTAGTTACACTTTCTACTTTTCATTTTGATGTTCATTACTAATTTAACAAGAATCACAGATCAAGTAAGTTTTATGTGGTTTTGCTTAGAAATTTTTAAGCACTTCCTATCATGGATATGAACTGTTCTCCCAAAATTTCACTGGTTTATGATATGCTTAAGAGAAAACAAGGGGAGAAAAAGAGTCCAACTGTAATAACCATGTTAACCATGCACTTGCCTCAGAGTCACAGATTGGTCAGCTTGGTTTACTCTCCTTAATTGATTATTCACCAACACCTTTTCCCTCTACTTTCCAAATACCTCCTTCACATGTCCTTCATGATCCCTGTTATATGAAGGAACACAAACAAACAAAACCCCACCAAACATCTGGGCAGGTTTCTATGTACATTTAACAGTCGAGGTATTTTCTAATTCCCCAATAACTCTGCAAAAACCACACTGAGCAAAACTTGACATTTGTGGTGAATAATGACTCCTTTGATCAAAATGAAAAGGTGATAACAAAAAAAAAACCACCTAAGGCCTTTATATCATTTCCACTCAAGGGACTGAAGTCTGGAATATATGAATGTGAAAAACAATGGTATTCATTTTTGCATAAAACCTTCATATTTCTAATCTCAAGATTCCCTTTTATTCTTCATAATTGCTATAGACTTAATTTTGTAAGTCAAATCCTGGCATAATTGAATTGGTTTTGAGAGGAGAAAATTCCTCAGCAAGACTTCTTCCCTAGTTTTTAACTCACAATAAGACTTTTCCCTGGATGAAGAGAGTTTATATTGAAACAGAAATAAGATTTGCACAGTCTTCAAGGCACATACACTGCCACCTAGACTGTACACTGTTCTTACACTCTCTGTGTACCAGCAGACCCTGTTGTGCAATATTGCACAAGTTTGTATTTCCATATATATAGGCACTCAGATCCATTTGGACAAAAGCCCTTTGTCTGTGGAGAATACTCATGATTTCGAAGTATGGCCATCTGTTCTGAGATTTTTAAACTAAGGCTGTGTGACAATAAGTGGTTTTTCCTACAATAGCAATGCTGTACAATGCTTATTGCTTATTGTACGTTGGCTACTGTAGAAGTTGTGGCTGAATTGTGGTTTTATTTTGTAGGAAAGTTGTGGGGTAAGATGCCTGTTACACAGTCAGTGTAAGAACAAATGCTGCAGGTATTTGAAGAGTGCAAATGCTCCTCCATACCAAGACGACATGCAGTACTTGCCTACCCAGCAGAAACCTATATAGATTTTAAAAGGTTTACTTTATTTCTTGTCAAAACAATTATCATTATTCCCCTCCTCCCTTCCATATGCCTTTTTGCTGGACAGCTGCATGGTGAATTAACCCAGACCCAGTACATGGACTCCATGCCACTCTGGTGTTGCATAATCTCCTTCTCCCAGGTGGTATTAATCATTAGCCAGTTGCATTGAATAACAAAAGCAAATCCATAAAGGATTAATCACTGAAATTAAGTTTGGGGTTGATTTCTGAGTAAATCGTAATCTATGCTGAGAATGCTTCATCCAAAGATAATTGGCAATTTCTTTTTTTTTTTTTTAATTAAATGTGGAAGTGAAAGGCCATGAACAGTAAGAATATTTCCTAGCTTCATCACCAAATCATTCTTTTCTGGTCAAGATGAAGTCCTTTATCCTCTGAATCTCCAGTTTGCATCTGTCTGCACAGTGTGAACTGTGCTAAAAGAAAAAAGGAAGCTTGCTCATGTAAGTTATTTGTCATCATCTCCATTTTACTTCACCTTGTAGCTGTGCTAAATGAGCAAGGGCTGCAAGAGGAAATAACATATAACATAACTAAATAGCGTATTTCTTAACAGAAAAATATGCCCAATTCCACATTCACAGACACTTCCTTTTCCTACCAAATCAAAACAAGCATTTAGGTCATCATTTGTAGAAGATACTACTACAGTCAGAGGATCAGATTTACTGTAAGGAAAAGAATGGTTTCTCCACTTTATTTTCAGCTGACTGAGCAACAGAGTCTCTTGGCTCAGCACATGCAGAGAGAAACCATTTTGAAGCATAGCATGGGAGTTTTTTGCAAATCATCTAAGTCACAGAGGCAAATGTAGGAATTATTATGTCTCATTTAAGTTGCTATCATTCAGCAGAAAAGTTCTTTTAAAATCTTAACAAATTGTAACTAACATTATCTAATAGTTAATGAATTTTTTTCAAATTTCAAAACCAGCCACCAAGGTGTGGTGTATCAGTAGAAAGTTTTTTTCCCCTATCAATGAAATAATTTTTTTTGTCATCTGCTTAGTCTGTTCTAACCAAAAAAGCACTTTAGTATAAGGCTAATAGGAAGCCTTTGCTCACCTCAACTAGAATAAACACAACATTTATCACGTATAAGGATAACAGTGAGGGAACATGAAATCAAACAGAGTCAGGCTTCACTAGCAAGAAATCTCACTGATGCCAATCAGGTTCTCCATGTAGATCACAAAATTAAGCTTCATTTTGTAAGTGGACAAAAATGCGCCATTATATGCTAGTTTTTAGATTAAAAATAAACACATCCAGACCAACAAAGCAACCAAAAACCTCCAAACAAAGCACAACAGACACAGACCCTGTGTGCTTCATGCAGGTACACAGGTATTTTTTTAAATACTGCATATAAATTCAAGCAGTATTACATCTACTGGCAGAAATGTGTCTACTAAAGCCATCCACCAACAGACCTTCAGGAAAGTTAGATGATAAATTGCAAGCAGCTGCATCTGTAGTGCACAGTCAGGATTTTATAATAAGCCTGTAGGTAATGTTTTTCTGCATAATTTTCTTATTCAGCTGAAAAAATAAGGTCTTTCTTGGGAAAACCTCAAGAATATGTCCCACAGGGAATTGAAAGATATTTGGGCATCTAAAGTTATCGATTAGATGCCTGATTTCTATTCTTTATAACACTGCACAGCCATGCAACCCAAACTTTCCAGCAGAACAATCCCCTCCATAGCTTGATATGAGGCAGCAGTCTCACACCACACCTGAACCATCTGGCCTGATGGCCAGGACATGTACAGGTGCTTAAACATAAATTCTGTAAACATGAAACCTGCCAGGTGTCAGAGCAGCTCCAACAAAAGGAAATGAGTGTGAAGCCCCAGCCCAGCCCTCAGAGTGCTAATTAGGGCACTCCCCTGGGAGGTTTCAGCTCAAATCCTCTCAGATAAAGGATGCTGAACAGCATCCTGAGCGTCCTTATCAGCCAGAGACCATACAAAAAGAGCACCCACACCAGTGCTGACAACATAGTCCTAATTCCTCACTGGTTTTAGAAAGGAGAGACTTTCACCCAGCCTCTGTGGGATATTTCAAGTGTGCATTAACTATGTCATATCCAAGAGCAGCATTTCCCATTAAATTCTCTAGGTGACAGACTCACTGCCCTGCATTTTTACAGCACACAGAACTCCTTATGAACAATATATGAAATCTAGGCACTGCTTTGATATTCTGTGAGACTTTCATATTTACTTTGGTAACAATCTAATTATCTTTTAATAGCTGATTTTTCCCCCAAATATGTCTCAGTTGTTCATTTGGCCATATTTCAGGCAAACTAAATATATCTAGAGGGTCATCAAAGTATCACAGTATTTCAGACTGTTTAAACATTTTGAAATGTACATTGCAAAATAATTGTACAAGGCCATATTAACACTAAAATTATGTAAAGAGAGAGCTTTCATTTTCTATGTGGTATTTATGTGAAAAAGTTAAGTGTCAGGCAGACAATAAAGAGCAAGTGAAACATATTAAAGCATTCACAACCACAGGTGTTCTTTTGGCAGGCCAATTTGTGCAGCCCCAAGAAGACCACAAATGTTCTCTCTCCATGCTCTGCAGGAGGTGCTGCTCCATGACAAATTCTACAGTCACCATTCTTGGGTGAGAATCTGATGGACAGAAGAAACCTGAAAGTGCCCTTCATGCTCACTTCTGTTTCAGAATAATTTTTTCCAATTGCTAATGATGCCTTATTTGTCAGAGAGAAAAGATCTGGCCCAGCCTTTCTCCTGGATGAGCTACACTGGGGCTTATCCCTTCATCATTTCCACCTTGGTTTATGTGTCTGTTTGCACATGCAGCTCTGCAGTCTCACCAAAACAGAAACTAAGGACAGAAAACCATTTTCTTCACCAGCTACAGGGGAAACTTGCTATGCAAGCAGCATCCAGAGCAATCCATTTGTCACTGAGGTACACCTGCAACCCAATTAAGGGTACAATGTTCTGTGTTCCAGGACATTTCTGTGCTATTATAGTTGCTTTATATTTTGGTGACAAAGCTGGCTTCCCTATTAATCCTAAATGCTATTAAGTCTATTTTTCAACTGGGAAACTGTTAAATGGTTTTAAATAATGCTTTGCTCAGGTTCTGAAGGTCCTGCCTGTGGTTTTAGACTTAAATTCTTTGGCTGGTAAAATAAAGCAGACATGCAAGTCACAGAGGTAGCTATGAAAATTCACTGCTCAGTTAATTGCAAAATAGTCACAGAAAAAACACAGCACTTGAGCTCCTCTTTCTGAAAGTCACCCTGAAGAGAAATTCTGTTTATTTGTTTCACACCAATGCAATACCCCACCACACACCAGTGCCCCTGCCTATTTCTTAAATGAACCCCCCCGATAAAATAATTTGGGTGCCAGGAACAGCAAGCACTGTTCTCTCTGCTCCTGCCACAGCCACCTCTGTCCTGCCCAGTGACTGAAAAGGCTGAGTCCCCTTCCAGGAGGGATGGCAGCAGTGCCACTGGCAGAGCAGCTCTCCACACGTGCCCAGACAGGAGGGACGCCTCTTGCAGGCAGCCAAGCACAACTGCTCCATGGCTGGGATGCTGAGGAAGGTGCCCATTGGAACATAGCAGACTGTCAAGCAAGAGAGTGTATACTTGGTTTGCAAATTAGCAAGAGATTTTGCAGATATTGAGGTCTGGGTCTACGGCAAGAAACAACTCTCTTATTTAAACTTTTTCTCCTCAAAGAAATTTGTGGATATGAACAATACCAATCCCACCTAACTCCTGCCACACCTCTGCATTTCACCTGTGTGAACTCAGCTAAATATCATGTACCTGGTGTGGTAGACACACCAATTACCACCAGCCTCATCTTTCAGAGCCCTTCCCCAGCAAACAGCAGCATGAGGAATCTGCAGTGCAGCCACTCCAGAAGAATGAATGTATGGTGTGTGCTAAGCCATGGGTATGGTTTGACTCCTTCATGGCCATTCACTGCATTTCTATTAATCAAGCTGTATAAGGGAAAATCCCTGTTGCCAGAAGTCAACAAAAGTTTTATCAGATGCAAAAGACCAGAAGAACTACATTGCATATTTTCAGAATTTTAAAATGTCTGCATATTCTAATTTTTCCACTTTCATGTCATTCCTTATCTTTGCAGTCAGACTAAAGAGCAGTATTTTGCTGACAAAATGGTTTCAAAGACTGTGCTAATAGCCTGAGCTCTTCTCTCCTTCTCTTCCAGGTGGTTGCTTCAGTTTCACGTGGTGCACTGTGCTGCTTTTGTATTTGTGTAGCAGGGCAGCTTCAAATGCTTAATGCTTTCAGTGTGTTAGTCAAGTCTTTCTTTGTTTCACTACACGCATAGATACAATGGCAGGGAAATGGAGATTTAAACTAGTCACAGGATTTCTGAAAAATAGATGACATAAAAGTCACTTGCTGTAGTAAATCATATCCTGACATCTTAATGTCTTGCAGTAATGAGAAAATTCAAAGTTATTTCTAGTGACAATTGATCATGCCACCACAGTTTTCATAAGAAACATTAGATAAAATGGAAAAGTGTCATGTCCATCTGTTGAGAAAATACTTCTAAAGCAAGTGTAGAAGAAGACACCCTAAATCTATTGATTGAACCTTTTAATGAGATAAAATCAAGTCAGATTTGATCCTAAAATTGCACTTTTTATAATACTTGGACTTATGAAAACATTTAGCTTGAAACCAAAACCATCCAGTCTATTTCCCTCCTTTACTTGCAAACAGATTTGTTCTGCTTGGGTATGGCAACATGAAAGAAAAATGGTGCAAAAGACAGCCACAAACAAAGAAAACTTCACACTGCAGAGTGTTCTTGCTGCTGAAGACAAAAGAAAGGTGTCATGAACAAAGAAAGAAACCAGCACCTGAATTGTTTTCAGGATATGCTTTTCATGCAGCTTTCACTTTCTATCTGAAAGCTCAATGGTATCTTTAACAGTGTTGTTAACATCTTTCATGAAAGCAACATTTTCAAACTCACATTGCTCTTTCCTAAGGCACATCAGCTGAAGAGGATGAGCAGCACAAAAAGAGGCAGAATTTTACCAGAATCTGAAGGCAGGGTGTCAAGAGGATGGAGCCAGGCTCTGCTCCATCCAGGCAGGAACTGAGGGCCAGGAAGTTCCACCTGAATATGAGGAAGGATTTTACTGTGCAGTGAGCAAACACTGGAACAGGTTATCTAGAAAGGGTGTGGAGTCTCCTTCACTGGAAATATTCAAGAACCATTGGTCACAGTCCTGCGCAATGAGGTCTGGGATGATCCTGCCTGAGCAGGGGAGCTGGGCAGGGTTCCCTTCCAGCCTTACCCATCCTGTGACAGAGTGGAGTCAGTGAACATTGTACTCACTGCTGTGGGGCACGGGGGGGGAGAATGCACAACCATTCAGTGAATATTGTACTCACTGCTGTGGGGCACGGGGGGAGAATGCACAACCACGAGGGTCAGGCAGTGTGTCTGTGGTCGCTGGCTGGAGTGAGAGCAAAGCAAACTCCACTTTTGCTTTGCAGTTACTCCAGACTGCAAAGGAGTTTTACAGGAGGCAGCACCACTGCCAACCACCTATTGTTGTCTTATATATCAAGAGTTCTATTATTATTACAGTGCAAGGATTCCATACTGCCAGAGTTTCATACCTCCTCAATGTTTCTCACAGGCAGCTCCTCTAGGCACTGACTCTCCCTTGTCCTCACAGCAGCCAACCAACTCCAGCAGCTCTGACTCCAGCTCCCACCAATCCACTCTTTTATAACACTCTGCTTATTGGCTACAGGTGTGGCCTGTTAACATCAGGCCTGCTCCTAATCCTTAATAATTGGCTCAGCTGCAACTCTTTAGGGAATAAGAGATATTATATTATATTATATTATATTATATTATATTATATTATATTATATTATATTATATTATATTATATTATATTATATTATATTATATTATATTATATTATATTATATTATATTATATATATTATATTATATTATATTACATTATATTACATTATATTACATTACATTATATTACATTATATTACATTACATTATATTACATTACATTACATTATATAACATTCTATACCACCTTCATTTACCCATACTGTATCCCCTACAACCTACGCCCTCACCCCACATACCATGCACTGTCAAGCACTTCTGTGGCCCTTGCCAAGACTTGAGTTTCTCCTCCTCTTGGCAGCTCTCATTCTGGCATTCCCATTGCAGTGCTGCAGCAGGGAGAGGGGCTAATGAAAGGTTTCATGGGGGATTAAATGCAGAGCTGAAATTTATTACTGTGATCATATTTTCCTATGGCAGTCACCAGACAGGGCCTGGGGCCACTGTGATACAATCTGAACAGGCATAAAGAAAAAGTTGGCCAGGGACCCCCTGTGGAAAATACAGTTTTGATTAAGAGTGTTTAATACTTAAATCTTATTTAGAGGCAAGAGAATTAGGTTTAAATCAGAAAGTCTTGAGCATACTCAGGCAAAGTTAAAAGTGGAATTCCTGCTGCAAAATTGAAATCTCATGTGACATGGATGTCAGATGTGTCAGACAATACAGTAGAACAGGAAAGCACGTATTTACAAACATTTTGAGAGGAAAAAATTATTTTTTGTAAAACAGATAGATAAAGAGCAAACCTGAATACCTGTATTAATTTATCTGTAGGACTCAATGCAAAATCTTAAACCCCTTGATTCTATAAATCGTATTGAATAATACTAAATTGAAACTTTCATTGCTTCCCTAAATTTTGTTAGCAGTCACCACATGTATCTGTGCTTTGTTCTTCACAATCTATGATCTTGCTTTTACTGAAACTACAGGAAAATGAAGTTCCATACTCGTGCTTTGTGGCACTCACTTTGTTAAGTAAAAAAATGTCTGTGCCATAAGAAATTTATCACTATTATGTCTTCACCAGGAGAAAATACATTACAGTGGGAAAGCCTTTCATCTAGAGCCACCCTGAAACTGTGATATTTGCATCACAATCTTGAACCACAGCCGAGTTTCTGTAAACATTGTGACTAACTCTGTCAGGCATCAATTCTAAAACAGCTCACGAGATGCTCGTGTGTTTCTGTGTATATTTTGGGCAGAGCCACCGAAATCCCAGTGAGCCTCCTCTTCACTGAGCTTTAGAGGGTGACACACCCCACCAGACAGAGCAGTTATGGTTTGAGAACAAAGCCAGGCTGCTGCTGTGGGCTCAGTGCATCATAAATGCTCAGCAAGGTCATTTGGGTGTGCTCGGATGGTCAGACCCTGCCGAAGGCCATCCCAGTGTTGCCATCCCCTCTGCAGCCAGCATGTCTGCCCTTCTGATTGCAGACCTCACAGGGGCTCTGCAATCTGGTAATCCACAAAAACAGAACATGGTTTGTCAGGCCCAGATTCACTGGAGCAATTTCCACTCTTGGGGACCTTCCCACTCAAACCATCAGAGCTGTTCTGGTGACTGGAGGTCACACCAAGAGATTGAGGCAACTGAATTCTTTTAATATCTGGCTTTTAGAAGGCACTCAGAACACTCTGAGGTCACTGCTGAAATAATGTTTGCAAGAGAGCTATTGCATGTAGGAGGGATTAACAAAAACAGTGGAGGAAATAAACACACAGAAGGGAAAACAAAAGTAAGTTTTTCCTGAGGCACAACCAGAACTACACAAAGGCAGTGCCTTGACCTTGCATCCTTGTTAATTGAGTGCATTCTAAGTGATGTAATCGGCTGGCTGCAAATCAGAAAAGGGTAGATGGTAGCTGCCAAGGTTTGTTGTTTTAATGGAAAAACACTGTAAAGAGATTTCTAATGGTGGCACTCTGTGCAGTCTCCTTTTGTATAGAGTTACTTTGTGAACATCTTGCACACGATAGCAACACATTTCATCTTTGATTCAGAGCTCTGGGAGAAATGCCAGGCTAGCCCAAACTGATTTGGGTACCCACATCACTTTCAGCAGATGTCTTCAGAGTGTGGATGCTGCTAAGATGCCTATAAAGAATGGGATGTGATGGGAATGCACATTATGAAGAGGAAAATGGCCCCTTCCATACATACACACATAAAACTACATAAAAAATAATTGTCCAAAGGACTTTGCTAGGGCTGCTAACTGTATAAACTACCAGCCCTGCTTTTTAAATTGAGTTCAGTGTTCCCTTCCAAGCATCATTTGCTCTGTCTCTTCCCTCCCCTTGGAATCTTACAAAGCCTGGAGCTGATTCCTGCAACGCCACACTCCATAAGTCCTTTCTTCTGGTGCTTCTCCCACTCTTTGGCTTCCTTCTCTGACTTATCTTCCATGGACACCTCAAACCCAGTTTCCCACAGTAGTTTCTTTGGAAAGTAGTTTCTTTTGGAAAATCCAGCATTCTGTTTTTCCTCAGAAACTTGTTTGGCTTGTCCCTGCTGACAGCAGCTGAGGCAGGCAGCACATGCATCACTTCAGGAAGAACAAGTGAGTGGGACTGGTCCTTCTGTCCCTGCCAGGCTCTGTGGGACAGAAGGACCAATCCCACCCACTAACATTAGTTAGATGTCCAACTTTTTGATGTTCTCTTGAGGAACTTAAGAGAAGACCAGGTTTGTCTCTACTCTGCATAATATTTTCAAAATGTTAGAAGATGTGTGCTACAACCTCTCCAGAGAAAGTTTGGATGTTTTCTGAGGAGGTTGAGAAAAGCAGCACTGATGACAAAATGTCACCCTTACTGTCACATGCATAGTGGCACTCACACTGTTGGAGGCAGAGGTGATGAGATTTCATTTTTTTTGCAGTGGAGAGAAACTCCATTTTTCCTGTGCCCTCTTTTCTTGAAATAGCACAACACTTTTGCTGTACTCCAATCTCCCACCATCACCTGCAGCGTGCTGTGAACTCCCAGCACAGATCACTGCCACCTGCACTGCAGATCAAGTGCCTTAGCTGGAAAAGCAGCTGCCACTCTGACCCTGAGAAAGGCAAACACTGGCACTGCTGAGAATAACTGTGAGGAGCCAGGAGCAGCCAAATCCAGCTGCAGCTATTCCTCACCTCCAACAGACTGTGGAAATTCATTCCAGGAGACTCCATGAGGAAGATCTGCAGTGGGAAAGAAGTTTTCCTTCCCTCCATCCTTATTAAGACCTTGGTACCTCTCAGGGACAAGCAAGGCTGCTGCAGGTCTCCAGGTGAGGGAGCAGGACTGGCTCTGTAGATGTCTCCTTCTCAGTTGCTTGACAGGTTGAAATTTCCCTAAGGAATCCAAGAAAAATAAGTTGAAATGAAGTGCTATAAATGTGAAACAGCGTGGCTTTTTCTCAGGTAAAGACAGGGCATTTTGTATAGCCAAGGGGCTTTCTTCCTCCCAGATTTCAAAGGTCTCCTGTGCACAAAAGCAGTAGCAAACTGCTGAAAGAAAGGTTACATGCATTTAAAATGTAGGCTTAGGGAACTTTGGTATAGGAGCTATTCCTGGCTCCCACTAAGATTCTAAATATACCATTCTTTGTGTGTGAATTTTACATATGTTCTTGTGAAAAGAAAGGTCACACTGTGAGTTTGTTGTATTTTTACATTTCTGGATGTAGCGGGTTCCAGAGATGTAAATTTTCCCTTCGAAATACTACCAACCATCACAATTTTTTGCCTGAAGAAACAGCATCTTTGGCTGTTTCCAGCTGATAGCTACAGATCAGTGCTGTTTGAGCATCCTTTGATCTACTGAGATGGCTCTAAGTGAGCAGAGCTGATGGTTTTGTGGAGTTCTAGTTGTCTGCTCCAGCTGAAAGCTAGTTGCCTGCTTCACTGGAGATATAAGCTGCAACAGCTGATCAAGACTGAGATCTTATTTGAATAGTTAAACACTGGCTTCATCTGAGCATTAACTAATTTGCATGGCAAAATTCCAATTTACCATCTATGACTTAAATGACAGCTTGTGAAACAGTAGTTCAGTGTACTTCACTTGCAGTGTTAGATTTCTATTCAAATCAGGAGAGGAAACATATGTGGAGTGTGTGTGTTGGGGCAGTCATTGTAAAACACACACAACACGCATACTTAACACCAAAAGCTTCAGATACAAAATGCAGAATATAAATATGGAAATTATTCTCTTCCATAAAAAAAAAAAAAAAAAAAACAACAAACAGCACAACAAACAACTAACTGTTTGAATTTTACGGAAAAAAAAAATAATATGTCAAAACATTCTCTTAATCCATAGGAACAGAGGCATGTGGAAAATATAAATTTGTTTCCATGAGCATAATAGCAGCATTCCACTGACTTGTTCCTTAGAAACTACAAACATGCCACACACAAACACAAAATAAGAAAATCTACCCATTTTCAGGGAATGCAAAAAGCCCTGTGCTTGTTCCTTGGTTTGGGGTAGCAGAAGCACCCAGTTACAGAAGAAGTTATTAGGGGCAATCCAAAATCTGCTGTTATGCATTGTCACACTGCAGTCACTCAGGTGCATTGGGCTCAGAAACTGGATGAGATCTCCTATCTGAAAACATTATCTACTTGGGGAGTATATATATCCATTTCAAAGCCAGCATGCTTTAAGTCTGTAAATTGACAGCTTAAAATAGGAGCAATTTTGGGGAGCTGGAGCAATGGTGACCAAAGCACTGTTGCATTCAGACTTTATTGCAGAGCCAGACTCCCCTCTGAGGCTGCTCAGAGCCTCATTACTGCAGAGCCTGGACACCCTCAGAGGCCCCCTCAAAGCCAGGAGGGTAACACAGCCTCCCATCTGTCACTCGAAATTTAGAAAAAAATGCATTTTGATTTCAGGGAGGTTTAAAATTGTTGGTTTATTTGCTGTAGGGGAAATCTAAATCTACTGCTACTCTGTTCCATATCAGGGTTAAGCAATATAAACAAAATTCCCTCTGAAACAAACTTGCTTTCTCACCACTGTCCCAAGTGCTCCTGCTGCCTTGCAGGTCTCATGGCTCCCACCAAATACCTGAATTTTGGGCTATCAAGACATCCATGGTACAGCACAATTCTCACAGTATTTCAGACACTGCAAACTCAAGGAGAAACCTGCAGAAAACAATTGTGTTTCAGCAGTAGAGATAAGCCAAGCGGAGCGGTCAGTGGGAGGCTGGTGCAGAGCAGCACAAATCCAACTGTTCTGCATCACTTGGCCCTGAGGACAGGGAATTGCTGGTCTTGGATGCCATTCCCAGTGCTGATGTGCCCAGTGAAGGTGCTCAGTACAAGCCACTTTTACACCAAGGTAGAATATCCTCTGTTTTGTATGCATTCATTTTGTATGCATTTTGTATGCATGAGCCTCCCAAAAACCTTTTCTGTATAGAAATAAATGCAGCCTTTCCCCAAACCAGATCCCAAGCATTACAGCAATACTTCTTTGGTTATCCTTGTAAAGGTGATTCTACACCACCAGCAGATGCTCAGAATCCTGCAGGAAGTGGAAACAAACACACTTGTTTATTGAAAAGCTACACAAGGTTGAAAACTCTTACTCAGATTTCCATGTAAGAAACCAGAGAGCTCCTGCTCTGAGAAGAACCACAGGTTTTTGTCAACTTATTCTGTGTGGGATTTGTGCTCATGGGGGTGCTTCCCCTCAGATTCACTCCTGGCCTGAGCAGAGCAGTCCTTGCCCCAGGATGATGGATTAGGCAGGCCAGGACAAACCAGCTCCTCCTGCCCTACAATCCTTAGGGATGGTGGAGAGAATTCCTCTTGCTGCTGCTTCTAGTCTGCTCTGGCCCAATGGCCAGGGCTGCCAAAACCCCTGTGCCATTGCCTTCCTCAGGCTCTCAGGCTCCTTTCTCTGGTGTTCAGCTCCCTGAGGGACCTGGTTCTTAAGTTCTCAATTGTGTTTTTCTTTTAAATAGTATCAGGCATAAATAATAGATGATGGGTGCAACCGATGCCTTGAATTTTATGGCAGTGACATACACTGGTGGAATGGGGCTGTTTGTATTCCATATGGGAGAATTTCAGGAATTTGTTGTCATGTTTATACATGCTGTGGCGCCACTGATCTTTTTAAGGAGGTGGATCAAACAGCCTTTTAGCTGTTTTCATCAAAAACTTAAATACATGATCTTAAAAAACTTTTGCATGAAATCTTAACCTTGAGTTATGGATGCAAGTAACAGTTAAAGTTATGTTTTGCCAAAAAACACAAGATGATCAACTTTTCTCCATTTCATAGAATCCTAGAAGGGTTTGGGTTGGAGGGGACCTTAAAGACCATCTAGTTCCAATTCCCCTGCCATGGTGAAGGCACCTTCCACCAGACCAGGTTGCTCAGAACCCCATCCAACCTGGCCTTGAACACTTCCAGGAATAGGGCATCCACAATTCCTATGGGCAACCTCTTCCTCTGACTCCCAGTAGAGAATTTTTCTCCTAATATTAAATATTTCATACTCAAAATGCTGAATTTGGCATTGTATTTTTTTTTAATGTGTGAATCCTCCTCACTCCATTCGCTCAGGCAGAGAGCACTATGAGGAGCTGTGCAAATGTCTTGTGCCAGAACTACTGCAGTAGGAAAATTCTGCCCTCTGTGTGTGTGTGTGTTTGTGCTGGAATGTGTCTGGTTCCAGTAAGACATATATTTAAAAAAAAAATTAAAAACATGTGAGAGAAAAATCAGTTCTTGAAATCTGTGGTCACATTTCAATATTTTCATTCTTGCGAGGCACACTTGGAAGAGGAAATTAAGAAACCAAAACCAAACACACACAGATGAGGGAAGAATGAGCTTGGATGTAAACATACGACCCTCAAAGAGCAGATGGAAAAAACACAGCAGCCCTGTGTTTGCCTCTGAATTTAACCATCACTTGTGATTAAACAGGTAATCACAAAACCACACAAAAAGCGTGCCCTGCTGACACGCTCTTAGCACACCAGGAAGATGCTGGTGTTCTGTGGAGCTCTTTGCTTACAAAGAGGAGCTGCTGCCTCTCCCTTCTTCTCCCAGAGGAGATGGGCATCTTGCCAGTGTTTTATTTTCAAGTGCCATTGTTCACCTAGGGCTTTAGCAAAAAAGCTTCTGCTTATTTATTACTAATCCTAGCCTAAGTAATGATCTCTTTTAATCCTTTTACATTTTAAAACAGATTTGTCAGACAATGACACCAAACATAATGTTCCCCCAAACCTCTGGCATTTATTTTTTCATTTAATAGGTAATTCTATAATTCACACATCCAAGCATTGCTTTCTTGGTTCATGAAACCTGCTTCAAGGAGCATTATTTTGTCAAAACATAAATTTTACTCAGGTTGTGAGGGCTCTTTTCAACATGTGTTTGTTAATTATGATCTTGACAGCACAGCAACAGATAACAACAATTTTTGTTGCAAATTTTATCTGTGAATCTTTTTAAAATGCTGGTGTATTCATATATTATATTTTTCAGAGATCTATTAGATAGAATACATGTTTTTGATAAGTAATACAGTATTTTTAGCTATATAATATTCTTTTATCTTCATGATTTGTTATAAATTCATGTTATAACCTTGACCAAAGCCAGTTTGAGGGACCTAGTGTAACCTGATCCCATTACTGGTAAATGATGCTGTGAATATCAGCTGGCACTTCCATAGACTGCTGCCAGTCTGTACTCTGCTCAGTGAAAAAATTCACCTGCCTTTTCACTAGCCTGGTGTCAATAGAAAACACTTGCCCAGCAGTTTGCAGAAGTTTGGACTTTCCAGAAGGGCTGGAATAAGGCAATTGATGTAACAACAAGCACCAGCAACAAATCCATCCAATCTTCAGCTTCAGCAGTGCAGCTTTCAAGAAAACAAATGGTCAAAAAATCCCATTACCTACTTATATATAAATATTTTAGCAGATTATTTAAATACCTCGTGGAAATGAAGACTTGCTTGTGAAATCTCCGTGCTCCCAGCCAGCAGTGCCAGAGGAGAAGAGCACCCCAGAAACTGTCAATGCAATTTTGTGGTTCCAGTCTACACAAAACCCGTTATCTCATGCTGGAAAAGGAAAAATGAGAACGCAGTACCTCTATACTGTGATTGATTTTGTTTATCTTTGTACCAAGGAGGCTTACTTACCTTCAGCATCCAAGCAGCAAATATCAGAAGATGAAACATTTCCATAACTTACACCAATTGGCACAAACCCCACAGGACCTGGAAGGGGAGGCAGTGGGAATGAAGAAAGATCTGGCACATGGGACAACGAGAAGGAGATCCAGCTTCCTTGTTCCCAACACCCTGACAGCCTCTCGGTCTCCCCTAAAACCAGCAGACTAAACCATACTGGTAAGGTATATTATCTTAGCAAAAATTCACTTCCTTTTCAATTACATTTAATTTCCACTTCATCTCTCCTTTATATTTATTCCACAAACAAGGCATTGTGCTATTAATGATTCAGAGTTCCCCAAATCCATATGTTTTATGGATTTTATGTCAAAGTGGACTCATAATACTTTAATGAGGAAAAAGAATACTATTTTACTGTACTCACATCTTACACTACCCAGCCAATAGGCCTGCAAGCAATTTTAAATCTTTCTGGAACAGCACCATGGAGATTAGAAAAAAGAAATAGGCATTACCAGCATGCTCTGCCCCCCACCCCTCAAAAAGATTGATGTTTTCCAAAAGGACCTTTTTTAAGAACTGGTATGATTTTAGCAAGTTCTTAAACCCTCTCCTCTGGTTGTACACCTACATACAAGGTGTCATAAAATCCTTTAAGGTTTTGTAGCAAGCAGAAATCAGGTAGATGATAAAACAGGGCCATCAGTCACATTAGCAGTCAAGTGACTTTGATTCTCCTCATTTTTTCTGAAGACATCTAGTTTCTCTGTGCATGCTCAGAGATTTAGCTATTCATGTATTAGAATGACATCTTTAAAGTAGTGAATTTCACATTAGCAATGCAGATGGAAGAAAGAATAATCTTGGAAAATTAAATGGTGGGAAGGCTGGCGTTGGAGAGTAGGATGAGAGTTGGAAATCCTAGATAAATCAGAGAAAAAGGTTAGTAGAGGGCAGGAAGAATGATAAAAGCAAAACCATAGAATTAGAAAAAGAAGGAAAAACTGCCATAGAAAAGAAGACTGGAAGACATAATAAAGAATCTGGGGGAAAGCTGGAGTTAACAGACAGAGATTAGCAGCTAGCAGAAACATTAAAACATTCAGAAAGCAGCATTTCAATGGCACTAATTAATAAGAAATGTATTATGGACAAAGTTGGTTCCATTTTCTCACAGAATAGATTACCGGGGCTCTGGCCTCCAGCCCTCCAGTTTTGCCAATCACTTGCTGGTAGATTAAGATACCAAAATGCCTCCTTGTGCCATTCAGGTTAAGCTCCGTTGTACACACACAGGCAGATGAACAGAAAAGTGCTGCAATGGCTGCTGGGGAGATAAGGAATTTGTATAAAGGAAAGGGTAAATCTGGGGAGGGGGAGAGAAGGGATAAGGAAAAAATCTCAGGAAAAAAAAAAAAAGACGAAGACATTCAAGAGACATCAGTCTTGAAATTAGCAGCTCATTAATTCTCAGCTTATTTTCAGTCTCTGTGGAGATTTACCATATGTGACAGCTACTCAGCCTGGGAGCCCGATTAGAGCAGTTTTCCACCTACCAGCAGTCTAAACTGCCCCCCAAAAGCCTCTTAATTTACAGCAAAGTTTGATGAGCTGGATACCCATGGTTAACAGCCACGTTGGGTGCACTCAGCTGCAACTGGCCTGCTATTTTTCTCATATCAGTGCTGACAGATGAGCCTGATTATCATCCAAAATCCACCTTGCTCCTGCTCATTTGGGCAACAAAGCAACTGGACGGAAAGAAAATTCCAGGAAAAGTAACTGAAGAGAAATTTAAAATTTCAGTAGATTTTTCCCGGAAATTTGCCCACAAAGCATGCTGTTTACATATCCCCCTCCACACAGAAGTTTGAAGGCATGTCCCAGGATGCCTGCTGCTAATGTTTGAGCCCCTGCCCTGCGGCTCAAACAGGTTTCTCACAAAGCTCCTGGATGCTCCAGGCCAAGATCAATTTGTCAATGCCAGGTTGTATGATGATTTATGACCACAGCTGAGTGAGGATGCTGGCTGTGTTCTGTCTCTCCCTAACTAGCTGTGTTGAACCCAAGCCATCTCAAATCCCTTGCAGGCTGTGTGGATGCATGCTCAGAGAGGCTGAAGCTGTTTATTGAATTTCCAGGGATAACTTTTGTACTTGAAGGAAAATTTTGCAGGAGAAAATGTGAAACAGTTTGAAGCTGTACACTGATTACACTTTGTAAATACAACATACCACAAAGGGAGATAGGCTTATCTAGGAGGTGTGAAAAAGTTTCTCAAAGTTATAATTTTATTTGGCCAGCATTTTTCACATCACACAAGTTACCTAAGGAAGGAGCATCTGAACATACACCAGACACACCTGTAAAAATGGCAACAGGTATCTTAACAGGTACATAGGTGCAGGCAAGTTGTAAATTAATCTGCTGTAGATGAACATTAGGCTCTGATTTTCCTTAAGCAGAGGGGGATCAAAGAACAAAATCATATACTTTAAAAAATATAAGGAAAACTGAAGATAAGAAAATTAAGAATACTGAAGCCAGAATACATTTAAATGCTACAGTCCAGATGGTAGGAAATAATAAATTGAAGAACAGTGGTGTGAAAAATGAATTACATGAGTAAGGAAGGTCCAGGTGGCTTGTATGAGCAGGATGAGACAGGCATTGCACTCTGAGCAAACCCCACTTATGGTTTGGAAGTTTTGTAGGTCAGATGCTGCTAAAGTGTATGAAAAGATAAGGGTAAGATCCTGTCTGGCAGTGAATTAATGCCTGGATCAAACTACATCTCTGAAGGAAAGCTTTATTTGTTTTTCTGAATAAGAAATTCCTATTCCTTTCTGAAGAGATGTGAAAACTGACAAAAGTTCAAGTTCTGTAAAGAGAACCAGGAGATACAGATTCTTTTAGTAGCACTGGCCAATCATTATTGTTTTTTGTTTTGTTTTGTTTTGTTTTTTCCCAGTGCAGCCATCCAGGAGTGCTTTATCAGCAGGATTCTGCTGATAATAGGCTACACCTCAAGTAAGATCAATGTGAGTCTATTGCGGGGAAGTAGAAGAAAAAAAAAAAGAAAAAAAAGGAAGACAAGTAACAGAGGAAAAAAGTTATTAACATTTCCTCAGTATCACAGAATCCACTAGCAGGTCAAAGTTGTAACAATTTCATTTCAGAATAAAAAAATCAATGCTGAAGAAGGATGAAACAACAACTAACATGGCTGCTTCAGGTGTTATGATACCATTATAGCACAATAACCTTATTATTCACTGTGGTTGTTCTTTGCATGCCTTGAGCACCTGTGACAAGTGTTCCTGAATCTGTGCACAGACAAAACCTCAAATTAAATCTGACAAACACAGAAAGTGTCTTGGGCTAACTTGACCTTCCTTTGCAGTTGTTCATTATGCATTTGTTCATTACCTACTCCTTTTTGTGCCCAATATGACTCACCTTCCCTGTAGATTGTGTTTATTGAGAGCTGATAGTTACAAGTGCTGACATTTGGCAGGTTTTATATACCTGGAAATTAAAAGAATCTGACAAAGACATTGTAAATAACATGAGAGAACCTCCCTACACCTGCACACTGTATAAAAGCAGAGGAAAATTTAGCTGCTCTATTTTCAGGAGCTCTTTGTGACGCTCAATTCTCATTGTATGACTGCTAAGAGATGTGCAAGCACATAACTGCAGATATTATGTCAAAGTCATCCACATTACAACAGGGTTTCAGATGCTCCATAATGAAGGCTTCATCAGAGAGTGAAAATTACTGGCTCCCCTGTTGATGACTTCTACGAAAATCGTAAAAGTAGAAAGTTTGCCAGCTGGATTCATCTTCCTGTGCACAGTCATTTATGAAGCTTTGAAATTTTAACCATTGGCAACAATGTTATAGCTGAAAAAACTCCAAGAATATCTGTTCGATGACAAACAATGGTCTGCTAAATAGAGACACGCTGTCCTGACAGCTCCAGCTTCAGCTATGTGGCATGATATGTGCCAGCAAAAGCAGAGAAGGCATCATGAAACTGCTTCCAAAAATGAGCACCCTGCAGCTATTAGAAACTGCGTGAGAACCACCAAATGTCAGCCTCGTGCTCAGCCACACTCAGTTTAATAAACGCATTTCAGAAAGTGAACAGCATAAGATGCTTCAAAACACCCTTAAGACTACAGCAAAAATATTGAGTAGCAGAAGGGAAAAAAGCATGTATTTACCACCAAAAAAAAAAAAAAAAAAAAAAAAAAAAAAAAAAAAAAAAAAAGGGAATTTTGTGTCTTTTTTTATTCCCTGGGACCAATTAAGAGCATCCTGTCATTTTTATTGTCAGCACTAGGAACAGTTTACAAACGATAATCAATTCACTGACACATCCTAAAATTGATAGTTAGAGGCCTGCACTGAGAACAGACCCACATTGTTTTGGGTTTTAATGTATGGGGTTTTTTTTTTATAATTTTCTTTTCTGAGCAAGTATTTAAATTTATCCAAATCTAAAGAAAGAGAATGGGCTGTGGGCAGAAGGAGAATTTCTGTGTGCTCATCCATGATGTGCTACAGAACTGTCTAGGAACATAAAGAAGAATTAATTTTTGTTGTGAAAATGTTTGTTGAAATACTGCATGTCCTTTTATTCTCCCCTCACTTTCCTTTTCTTCTCCTTGCCCTCTACTCCCATGGCTGCTCCAGCTCTGAGTGTCACCAGTGAGGTGCCAGGGCAGGCACAAAGACACCCCTTTATGTCATAAGCCAAAACAAATATTTCCTGGCTTATGACATGTTTTCATGAAAGGGCACTGAGTTTACCTGAATTTTTTTCTTTTTTCTTTATTTTTTTTTCCCAAGAGTGTTATTACAGCTATAAAGGCATGTGAGTCTCCCTTGTCCCACAAAATTCCATATATTGGCCCAAGCAGGAGTTTCTTATCAGAGCAACTCAGTTTCAAAGTAAAGTTTCTTCACCCAGAAAACTCTATCAGAAATATTACCAAATGCTGTAATTCTGTGATCCAATTAATTATGGAAAAAGGAGTTGTACAAGTACTGAAAGGTTTTACTCTCAGCTAGAGTACAAGGGTACTTACCAGATCTCAGAGGTCTGGTACTTTTACTCTTAAGTTTCCAATTAACTAATTGACATCAGTTTCTATTAAAATCATGCCTCCTAAATCCCTCCATGAAATCAGAAGTGGAACATATCAGCAATGAAAAGCTGAAAATCATACCTCTTCTCCCTTATGGGTCTAGAGGAGACTGCAAAATATATGAAAATATGGAAAAGGTTATTCTTTGAATATTTTTAGTGATAGAGTTTGTGAAATCACTTGGGGTTTGGGTAACCCTCAAAAGATCTAAAGGAACATATGAACTATAATAAAAAGGAATTCAAAGCCCATGTTTGGAAACAGGTTTTTAATGTACCCAGACATTTGTGTTGAGACAATCAGAATGTGTTTGCATGTCCCAGGGCTGCAAAGTGCACAGAATAGAAAGGGAGTCCATGGGAGGAAAAAATCTGCCCATGCATGACAGAAACAAATCCTTCATCTTGATTAAGGGAAAGACTAAAATTTTCCCACAGATTTCACCAGACCCATGGTGTACTTACACGCCATCACTGCTCAGAGTGCCTTACTGTTCCAGCTGTTTTAAGGTGCATTTCTGTGCTCACACTGAGGCAGGGAATCACATGTGGCACAGCAGACACGTGGCCAAAATCCTTCTGCAACTGTGATCATCCCCCTGGATTTCCCAGGCTCTGGATGCAGGGCTGAGCCTCTCAAATCAGGACTCATCAATCAGTGGCTCTCCCTTAGTTACAAATGCTCTAAAGGCACCCAGTGACCTAGTTTAAACTTAAACCTCATACTCCACATAGATATAATATGAAGTGAACTTTTATACATCCCCGAGTGTGACGTGGCTAAGAGAGATTTCTGGGCAAAGAGGGACAAAAATAGAAAAGCCTCATTATGTGCCTAACAACAAGGTGGAAAATATGCAGATGAAGTTTATGCCTGGTGGGAAAAGAGAAGGAAGAAGGGGGTGGGTAGACTGAAGGTAGTTTGAAGCCTGTGACAGCAGAGTAAATACAAAATATTTATTTATCAGTGTCTGCAACTCACTGGGAGATTTGAGGGACTGGGAAAGGAATGGCAGAGGTTTATTTTAAGTACAAACTGGAGTGGGTGACTGTCATTTTAAGATTGGGAGCAGGGGAGACAGGTCTGCAGTAGCTTAGGAGAGCAATGTGTTTCAGGCAATTGGTGATTAATTGTACTCTGCTATGCCACATCTCCTTCTATTAAACCTTAGATGGCCAAATCTGTTTCCTAATTGTTTTTGTGTTTCTCAGTCTTCTTTTGTTGTGCATAGGAGTAGGCAATTTCTGTGCCATCAATATCTCATTAAGGTGCCTGGGATCTGAAATGCCTTGCTTTGTTTTTAATTTTGTTTTCCAGGCTTTTTGCTGCATTTTATGACATGGCATTTTTTGTTTGCTTGTTGCGGTCCATTTAGTCTCTGGCATTCCCTTTCCCCAGGTTATAGCTTTATTTGTTTCTCTGCCTGTTGGCACTCGAGGTGTATGTAAATTATTGTTGCATGCTTCAGCATCACCACCTATTGCTCTTCATTTCCCCTAATGACAGTCCCATCTGAATGCTGGTGCCTGCTCAGGTTGTACACGTGTAGAAAATAACTTCAACTCATCTGTGAGGTCTTTTTTCATTTTTCTTATTTTTCTTTTCACCCTCTTTCCTGTTGCTGTTTGCCTCAGACTTGTATTCATGAGGTGAGGATAGAGCTGCACACTTTCTGCCTAGGGCAAAATCCTGCTGCCACTCGTGCAAGAGGAAAAAGGAAGGGCATTCACACAAATAGCTAATCAAAGGGTTTTTAATGATACTCATTAGGAAAGAAATTCATTAACAAGCCAGCACAGAACATTCCCTGAAGGGAGAGTGATGTTACTGGTCACATCAAAGTCCCCACCTGACTAACACCTTTATTGCTGTTCATAGTAAGGCCAAGTTAGCAGCAAAATCAGTCGCATTCAGTTCCTGCCAAGCAAAAAGTCATCAAAGCATGGTCATGGAAACTGGATCAGTTCTGGTTTACTAATAAAAATGGCTTTTCAACTTTTCACAGCGATGTATATAGTTTAGCACCCACCACTGATGCTTTTGGATTCATACAATTTTGCATTTCCTACCCTTCACTCTTTCTCTCTCTTTTATTTGGGTACCTCTGACCATGTGTTGCCCATGGCAGGGGTGTAGTCCTGCAGCACCACAAACCTCAGCTGGATGGATGCCAATGCCCCTTTTCCAACAGAAGTCTGCCAAAGGAACCCTCACGGCAAGGTTCAGTGGGGAGCCCCTCTGAACTGTGGGCAGATCCTTCACCCAGAAATAAAGCACCAGTGCAGGCCTGCCAGAGCTTCCCCCACTGACCAGGACAGATGCAACCTCTGAGCATCAGGGCTACTGCCAACCAGCAGGTGTAAAACTGCCTGTTTTTTATGCTCACACCATTACTTACCTAGAAAAGGGACTCTATTTTTCTGCCAACTCATTCCTAGAGATTAGTATCGGTATCTTGGGATGCTCATTTACTCTGTAAAAATTGGGATTTTAAAATAGACTGGAGAAGAAATCTCACTTTTTTTGTATTGCCCTGATACAGGAGAGCTCAGTTATTAGAACAAATTGTAGCAAGCAGCTTCCTGGTTGTTATACCCACATAATTACCACGGGCTGCTACATGAAACCCTGCTTCACTCTTATGCTTAGAGGCAAGATCTCCATTTTGCAAGGACAGAGCAAGTTCTATTATGCATTTTACTGCCAAAGGAGGTCAATTAACTTTAATTGGTTCTAATTAGCACTTGCTCAAGCTGTTATATTCTTTACCTGCATCCGAGTGGCTCTCCAAGTGCTGCACAATGGATTCCTGCTTTTGAACACAAAGGAGAACTACTAATGGCATCCTTGAAGGCAAAAGATGCACTGATCAGCATGAATGTGGAACAAATATCAGCACAAATAGCAGGCCTTTTTAGAAAAAAAACCCCCACAAACATTTGTGCCCATCTGGCTTTGATCAATTGAACTGAATGCAACTGTGCACCTTGTTGCTTAAAGTTAGAACAATGTAAGTACACAAATGCCATTATTCTTTACCATAACTTCTTTACAGATGAAAGTACTGGAAAATGCAAGGGGAGGGGGTGAGGGGGTGCAGGGACAGTGTTACAGCTCTGAAAAAAAACCAAATGGATCATTTCAATGGTAGCCAAAACAAAATACCAAGAAAACAAAAGAATTGTCAAACATACATCTGAAATGCTGTTTTCTGTGATTTTTGAACATTGTTTTAAAAGCTTTGTATTAAAGTGAAAGGTTTAAGTTTGGGCATTTTTTGTTTTTGATTTTTTTCTTCCATTCTCCTACAGCAAGAGGAACAACCTCACTCTCCAGCATAAACCATCTGAGTGCTCAGGATGTGCTGAGAACTCAGCAGTGAACTCAGGACTGCCTACAACAGACTGAATAAGGAGCCACATACCAGAAGAGCTGCTGCAATGCTGAGCTCTGCTCTAGGAACTTATTTTCTGCTCAGGTCTTCCTGGATGCAGCTACACAGCTAAATACAGTCAGGCCAAAGAGGAATCCGGTCCTCACATCAGCTGTAGAACTCAGAGCTACCTCTCCTCAAATACCCACTCTGCATGTAGGCATGGCCCTACATCTCCTGTGGGTCCCATGAGACATCTGTGAGCTGTTTCTGTTAATTTGGGTGGAGGAGAGTTGGCAGGAAAGAGCTCAGTCCTGAAGGGAAGAGGGGAACAAGCTAGACACAGCAGAGTAGATGTCTGCTGCCACTGCTCTCCTGTGTCCCCCTGAATTAATAAAGCTTTTATCCATATATCCAGCCACTCAATGCATGCAGAGCACCTCCATGGCTCTTCTGCTCTTGCAGCCCCCATGCCAAACACCCCAGATCCAGGGAACAGCATCAGCACTGAGTGCACAGGAGAGCACTGAGGGACGGCAGTCTCAAAATGTGAGACACACCAAAGAGAGCTCAGTGCAAACCCCCGTGGTGCCTCAGGCATTGAAAACTTTCCCTGCCCTGAAATCTCCATCCTCAGAGAAGTGACCTTCCTCCAGGTGCTGACCTGCCTGGGATGCACTGACCCCACCGAGCCTGGAGCCACCAGGGCTGCTCAACCCTGAGCATTCTCCACTCTCACCAGCTTGCATTAACCACACATCTAACACAAAGCACCAGATTCAGGGTCCCCAGGACCTAGGCCTCCTATGGACTTTGGGTAATTTGTTTTGGTATGCAAAGCAAAAGCAATGAAATTTATACACATCATTGCTTGTACTGTTCAAAATTGCATGTGAAACTGTGGTGGACTTGGCTGTTTCTAAACCAGTATGTGTTATTTATTTTAGTATTACTTTTTCCCTTTTTCCTGCTATTTGAATTTGCCTCCTAAATGAATTGTCCGCTCCCCACATGGTTTTTAAAAACAATTTATTTTTTAGCTAATGCGTTCCAGATAGATGGAACACAAAACATGTGTTAAAAAAATTAAATTAAAAAATCCTCCCTCAGCAAAGAAGTACCCCCCAATTTTTACAAAAGGTCAACTTTTTTCTTTCTAGTTCCCCTGCTAAGACTCCACAAGGCCGTTAACCATAAAAAAACCCCAAACTGCATAAATTGTAGACAAGCCAAAGGAGCTGCCTGTAATTTTTTCTTTTTTTAAATTGAAGTTCCTGCCAAAATCTCCCCGAGCCCTATTCCCTTTCCTCTTTCAGTTGTGAGGACTCTTTCTCAGCCTCAGCGCACACCTCTTCTCGTGGCTGGCAATGCATGGGCTGAGGCAAGCATAAACCAGCATATAATTATTTCAAACAGTCATGTCTTCCTTTTGCACTGGTGTGCAGTTAAATTAACATACTTAAAAACATTCCATGCACCTTATCTTTAGTACTTTTCCCAAGGAATGGTGTTTCTGTTGCATCTCAGGTGACAACCAAAAGGTATCCTAAAGGTTTACTGACTTGGGTATGTGCTTGAGAAATAAAGGGGAAAAAAAAAAAAAAAGAAACATCAAAAAAGGAAATGTCTGTTTCTTGCATCACTGAAATGGCTGCCCATACAGCAATACACCACTGAAGCACATGGAACAATTCATTATTTGGTCCTTCAGCCCTCCTGCATTTAAAATTGAGCACAAAGATCAAGAAAAATTGACCTATCCGTACATTTTGGGGTATTCTGTACTGGGCTGGCTGTAGCCCCACCAGTAACAAGCCCCAGGTCTGAAGGTTCAGACCAGGTTTTACACATCCACTGCTCTGTGGGCTTCAGGCAGAGCCAGCTGTGCCTCCTCAGGGCCTGCCCACACTGAGGGAACAGCCACAAGCAGAATATTCACTGGAATAGCTGTATCAGTGCCATGACAGAGGTACAACTGCTCCAGGAGAGACAGGACATTAAACAGAAACCCCTAGGACAGGCAATGTTTGCCACTGGCTTAGTTCAAAAAACAGTGTATAAAATGTTCCTTGTCACCTGTAAGTGGACAGTGATGATTATAGCTCAGTCTATGTTATTATTGCCTGATTTTCCCTGTTTGGGTTTTCATATATTGACTCCTTACTCAAGGTCTTTTAACATAGATTTGAAATGTGAATATGTTTTATTTTTCCCCAGTAAATATACAATACACACTTCAACAGTACTATTAACCAACTTCTTATGCCAATTAAACTTTGCTGCACTAACAATACCAATGAAACACATTAAGAGGTCATACTTTTTCGTGAACAAACTGTAGCCAATAAACAGTTTTTTTAAAAAAAACAAATTAAAAAACAATTCTAAGTGCTGCCACAACATCCCTTTTCTTTAAACACATTATTCACAATAAATGTTTTCATTTTTTTTAAAAAAAGAAGAATACTTCTTTTAAAATAGTAAATTAAATGGCATTTTAAAAAATATGTACTGTGGTTCATTGGAAGTACATTGTATAGAAAAGAGAGAGAGAAAAAAAAAGAAGAGACATCACCTGTAAGATAATGGAGACACTTTGCCATACACAACAACACCTCATGTAATATTGTAAGCAAATTATTAATGAACAAAAATGTACAGAAGCAGATGGACAAGTTAGTGAATATCATGGTACTGAACAGCTTTAATACTGACACACATTTACTTTCCAGTGGAAGAGATAAAACACATATTTGAAAGGAATTGGAATGGCTTTATCAACCTCTAAAGATACTGAATTTTGAATAGAACAGAGTGAGTAAGGTGTTCCACCAAAGCTCAGCACAAGCTTTTGAATTAAATGGGGAAAAAAAAACTATCAGTGACTGAGCTAAACATCTTCCAGAGAATTAGATTGGAATTGTACTCTGAATAGTCTTCTCTTCATATAATATATACCAAAATAAAAACCATGCACATGTAATTATGCTGCATTATTTATCTTACTTGAACATTTTTTGCACATTTTTAAGTTGTGTTTTTAACTATAGTGTTTTAACAAGCAGGAAAATTGCATATACTCATTGGTCACATAAGTAAATAAATTCATACTTTTTTTCCTCAACTTTTTTTTGTTTGCAACTTGCTAAATAACACATCTTGACCTTAAGGGAGCTAACTAGCATTTTTCAATATTCAATAGTGCTGAGTTGTAGTTGATGGCTGTCGTGTTTTATCTTATCATGGAACAAGTTAATGAAATGAAAAGCAACACATATTTAGCATCGTAATTTACTTTTCTAAAATTCTGCCATGACAAAAAGTGTTCTTAATACTGGTGAGCTCCAAGGCAAAATATAAAACAACATAGACTGGTTATATGAGAAAGGTATTCAATGGAAACTTGTGTTCATGGTCAGATAACTAACAGAAATAAGCTGTAAGATGCGATATTTAAATTAAGCATCAAAGTAATGGGTGGGTTAGCCACACACAATATTCTAAGAAAAGCTTGAGAATTTATTCTTTGAGATTTGAGAGGTAAAGAAGACTTGGACAAAATCATGAAAATTAATGAAGAGACAGGATGCTGTCATTAATGTCCACTTACAGAGTCTGGTTGATTCAAAAAGTGTATAAACGTGCATAATTTCCTCATCATAGTAGAGTTTGAAGCCACTCACTAAAACACAGGTCAAAGATCTCCTTTGCTTATATCCAACTTTTTGGATGTATTGTATTGCCAGAAATATACTTAATGCAAGTCAAAAATAATTTGACCATTGCTTTCCTTCCAAAAACTGAACATTTTACTACAAATTTAGTGGATCCAACTTCAGCTCTTGCAGGCTTCAGGTATGGAACAGAAAGGGTTGTGTAGACTGCATCAAAACAATTAATGTCATGAATTTCAGTGGTGCAGCTTTATCCTCTATCGCACTGTACACGTATTGGAAAGATGAAATAAGATACTCTGACATTTCAATTTTTTGGAAGCAGCCTGAATATGTCTTAGTAATAAATTGCATTCTTATCTTCTTACTAGGTATACCTTGTGTTTATGTGGTTTGATTCTCCTGAAAAATCTCTGTCCTATAGTTTGGGCTGGAAAAATTAATGGCAATAATTCCTTTAAAACTGCAAAATAAAAACAGCTTTAGTGAAACACCTTAAGTTCTTTTATTTGTAGCAAGGTTTGTTTTTTCTTCCCCTTAGTGGCATGGGATGGCTAAAAGCAGATACTAAGGGTATCACTCTAGTGAAAGGGTCTAGGCCATCTCATGCTACCTTTAGTTTCATTTTCACTCTTTAATCTCACACTTCCAACTTCTGACCCCTTCTTAAATAGGAAGAGCAACTATGTTGCTTGCTTTTAAAAGGTTTAAATCTGTCTCTAATGTCTTCACTGACATCAGTTTTGCCTGTCACTTTCTCATTTCTACACCCCAATGGAAAACCACCTAACACACTCCTTTACATCCAAAGTAGCTTACAGGATGCAAACCTTCTTCACACATTCAGTCTCTTTTTTTCTTCATGTCATGAGGAGTAGAGTTTTGTGCTTATCACCAAATAAAATTGCAGTGCAAACTTTAAACATAAAAGTTACACAATTAAAAGTTAATATATGGCACCACAGCCTATTAATTCACATATAGTACAACAGACCAGTAAAAACAGACATGAATATGAACATAGCTAAAAAGAAGGTGAGCTTGCATAGCAATGCAACAAAAGAAATTATATACAGAAGGAAATCCTTTTAATCCTGGAGGGTGATTTTTTTTTTTCTTTCTTTTTTTTATATACTCCTGACAAGGAATAGTTTAAGGTGGATGGTGTATTAAAGAGAAGAACACAAGTAAAGTATCTGTGGGATATGTGTGGCTGTGTGTCTTTACATTGCATTTACAGTTCTTTTAATAGTACATAAATAAAGAAAATGTTCATTGCACTGTTTAGTGTCATCACTTCCATGAGTTCAGACCTGATGGTCCATCAGAGCAGCTTGCAATGTGTCTTCTCAACTACTCTATAGAGAGAAACAAAAGAGAGAGAAAGAGGTTGTAATAAGGAGAAAAAACCACACAAAATAAAGCCTATGGCAATATTACTGCAGCAAAGGATGAATATTCAATAGGTTGTGAGAGCAGGGTTAATTGCTTCTAAGATGAAAAGCGAGGGATGCTAAAATTTAGCACTTACCAACACCATATCTGAGAGTGCACATTTCAGGGCTCCTGGGTCACCATTAGCTCTCTTACAGCTACAGGGCAGTGACTGCCAGGAGCTGCTGAGGGTTTGGCTGCAGCAAGAGGAGGCAGACATGCCAGCAGCTCCACTGCTTTTACGACCATTAATAAGTTTATTAAACACACCAGTATGCTGAATATGCTGAGGTTTTGATGTTCTTTCTCAAACAACAGAGTCAAGCCTTTGGGCAGCTGGTACTGCCGGCACATACATAGCATCAACATGGTTTCATAAAAACTTTAACAGGTATTGAATGATAATATAAAACAAATTTGGAAAACAATTTTCCTGTTCTGGGATACTGAGGAAAAAAGTGGAGATATGAAACTGAAAAACTGGGGTACACAATCAACAAAAGAGGACCTCCATCTGAGAGAATACTTCTCATTAAGCAACAGGAAATTAAGGAGAAGGCTGAGGAAATCTGTCACTGGCATTTCCAAGACAAGCACTCTATACTTTGCCCAAAAAAAATTCCAAGTTACTAGAATTCCTTCTCAATTTTCCCCATGCTTCACTAGCATTATACACCCAGAGATGTACCATGTAGATAACTTTGGCACGGCTTACACAGATTTGAACTGGTCCAAAGCCGGGAACAGAAGGACGACATTTGTTTGCCATCACATGCAATACGCTTCAGAAGGCAAAAAGACGTGGACAAAGATTTATCTATCACACACAACTTCCTACTCTCTTCACAAGAGCTTTATAATTTTTTTTCTTTTATCTATTTGAGAGTTTTAACTGGAGCTGGAGGTAAACTTACATAATTCACCAGTAAACTGTCCTTGACTGTTTGCTCCCACATAGCCCATATCGAGAAGGTCACTGGCATTGCGTTGGTGACCCCCTCGCAAGACTTCACCTTTTCTGGGTCCAGTCGATCCTTTAGAAGAAGATGTTCCTGAAGAGCTGTGGCCACCAGGGGATGGGAAGTTGGGTTTACTATATGGTACGAGTGCCTCTTCTAGAAAAGCAAAACAAAGCAAAATAAATACCAATGAAGTCCTAGAAGCAGGAATAAACAAGCTATTCATTTATGCACGTCATATCCATTCATATCTGTCTTTTCTCTTGCTTTATAGCATAACAATTTTACATAAGAAAATACACAACTAAGAGTTGTATCCCAAGGACAGAGAAGCCAGCATGAATTTAAATCTCGCTTCCTTGTGAACTCCTAAGTCAGTTTGTATTAATTATAAGAAGTCTAGATTCATTATGAATAAGAGATCATGAATCATAGATACTTTAATAAAAATAGGTGAACACGCAATTTCCAAAACAATGAAGCTATGATTAGATTTTTGCTTCAAGCCTACATAAATGTGCTTTTTCCTTTTCTTTAGCTTAAATTATGGCAACATTACCCCAATCAGTTTAGATAAAGAACGACAATATCAGCTAATTTAATTAGCTTCCAGCAACTCAGTAATTTCTAACGATGCAAAGTACACTGACAATTTTTTTTTGCAACTGGTGTTGAATTACATTGGAAAATATTATATTATACATTGCAGTTGTAATATTTGGGGCGGATAAATAATCCTGCAGCTTGTTTCATGTTTCATTATGAGCAAAAGGCCTACTTTTGCTCACTTGGATTCTTTTTCTGTGAAGACCTGTAATAATGAACTGCTTTCTAAAGCAGGATTAATGGCAATAAGGCATAAGATTGTAAGTCTTCATATAGCATGAAGTAAAACAAGACATCACTTCTGATTAGTGTTTCCTGGAAATATTGTTGTAATAACCCAAATCTAAGAAGCATAACAGCAGAACTGATTTAACACTGAAATAGAAGCACTATTTTATTTCTTTGCTGTGTATGATCCACTTTTGCCCTCTCAGAAGCTGAAGAAAGAGATCTTGCTAAATATAGTTTGAGTCAAGAAAGAATATGAGTATATATGCCTAACCTCAAACACAGCATTGTCCCTTCTGAAATCAGTGGGATTTCTACTGCTTGAATCCTGCCTTTTTTCAAAGGGAATTTAGGTCCAAAGGGTTTTCTTTTTTTGGTTTTCCAATTGTCTTCACTCTTAAACAACCTTTTGAGGAGAAATGGACTTTCTTTGACAGAGGGCAGGAACGCAGAAAGAAGAGTAGGTGGGCATGGTTGGAAAGAAAGAGGAGATAAAAACGCTTTTATTCACAAGCTTGAAGCCTTTGCAAAGACTGCAGGACAGGCATAATTAACTTAGAGAAGTGCAAAATGAGAACGAATTTGTGGAAGAAACGCAGGATTTTGTTGTTTGCCTACAAGAGAGTAGGATGTGGGGATTCCCCACGTGAGCTGCCAGTGAACTGAGCCTGATTTTAAGTTAAATCTGTTGCAGAAGAGGGCAGGCAGCTGACTTCTTTCCCTGCCAAAGTATCTCCCTCTGGTCCTGCCAAGGGACCAAAATTGTGCTGCAGGATGTGAGAGCATTATCAGTGTTTTGTGCTATGACTGTGTGCTGTCCTTGCTGAAAAAAAAGAAATTCTTGAAAGACTCTGTAAAATGGCATTTAACAGCCACAGTCTCTCCTAAATTATGTTGCTTGTTTTTTTATATATCAAGACCTAACAATAGAGTCAGATGCAAACCTGGTTTCCAAAGGCTGGCTAAAATACGGAACAGTTTGCATTAAGGCAGCAATAAAGCAAGTGGCATAAATCAGTTTAGCAGAAAGCTGGATACATTTTTAAAGGATGAAAACAAAAGTCACTAGCAGACCAAAAGAGTTGGAAGATGACATATATAGTCAATTGATTTGTTTTTCTAGCTGGTGGACTCAGGATAAGGCCTCCTTTGGGTTCAATGAAATATTGAGGTAAAACGACCATGAATAAATATAAAGTGCATTATCATTATAGAGCATATGGTATGTTAAATTATCTGTTGTGCCCTCAGAAATAAACATAATCCATAAAATAAGGAATTATGACATAAACAAAGGCTAGGTTTTACACAACATTCTAGCACACGAAAAGTAGTTGTCTCCAGTCCTGAGAATGGGCTCACATTTATTAAACTCTCCAAACAGTGCTCTATGTCCAAGCCTGCAAATAATATGGGGAGGTTTTGCTGGTGCCTTAATTAAACAATTAATTTGAAGATATAATTCTAGCCCCTGTGAAATCAGGATGTGTGTGTAAAAATGTTTTTATACTTCAGAAAATAAACAAAAGGGTTTTCCTGCTATCAAAATCATTGTAACTTGATATAGCACCACTTTGGAGCTGAGAATGTCATATTTGACGTGCTTTAACTCCAGTTCTACAATGAAACCACTGCCAGGAACTCAGTGATCTTGTTTATACTGAAAGCAACCAGTGGAAACAGAGATCCCAGACTTAGGTATTTTTATTTTATTCAACTTCAAACTAAAGGTCTTGCTTTCAAAATTTCAAGTCACAGCTTGGTAACATCTGAATGAAACCCCCTAAGTTGCGAATTATCTATTTTCTGGAAGCTAATTAACTGTTCTGGAAGTTAATCAACTGTTCTGGAAGCTGTTAACTAATACTAACAACTCTTTCTTGGAAATGCATTGAAAACTGGGACAGAATGGATTTCCAAAGAACTATGCCATTAATAAAGGAAAAGGGAAGAAGCACGATTAATATTATTAAACCACTCAAATTCAGTGATATAAACCAGCATCACTCACAAGAGTAGCCTTTTTAAAATCTACCACAGACAAGAGTGCAGAGCAAGAAAGCTGCAGTGCAAGAGGCTGGAATGACAATGCAGACAGAGAGATATGAAGCCCTGGCCTGTCTTGTGTACAAACTTTGTGAACTCCTCACACCAGGATAAACTCATAGCATCTGCTAGAGGCATCCTTTTTTATGCATAAAGGATATGCACTTGCCCTCGGCATCCTGAATTTGACAAGAACAGGATACCTGTAACCACTTCAGTTTAGAGCACTGCAAGTGTAAGGATCAAGTTCTCTTTGTTTATGGACAGATAAATGCATGCCCTGCAGGATGGGAATTTTACTGCTGTATGAGCTCTGCATCTCAGAATAAATGACAAATTCTATTTACAGACTTGTGATACAGAGGGAAAAGAAGGGACTTCTTTGTAAGAAAGGTCAGAGAAGCATCTTTAATAACAATTTCCAAGGAAATAAGAGGTGTAAGGTATATTTGGGTTATTTTCAATGTGTTTGTATATCTTCTAAACTGCAATTAAAACTGCAGTTTAGAAGATATACAAACACATTGAAAATGTGAAATTCATGCTGCCATTTCACCAAGCAGCATGAATTTCACACACTATTTTTAAACTGTGACTTCACATTGTGATTTCAGAACATGAACAGCCACTCATTTGTTTATGCAGCCAACAATACAGGTAGCAGTATTTTTTAATACAGGTAGCAGTATTTTCTCTAGGAGGACTTCACTCAGTAAATCCTGTCCCCATGACAGATTTGTCTGCACACTCCTCTTCTCTTTATAGTATGTCAAAGGCACTAGTGTGTTAGATTAACAAGGAGCTTTGAGAGTGCATAAAATCAAGAAAAATATGGATGATAAGAGTACCTCTAGTGTGACTGTGGGAGCTACATAGATAAGAGAAGAAACAGTATAACCCTACAAAAAAACTTCACACGCAGTATAACTTTTTGTTTAAATCTTATTTGTCCTATTGTATCACTCTAATCAGCACTGCCCTGGGATGAGGTGATTAATGGGTTAAAGAGAACGCCCTAGGATAAAAGAGCAGCTTTTACTTGAGGTCAGGCTGAGAGAGGGAAACTGTGAATATTGTAGAAATCCAAGTCCAGCCTAGCATCACCACCTGTGCACATTTGTGCAGACTTGAAATCCATTTAGGTGCTAAAGTCAGCTTGGGGCAAGGTGCAGGTCCTGCATGAAAGTGAAAACCTGCTCTGTCATCTTGCTGGCCTTAAGAGATGAATGCTACTTTGCCATAGCCTGGAATAAAGAGAAGAGAGGGTTTTTAATGCAGCTGAAAGGAATGTCAGTAGCTCAGAGGGATCAGCCATCTTGCAGACACGTAAAAACTGCTGCCAACCTGGAAGCAGGTTGAAAGAACTGGAAAATATGGCCCTGTATGTATAAATAAATACATCTAACAAAAGATACTCTAAATATCTCTCTCCTTCCCTGCTGGTCTGAAACTGTTCCTATTTTCTCCATCGCTACGTTTGAGAACATTATTAATTTCCAAAACACTGCAAAGAGCACACCGAGTCAGGCACTAATGAGATTTCATTGATGCAGGAGGGAAGATAGCTCAATCACAAGCTCCCATTTCACTTTGCCTTTCCTTATTTTCCAGCCTGACCCTTGCCAGCACTCTCCCAGAGAGGCGTGAGGTGATCCCAGAGCCCTGCCAGGCACAGAACCCCTTGGCAGAGGGGTGGAGCAGCCCTCTGGGAATCTCTGCTGGTCAGAGTGACCCTGACATACGTACAAGTCTCTTCTCCCAGCCTGGGAGTCAAAGAAGGAGTCAGGACTCCTCAGCTGTGGCTTTCAAGGTTGTTTATAATTTCTTATCTATAACATTCTTTCCCTGGCCTGCTGAGGTCCGTTCAGCAGGTCAGTCAGTGGCACACTGACCACCCCCAGAGGCGGTGTTGTCTTTTTGTACTAAAAACTACATGCACATTATTTACAATAATTTCCCAATATCTATCACCTATATGAGACAGTGTGTTCCTACCTGTTGGGGAAGATGAAACAGGAAAGCCTTACAAATATGATTGTCTGGCAAAAGATTATGACAATATAGAAACTACAAGTGAGATTGAAATGAAAGCAAGTTTTGAGATACCTCAGTTACTGAACAACTGGAAAACAATGATGTGGCTGGCTGAAAGTAATCCCCTTTTGATGAAACAATACCCTCTGCCTGCAGACAGGTCCAAGGGTCAGAGCAAACCCTACTAGCTTAGCAGAAGGGGTCCAAAAAGTCATTTTTAAGGTTTAAAATATATCACAGTATGGTAATGTAGTGATTCCTATAGGCTGTATGTAAACGCTATAAGATTTGTATATTGTACTATATTGGTGAGTGAGAATTAGAACATTCAACACAGAAGAAGATTTATTGTATTGTAAGGAGAACCTCACTCTCTTACACTTTCACTCTCTTACACTTTGACTCTCTTACCCTCTTACTCTCTTACCTTCTCATCCTCTCTCCCCCTCTCTTCTCTCGGGCCTGCTCTGAGCTGTGGCTGGCAGCTCCCAGCAGGGCCCTGCACCCAGGCCCTTTGCAACAAACCCCAAATTCCACGACCTGGCTGCAGAGATCTCTCATCTCTCTCTGTCCTGACCATCCTAGACCCCGACACTCCTACACTACCTTCAACCAATCCAAACATGCCAGCATCGCACAGAACATGGAGGCTAGGAAGAAGGAGAAAGAAGGACAAAACACGCCCAAATTCCTCCATCTTGAGACCCTGAGCCCCCATTCTAAAAACCCCAAAAAATATACTTTGCACCCTGTGACAAAATAACTACCATTCTAAAACTCTCTTGACTTGTTATCCTTCATATAAAGGTGGTGAAATTCAAAGTCACAGGGGTCTTGGGCTCTGTGCCAGGGTCTCAGAGCCCCCTGGCAGGGGCTGGAGCCATCCAGACAGCCAGAGGGATGTCCTGGCTCCCGACACAGCCCCTGCCTGGCCTCGGCTGGTGCGGCGCGCACACACCTGATCCGAAGGCTGCTTTGTGTTGGGCTTTCCTGAAATCCTCTTGGCGGTCTGCAGAGCTTATCCACTCCTGGGCTTGCCGCTGCCACTCTAGTGATGTCCTAGCAGGCCGGTCCAGGGAGCTCTTTGTGTCATCTACGTTGGCTGCGGCGTGCTGCCTCTCCAGAGAGCTCCCCTTCCTCTCGGCAGAGCCTCCGCGCTGGCCGGGCACTATGGGCTGCCTTAAACCCTGACCGGGGGGCGGGTCGGGTGGTGGTGGAAGATCTAAAAAACGTGAATAACATTCAGGTGAACTGATTTTTTCCTTTCAACTGAAACAGGTCTGTTTTCGACACTGAAAAGCGCCTCATAAACGGTATGAGCCACTAAGCTGGTTTTAAAAGGAGGAAATTCCATGTTAATCAGAACAGGGTTTTGACTTCTGCTAGCTCTTTATTCTGGTTGCTGTGTTTCCACGTCTTTCTGACTTCCATAAAAATCCATAGGCTCTGAGCCCTGACTGACACTTCCAAGCATGGGACTGAACAACTCCTTGTTGTTCAGTAACAACAAGGAATTACGAAAGGCTGTGGAAAACTGATCTGTCCATGCCAGTTGACAATTTCCCTCCACCCTACTGGGGCTCGCTTCATCCTGGTTTTGGGCTACACTTTCAGCTCGAGGTGTAAACTCAACATGTAACATAGATCAAAATGAATAAGATGCCATAAATATTGGGAAAATTTGACTGTGAAACCTACTGGCATTGAAAAAGCATCAGTACCTCTCTGACCAATGTGTTTAAATGGAACCACCAAACAATGGGTGAGCATTTCAGTCAATGAAATGAAGAGCTGGACTTTTCAGAGACTAGAGGATGGCCACTCTGAAGTTTAGCAGTCCTGCAAATATTACCAATTAAAACACAATTTCAGCTAACAGAAAGACACTTTCCTGGTCTCTAACAACTTCTGTCCTTTTCAAGTTTGTGACTTGGACTACTAAGATGTTTAGAATTGAAGGTCAACCTTCTAAATACATTTGTGGGGGCAAAAAGTGCACTTTTTTATGAGTCCACAACCCAAGGTAATTATAGATTCAGGACAATTCTAATTCTAAATGCAACTTTTCATGTTAATGATATAATAGGCTCAATAGTCCAGATTATTTAAAAGAAAAAAAATCAGAAAATAGAAGCACCTTTAGTATCATTATGAAAATTCTTCTATATAATATACACATTTTTTACAGGGAACAGTTTTTGATATTTCTGTTTTGGGGCAATGGATAGCCCAAGTAAATCTCTGCAGCCACATCAACTTCACAAAAACCTGTGTTAGCTTACAGTAGATTTGGATCTGACCTGTTTTTTAGTCCTTTCTACCTTACTGTGTTGTGAAGGTTTATCAAGGAATTGAACTTGGCTCAGTAACAGGCATGGAAAAGTAAACCTCTGTTTTGCCTGCAGGGAAGTCTGATGTTTATACCTGTAGTGCAACTGAAATTCATTTTATAAATTGGTCAGGAGGCCTTTGGAGGGAGTTTATTTCAAAGTCTCTAATCCAGCTTTATATAAAGCTTTATATAACGCTACACAGAATTTTTTTCGTGTCCTTGCTGTAAGAGGTGATACTTATACCTCACATATGGAACAGAAATGCTTCCAAAGTTGCTGGGATGTCATTCCAGTCAACACCATCCATTACAGAAATATGAGATGTGCAGGTTATTTGTGTTTTCAAGAGAAAAAAGTTGTGATGCTCCTGTGCCTTTGCTCACAGCTTCAGTGCTGTGCCCCAGATTAAGATAAGCACCCTCTGGCGAGAGCAGCCTTTTAATAATCTGTCAGAGAGCTTGGTGCATGCTTTATGTTCAGCACTAATTTATTTGAGAAATTTTTCGTTATGAATATAGATGCGACCTTTCATGACAATGACTGCACTTGAGTTACTGGAGGTGGAAGCAGGAGGGTATGGGAGCTTGCCAATGTTAAAATTGCTTTATAGTGCTGGCTTCCAAAGTGGCATTTCTTATAATTGATTTTATTGCCATCATAACCAGTTAATGTACAGAACCACAACACTGGCATCTGCTTATGCAATCTGAAATAGAGATCACTGAAGTTGTGATTTATAAGCACTTTGTGGAGATGCATTGAATCCAATAAACACAGCCATAACATGACATGGGACTATGCAATTTTCCCAGATAAAATATTTACTGTTCAATATAAGCAAAATTTTCGAGTAGTAACATAGGAAAAAAAAAAGTTAAAATTATTGCAGTATTAAACTTTAAAAAGACTACCCTACTTCAGAAATTGCTGTCTAATAGTTGTTATTAATTAGATACTTAAAAGGAAAGAAGGCTTGTACTTAAACTATACTGCATGTTCTAGAGCTGGCTGCAACTCCTGGAATTACCGCAGAGTTATGGTGTTCATCTACTGCTAACCTGATTATTGCTTTTATCCATCCACAAAACAAGCATAAAGACTGACTTATGCATAGAAGTGAAATGAAACACCATGTTTTTTTAATTTCCTTGGGTGCTTTAAACCTATGGATGAGCTGAAGAGAAAAAATCTATCTTGTAATGAGGCTTCACAGAATTCTATAACTACAGGTACTTTGGCATTAACATAAACTGGCTCTGGCCTGAGTACAAACTTACTGAACTGCGTTACAAGTGTCTCAGAAGATCTGTAAGAACACTCGCTAATTGTAGCGAAACATCACCTGACTAAACTGTTTGTTTCTTCACCTCCTTACTCAAGTTGACAGCCACAGCAACACCTACCTGTCCTTTTTAATAAAAGAAGCTGGAAGGGAGCTTCATTTGGAAAGGTGGCTTTCGATTTGCTCTACAACTCACATCCTGCATTGTAAATCTTGTGCCTTAGTAAATAACTAAGCATTTTCTGCTCCCTTGCCTGGATTGATAGAAAGATCCCATCTGGAGTCATGAGTTTGAGACACCATTGAGAGCAGTCTTGCCTTGCCTTGGCTTTCCTAACCCTGATAAAGGAGTAACAGATGTCAGCTGAGTTAGAAGCCCCAGATCCTCACAGGAAGACAGATTACCACATAAAGGCAATCATGTCAAGCATTCCATCATGTCAATCCCTTCAGAGAAGTTCTGAATTTAGAAATGTAGGGACTTCAGTGGGATTTTGAGTGAGGATACCCAGAGTGGTAACACTGATTCACCCTACTTCCACCTAAATCTCATTTATCCTTCAGGTGGCAGGGAAAATACCTGAAAGCCTGCACTGAGCCAGTAACTTTCTAGGTCAGTAGGATGTCATCCAGACTTTCATTTTGAAGCCTCTAATGGCAGGATTATCAAACCTGCAAGGCAATTCATAAGTACATTGGTGGGGAGGTGATGGTCTTATTGATTCAGTAATGGAGGGATTGTGATTGAGGAGCTGTAGGACACCAGAGTGCCTGATAAGGGGGAGATGGATTTTCAGTCTGGGATTACTCCAGCCCTTCTTTAGAAGGCAGAGCACTGGCTAAATGATTCAGGCAGCAGTCAAGGTTTGGCACAGCTTCTCATTATTAACTGGAAAAAGCAGCAAGTTAAAGAACCTATAAGGACACACCTTTCTACCTGTGTCAGTGATTTCTTCTCATAGGAGAGATAATTACTGTGACATTTAATAAGCCCCTGAAACACCTTGTACCATCAGAAGTAAGTATTTTCTCAACATTAGAAATGATTTTTAACACACAGTAGGAAGTTAGTAGCAAGGCATGCTAACATAAGTCTTATGTTCCAGTTTTCCTTTTCAAACCCTAAGCATAATTCCCTTCTGCCTCCTCTTTGTTTTTGTTTTTTTTTTGCATATCCTGCTCAGTTAAGGAAGGGCTTTTAACTTCAGTCACACAGTTACTGTGTTGCAAACTATATGACAGATTCCACTGTTTTGCTATTCATTGTTGCTAGGAAAACAAATTATTCCTAGAGCACTAACACTAAAACCTCTCAGGGTTTTGTTTGGTTTTTTTTTTTTCCATTTTTGTCTTTGTTTTATGGTGGACTGTGAGCTCAGATTGAAAGTTTTGACCATCTGAGGCATTCGTAACATATTCTTCCTCTGTGGATTTGCTGCTGTCTCCACAGTCTTTCAGGATGTGGAAGTGAAAATACAAGTTGTACAGCAAGACAAATATGAAGACTCCATCTAGAGTCAGTCTCTAGGGGCTTCTGACCTGCAGCTGAAGGAAATGAAGAAGCAGGGTTTTAGGGGATTTGTGTGGATTGCTGTCAAAACTAAGCATGAAGTTGAGCCCTCAAATGCTTACACGGTCTGAGATGTGTGTGCTATGTGTTAAATATTACAGTTTCTTAGGTCTTTTGCACTGTCCCACATGGTTACAGTTAACAAGAAGGAAGCACTCAGGATGTGTATGGGAATGGGCAGAGAAAGCTGGAGCTTTCTTAGTCAATGAAAATTGAAAATGACAGACATCCGGCATGTGATGAGACTTAAACACAGGATACCAGGACTCATCCAGCTTGGGAATTTGAAAACAACCGGCAAACCAAGTTTATTCTCACAAGACAAATCCAAGAGGAAGCAGTTATAAGGCAATGGATTTGAGACATCAGAAAAAACAGAGAAAATGTATAGTGATGCTTTTCACAGAATTCAGGATGGCCCAGGGCTGAATGGGCTGGCCTGGATTAGGGCTTGGATATTTAGGGCTGGATCTATCCGAGGCTCTCCTCCTTCCTCTTTCTAGTTATAGCCTAAGCACAGTGATATAGTCTGTCTTTGTAAAGTTCATTGCAATATTCCCCAGAAAGCACCCAGTTGCCATTTTTCATTTCTGTGAACCAGAGATTCCTAAATTCAATTGTTTACATACATGCAGGTGGCAGCAGCAACTTCAAGCTTCCTTAATTGACAAATGATCTTTTGCAAATTTAACTATGACTCAGACTTGACATTACACTTTAATGACTCATATTCAGTAGGAGTTGAAGCAGAAAACTGTACCATTTGTGTTTGTTTGTTTGTTCCTGTGTTAATACAGGCTGGGAACTGTTCCTCTATTGCTCTAGGACATTATAAATTTTTGCAACATAAAGCAAGAATTTTAACTAGGTTTATAAAAGACAAATATTAATCTCATGGCATCTGAAAGCTGTTATGGTTATTGCCCATGTCTGAGAGGTTGAAGGAAATAATAGATCATTGGTATTCTGATTTAAATACATGAAAAAAACTCCAGTAAGATTAGTATTTTATTAAGGATAAATATAAAGTAATAGGAGTTTCGTCTTTTAAAATTAATCTTAAAATTGGATATCTTTCACTTATTTAAAACAATGCCAAATTTTATGAAGGAGTCACTCTCTGAGGAGCCCCAATTCCATCTGTCTCATGACCTGAACTGGATCTCCATTAATTTTCTGCTATCCACACTATTGTAAAACGCTTCTGTAGCAACAGTATTCAGAAGCAGAAGAATTAGTGTCCACCACACTGAGTGCACTACAAACTCACATGTACACAGAATTTGTGGCCTAAGATGCTCACAGTTCAGGGTGACAGGATATGGCATTCAGAAGGGTTAACAAAACACATACAACAAGAGTATGGCCACCTCTGAAAGTGACATCCATAACTTTGCAGTTAATCTATTCAATGGATCTGTGTAATAGAGAGGCCTCTGCAATATATCCACAAGGGGAGGGAAATAATATTTAAAGGAACTTGGATCCACAGGAGCAGAAGCTAAGCTACTTTAAGCAGATTCCACAAATAGTATCACAGGTAGAATTAGCCACAGAGCAAGAGATGTAACAATAACCCCTTTGGTGAACACTCCGATCATTTCAACACCTACAGGTGCAAGGCCAGGGATCAGAAGAAATGAGGGGGAGGTAGCAGCTGGCCACCTTCCTATCCAGTCTTACTCAAAAACTAACTTGTGACTTTTGCCAGGCTCAAGAAGGGTAGACAAAGAAAATGGAAGAAAGAGCTGATCTTAATTATTAGAAGAGCAGAACAGACACGCCTGAAATTTCCAGATGGGAAGTAGTCGTAAGAGAGAAGTGGAGATGTAAAAGAGGGAGACACAGTCACTGAGGTCAGTGGATGTCAGGACTGGAGCAGCACAGACAAGAGGTGAGGCAGAATCATGGGAAAACATGGCACGTGTTGCTGTAGCTGTTGGGTGTCTGTCAAAACCAGCACAAACCAAACAAGTCTTGTGGGAGCCGCTCTCCGCTTCTCTTTAGGAATTCATGGCATACAAGTAATACTAGTGGTGGCTACTTTCATAAAATGTAAAACTACAGGCCATTTTTCAATGTCAACTCTTGCGCAATGCAGTCATTTTGGGGTAAGATTTATACTCAGATCTGACAAACCCTAAGAGATGACAACATGTCCAGAGCAGAAATGGGAAGAAGCTCCTCCAACCCTCACCCAAGCCCCGCACTGCCAGAGCTCCAACACTGCTCACACAGCAACCTGGGGACCCCAGCTCCACCAGAGCAGCAATTGATATTGCTGAATTGATATTCCTGGCAAGATGGCTGTGCCTTGTGCTGCTGTGCACAGCTCCTGTTGCAGGTTTCCCTGCCCAGCACTCACCGTCCGTGATTCCCTCGCGGCGGTGAGGCAGAGGGGGCTGCTCCAAACGCCCGCCCTTGTGTTTCTTTGTGGGCCTCTGCCTCTGACCCTGACTGACAGCTGCGCTCGTGTTGCTGTCAGTAGAGAAAGGACTGCCTGGCCGAGGCCTCTGAGAGGAAGAATATGCTTTGCCTAAAGAAAAAAAAAAAGGGAGAAACCAGAAGAAAAAATGTTATTGCCTTGAAATGGGCTGTTCTATTAATGTCTGCTCTGAAACATTAAATCAGGCCTAATTCTCAGAGGCAGGCAAGTGTCCCCCCAAGGTACCAACTGATAACAACTGCTTTGAGACACACCACAACAAGTGAAGTAGGGAAACTTGGCATTCTTTTGTCTTTAACTTCTATAATTATAATTATTCCATCTGTTGCGATAAAACTACTGTATGCCATGTAACTCCTACCTGCTCTGTGTGCTGAACAGATGTGTCATAACAACTCCTCAGCCTTGGACAGGGAAGGAAAACAGTTCTGCAATCATATCAAATTTATCTCCTCCTGCCTTCCACTTTCATGTTTTCTGAGCCAGATTCTCATTTTAGGGCCTCCCATATGCACTGTATATCTGGAGTAACTCCAGTAAGATAAACATAACTGATTTTGCAAGCTATGTAGCTTTGTAGCACTGTATACTTAAAGGGTCTCTTTTCTCAAGAAATAAAAATGGGGGTATATTTAAATGCTAACATTTCCAGTTAATTTTCAGTACTTTTATTTGTTAAAAATATCTATTGTGACCTCAGATTTATTTATATATTGTTTTATATCTCATATATATAGATATAGATATATGTGTATGTATATATATATATATATATATATATATATATATATATGTATATGCACACTATTCAAGCTGAGTGATTTTTCTTAAAAGAAATATCTTCGATGCTGTTCTATGGAACAGATGATTAAAAGCCTTGGAATTTAAAGAGCACATTCACTTTCTGTTATTCTGATATTTTTATTCTGTTAACTAGACAATATTTAATGATAACTGATGAAAAGTAAAAATCACCATCTTTGACTTTCTTTTGTTCATGTGTATGTCATTCCTGCAAAATTTTGGAGATGCTAACATCTTAATTCATTTAGACTTGGTAATTAAAACTCTTACATATTTTAATGCTATCTGCAGTGGAAAATGCATAAGCAAAATTCTGCTCTTTCAGTGCTGCTGTGGCCCCAAATGGTGTAAGAGATGATAGAAAGTGGAAAATGGGTGATTTCTATTTTTCTGCTCAAGTGAGCCCATGATAGGAAGGAGGTCTTTTTATCCTCTGGTTAACTTAGACCATGGTCTACCCTGCAGTGGGTTATGTTTTCTAGTAAACCTTCCAACAGATGTGCTCACTTCCAACATGCTCTCACATACAACCTGATCTAGAAAAGCCTAGCTGGGAGTAATATGCAGCCCAGCATCCTACTTGAAATATTCTCAGTGCCAAGAGGGCAAAGTGAAAAAGTGGCCATAATCTCTCTAACATGCTGTTTCACATTAACACATACATGTTAGGATAACATTTCTCTATTTGACTTCTGAGATTTTGTGACTGTCTCAGGCTTGATCTTCTACCTTCTGACTGTTTTTCACCCTGAGGAGGGCACTGCTCTCAGGCAGGCTTGTCCCCAGCTGCCCATCTGTGCCAGCTATCAGAGGTCACCACATTTGAAGCCCTCATGTGGACATTTCCCAACCCTCCTCTACCAAAAAAAAAAAAAAAAAAAAAAAAAAAAAAAAAAAAAAAAAAAAAGAAAAAGTCCAATTGAATTTATATAGTCTGAAAGCAATGCCTTTGCTAACCTAACTCATTTTAACTGAAATTGGGTTACAGAACCCCTGCCCAAGCAGCTAATTCTGGAGCTGGGAGAAAGCAAGGAATAAGCATTTGGGAACACGAACCTATATAGCTGGCACAGCTGCAGCCAGACAAAGACAAGTGATCAAGCCCTTTTTTCACAGATAAGGATAACACAGCAGATGAACACAGAAGAAATATTAAGATTTCATTTAAAAAATAAAAAAAGACTCCTAATGCAAAGAAATTCAGATGTGAGCCTGAAATTCCATTCCAGCTCACAGCACGCTGCACAGATGTTTTGCAAAAATAAACTCACAACTAGTGAGTGCAGGACACAGATTCTTCACACTTACTCTTTTGACTAAAGAAAAGTGATTATTCATTCAGAATGCTGGTTTTAAAAAGAAATAGACACCAAACATTCTCTTTTATCCCCTCATGAAAATGAGCTAAAATAAATAGCACTGACTTAAATCATACATGGGGCAAACACAAATGATGTGCAGACCCCCATAGCACATTTTTCAATGCACTTAATAACTTATTACAGCATGTTGTATTTGTGGGCAGCCCTGCCAGTAAGAACTGCTGAGCAGTGTCAGACTTTCTGCAGCAGATTTAGTGTGTTTAAGTGGAGACAAGGATGAATTCACTAATTCTTGATTTAATTTCCCAAGGGTGTTAGAAAGGAAAGCTGTTTTAACTTTGTGGCAAATCACATGATGGCTTCTGGAAACTGGAATCAAAGTGTCTGGCAGGAGAGACACATTGCATCTGGATTCACCAGTGCCTCTCCTGCTTGGCAATCAAACATTCCCACGTGAGGCTATCAGGCTGGACACCTCCTTCAGCATCTACGCTGAGAGCATTTCACAGCTGCTCTAAATGGGTGGAAATGACTGTCCAGACTGCAGAGGAATAAAGAGTCAGGGCCTGCAGGCTCCCTTCAGGGCAACGAGCAGGATAACCCTGCTGTTTCTGCACTGCCAGGCACTCTGGGGGCTGGAACAGGGATGTCTGACAGAGCCACCCTGCCCTGAGAGGGGACACATCCTGATGGCGCCACAGGGAACAGGGGGAGACTTTTGCAGTGAGCAAAACAACCATTTGCTGATGTTTCTGTGAGGAAAAGGAGGGAGGGCTGTTTGCTTACGTGTGGGTTTTTATTTTATTTCCATTTTGCCTGCTGGATCATTAAGAGGGTAATAATCATAAAGTCTCTACCATGACTGCTGGATCCTTTTTTGCACCCTGTGTTCTAATGGCCTGTGAGGATTTACACACATACTCACTTTAAGTGCATTTCTGACCTAATCAAGCTAGGAAAATACAACTGACAAGGGGGCTCTCATCCTTTCATTGTAGTTTCCATTCACATAGCTACAATAAAAAAATCCTATTTATTTTGAAGTGTGTCATATTTATTCTGTGTTTGTGTATTCATTTACTTCTGTTCTGTTCTGAGTGTGTTTGTGGTGGAAAGTGCACTTCTCAAATATTTGATACAAGTGACAGTAATTTTGGTGAATCTTTGCATTGATTTTTACTGGAGGAAAAAAAAAGTTTGGAAAAGATTCACTCCTTTCACTCAGAACCCGAGAGACTCTTCAAGGAAAACAGTATATTTGAAGTTATAGTTTGGCCAGATGTGTCCATACAACATAAATTACATGAGTTTGTGAGTTTTCTTGTTTTGGTTTACCTCCCCCCCTTTTTTTTTTTTTTAAGTGATAAGATAGATTTACTCAATTTTCCATTAATAGAGGGAAACAACTGAGCTATGGTGAAATAATCTTTCAAGGATGATTATGTCTGACCAAAGCCAGTGGTAAAAACTCTAGTGATTTGAAAAAAAGCTGGATTTTAGGACTTTGCCATCAACTCTTTGCTTTATTCCTAATGTTCCTAAAAGGCAATCCTTGCCATGAAGTTATTGCATGCTGAAAGCCAACAGTTTTCAGCCACAACATGTGAGACTTTCTCCTAAATGAACACATTTTACTGAAGGAGAGACTTCATACCAGACCAATAGTCTAAAAAATTTAAATGATAGGAATATTATTACCTGTCATCCAGAATTAGCTGAGGAAACATAACAAAAAATATGACCTAAGTTCATACTCCACTAAATTAGATTTGTGGATTTAAATAATTAGTTATTGTTGCTATTTTCACAAGACTAAGGAAATGCAAATGTATCCTTTTCTTACCAGAATAAAGATAATATTTCTTTATATTTTTAAATAGAAATAAAACATACAGAGCTTTAAAAATAACTAAATTATATTTACTTTTCATTAATTAAATTCAGAAGATTGGCTATTTTCAAATGCAATATCTACTTTACCTGTGTTATATTTTACTTGGCAGATTCAGTTGTCATAACCAAAATTAAATGGTATCAAAAGGCATTAACTTATTGAATTAAGGATTTTTAAAACCAGCTATCAATTAAACTTTAAACAGTTTGTATTGTTAACAATCAAAGCACACAATTCACCCCATGCTCAGAAAAACTTCACAGAAAAACACACTTTTGCAGGATGAAATGCAACAGAAGAGCAGTGATGGAGGTTTAAAGGTGTTGTTCATCACTGGAAATGTGAGTGATTGTGAGGATATTTTTCAGAAAATGAAATCATCAAAGGCTGCAGGGCAGAATTAGTAATTTCTTCACTGAAATATTAAATGAGCATATGTCAGTAAATCCAGAGCATAGTCAGCATTGAGGGGAGCTGCAGCAGACCAAAGGTGCAGATTAAAAGCTTGTGCTATTCACTACTTCAAACCACTGAAAGTGAAACACAATGCAAGGTTTGATTTAAGATATACCCAAAGAAGTATCTCCATCCACCTTATCCCATGCATGTTAGACAAGTGTGATACACAATTTCACTGAGAGAAGGATAGGCAGAGTCACCCTCCATGCAGAAAGCATCACCTTGGAGTCTACAAACCTGTTCTTGTCAGGCTGGTTCCATGCAGCCTAAACCCAGCTTTATCTGCTGCTGCAACCAGTGCTTGTGCAAAAGTGCCGCTGGTAAAGATGGAGTCATCTGAGGAGCTACCTACACTAGATCTATGGCTAGAAAAGTTACGGTCCTCATCAGACGCAGAACCCCATCCATTTACCATTGAACCTAAAAACAAATGTAGGGCGCCAGTGAGTGGTGCACATCTCATAGTCTTTGTTCATCTAAAGCTTAAAGACCCACTAAGTATGTTCTCTCTCAACAGGATACCCAAAATTCACTTGACAGAGCTTGGTAGAGAAGAGCAATTTTAATTAAAAATTAATCTAAATTAAAATTAATCTAAAGCTTAAAGACACATTTATTATATCCTTTCACAACACAAACCCCAACGTTTATCAGCCAGAGTTTGGTACAACAGAGCACTATCAGAGCTAGGTGAGATCTCACTCATAGCTGGCTCCATGTAGCTATGCTCCTGTAAATAAAATAATACATTTTCTCTACAAATTCAAAGGCTACACAATAAATCCTTTCCAAAATTAATGTTTTTTTCCCTGCAGTTGAATTGAATGTGGCTGGTTTTGTAATTTCTGTTTTACTTGACTCGTTACAACTCAGGATCTTGTTACAAATCAGGATTGGCAAATATCTAGTTTGATATTTGCAAAAGCAAGTCTTAATTTTGGACTGCATATATGTAAGTCTCAGTAGATATGGCTAAAGTCAGACCTGGGCTTCAAGGGCTATTCTGAACAGGATTGGCCCTGTGTAATTTTATCAATCAAAACCTTAAAATAAATGAGCAGATGTAATGGGCTGAACATAGCTGATCTAAAGTAGTTCATAGTACTGGATTAAATTAGCTTTTTAAAAAAGGTTAGAAATAATTAAGATTGAAGAAGAAACCAAATATATGCTCAGATTTAACAGTGAATCAGTTGCTAGACCAGTGTTGGCCCCATGGTTCCTTCTAACTATGGATTACAACCACTGCAGGAGAGGAAAGTGATAACATCATAAAAATGCAGCCAGAGAACCAGATACCAGAAAAACCACATGAAAGAAATGTAGAAATCTTGACATAACTAAAATATAAAGAACAAAATAGAGAAGGAAAGATAAATCTTATTTGCCATTCACTTATATTTTTTAAAATTTTTTCTGAAGCACCAATCAAGCATCAATCAACTACCCATCAATTTCTTGGTTAATTTTTTTTTTCAAAATCTGAAGAGAACTGTTTTTCAAAGGTATGAAGACACGTTTTGAGGGATCCATCATGGCCCTGATGGAAATTCAGCTGAGCTGAATTTCTGTAAATGCACATAAAATGTGTAGCAGTACAGTAGCCTTTTTTCAATCCATGTCCAAGAAAGCATTGCTGTGTTTAAAATTGTTAAGTAGTAAATCAATAACGACCTGCTTATTAGTTAATTGATAGGCTAATTAACTAATGGTGGTGTCAAATATTAAAAATGTCCTGCAAAAATAGGTCATGAGTGCAATTAATGAATCCTGGAATTCAGTAGCATGCTGCACCACAAAGCCCAAGAACAGTGGATTATTTTGTGATGCTGCAGTGACCAAACGTTTTAGTGTCACAGAAGTGGCAGGCTATAATAACAAAAACCCGTGCACTCCTCAGATACAAGAAAAGAAACCAAAGAGGGCTGTGGAGGCCTGACAGGCAGGAAGTGTGTTAAGTGCAAGAGAGAGTGACAGAGTTTGATTCTGCTTGCCAAAAGCACACATAAAATTGTTATTTTCCAAGCAGACTCGACCTGATGCAGACAGATGTGAGGGAGCCCAGATAACAGCAAGGGAAGGCTAAAATTGAATTTCCTCTGAGAAGACATTTTCTGAACTAACAGTCAAAGAGCAATAGGACATCGTAGAGAATGGAGAGCAAAGACACTTAGCAACAGTTATTGATGATGTATGAAAAGAGATACTACAGATAAAACACCTAATGAAGATGTAAGAAAATGAAATGCTATAACAGAGGACATTTTCAGACAATCACTTATAGACACATTCCACAAAATATATGAGCACAAGCTGAAACATAAAAATGCAACCAGAGCTACACATATCAAAGGATGATACTTAGATGCTAAAAATTCAACATGTGTGCCATTAATTTCAGGGCCCAAGGGTTTTGTGTTATATATTCTATTGTCTATATAGAGACATATAAAACCATATACAGAACACTTTTTGTTTTCAGTGCCATGGTCTGTGAGACTATGGATGTTTTAAAAGAATTTTCAGTTTCTATTTGCTCACATAGCTTTGTCCATTTGCTAACTTCAGCTGTTACACAACATACAATGCACATGGAAATTTGGGTGTGACAATTTCAAGGTATGTGTAGTAGCTGGTTTTCATTTGCTTTGTTAATTAGTCAAAAAAAATCTCGTTCTAGGTATGAAATATACTGAAAATCTGCACAAGGCCATAGTGTGTGAATACAGCTATTGTTCTACACATTCATAGACATGCCAGTTTTTCCAAAATTACCTACATTTTTATGATCAGACTGCCAGTTTTCTAGGTTAACCCTATAAAAAAGCTCTGTTCCCAAACTCCTCCACATTCCCACAGACAGCAAGCGTTAGTAAGGCTGGGAATAGTGTGCTCTGGCTATGGATCACTCCTCCTTCCTCTCTCTTCCAGCAGCTGTTCTAGGAGGGACCTGTCATGACGGCAGTGTAGTTCTGTTCCTTCAGGGACATGAGTTTTACTGAGATGTCACAATCCCAGCTGGAGTTCTGCATCCATTTCTGGGGTCCCTGGCACAAGGCAGACAGGGACCTGTTCAAGTGTGCCCAGAGAGGGGCCACAACAATGCTTAGAGTGTTGGAACCCTTCTTCTGTGAGGACAGGCTGAGACAACTGGGATTGTTCTCTGCAGCCTGAAGAAGACAGGGCTCTGGGAAGATCTTCCTGCAGCATTTCAATACATAAAGTGGGGTCAATATAAAGGCAGAAAGCTTTCTGATAAGGCCTGCAGTGACAGGACAAAGAAGCAATGTTTTCAAACTGAGAGAAGGTTTAGATTATGTACAAGGAAGAAATTCTTTACCATGAGGGTGATAAGTACTGGAACAGATTGCCCAAAGAAGCTGTGGATGTCCCAATCCTGGAAGTTTTCATGGGGCTCTGAGCAACCTGGTCCAGTAGGAAGCGTCCCTGTCCACGGTAGGGGGCTTAGAACAAGATGACTTCTAAAAGTCCCTCCTGGTCCAAACCATTCTATGTTACTTCTGGCTGCTGGAAGCAACTTTTTATATATAAATTTCTAACTGCTGAAGTCAGCAAAACACCCTGAGTACGTTCAGCACCCACAGCTGTGTGTGACCAGGGAGCTCAAGGCAAAACCTCTACATTATTTCTACTGATTCCTGAGCTATTCAGTTTCCCTGCATCAACAATTTCTTTTCCCCAGTAAATCCCATTTTGCTCTGACCTGCAGAGGTGTAGACATTGCCCAGAAGGCATGGGAGTGCTGGAGCCCAGCCTGGGTACCTCAGGCCACCACACAGCTGTGTTAACACAGCTTGTTTAAAGGCATCCACTGGCCTCCTGCTTTCCAAATCAGATGCACATTTGTTTTTCTCTGAATAAAGGCAGAATAAGAGATGCTGATGTTCCTTTCAGATCAACTGTGCATTTTGAAATGGGATGAAACAGGCTTTTAGTGTCTCCTTTACATGCAGCTCACTATGTGTTTTCCAAGAGTACATTTGAGTTTTTACGCTTTCTGGCAACTGTAAATTTTACTCTTGCTGACAGCAGCAGTAAATGCTTTATGCAGAACAAAATCAGCTCTGTGAAAAGTTGAACTCTGTTTTCTTGCTCCATAAAATATCTCTTGGTGCTAATGCAAACAGAAAGCTTCTTTGCTCTCAGGGAAAGGTGAGGAGAACAGAGGTGCCAGCTTCCAGTAGACTGCCTGCTACTGCTTTTAGTGGCATTTTGCTGGCAATAAAAATTCTTTTTTTTGTTTTGTTTTTTGGTAAAGTGTACTGTTGCTTTACTTAAAAATAATAATAAAAAAAGTCTAATGCACCTGTGAAATAAAAGCTGCTCACAACAAACCTGGCACTTCTGAGAATTCCATTAGATACTTTTCTGCATCTACCAGCCTCTATGTGTTGTAGAGATGTTTTTCTTTACAAGACCATCCAGCACATATTAATGCTAAGCCCCTGCTCCTCTGCAGCTTTTTAATGGAATAGGGATAGGCTGCTTAGGTTTCTGAAGTGTGGGCAATATTCTTGGGGACTGATGCTACTTCAGCTGAAATCAGTTACAGAATTCTTTCAGCCTTTGTACAGGAGAAAAATGTTATCTTCTCTTGGATATATCTGACCACTGTCATGATTACACAAGAATGCCCACTGATTTTGGTGGAAGTGATGGAATAGAAGGGACAATAGTCATTGTAACATCAAAATAAGGAAGAATATTAGAAGCGTTTGAATGCAGAATCTAAATATGATCACACTTCCAAAAACTAGACTTTGTTTTTTATTTTCCTCCACCATAAATGCCCATATATTTAAATGGAATAAACCTCTAAGTTTTAAATGTTTGATTTTTGGGCAGAAAACACTAAAAGAAAGGAGGAAAAACCACACGTAGATATTCAGCACTTCACAGGTCCAATGATAATTAATGACCTTCACAAACGTCTAATGAAAAATGAATTTATGTCACTTAGCCAAATTTATTTCTGTTTGCATTCCATCCTTTTAGATTTTTTTTGTTTCCATATTGCTGAAAGGCACAAAAAAATCTCAAATTTATTCAAGCTGTTAGAAAAGAAATGCGCACAGAACATTAAGTAGTTGCTCAAATGTTGCTGAGCAGTAAAATACTATGATAAAGTGGCAACTTGCTGTGTCTCTATTACTTCTTCAGCACTAAAATTAATTTATGATCAGTCATCAATTCATTTACATGTCATTTTATGCTAAATCTATCGTTGCTGATGAATGCATATCCCTAGATCCATTAAGCTAGAGTAAAGTCTGTGCTTTATAATATGACCCTGCTAATTGTTGCATTACCATTTTTATGAGATACAAAAAGTAGCAGTTTCCTATTTTCTGAGCACATATTTAATCCATGAAGCACATTCTTCCTATTAAATGCAATCTGTCTAACTGCTTATAAACCAGAATCTTTTGCAATAGGTATCCCTAAGCAAATCAATACAAATATTGAGCTGAGCCATGGTAAAATATGGCTCATGAAAATGATATTGTGCAGTTTTCAAGAATTATTCCATTTGTGCTCAGACACAGTGAATGATCAACTTTTTCCATACAGACAGTGATCAGTGAGTCTTTTAATCGAGACCAAAACATGTCAAATCAGGGATATTCTTCCTTGCTGAGCTACACAATCTGAAGAGATTTTTATGATTTAGATCTACATAATTCTATCGGAAAAAAAAGTAACCTATTTGTTGAGGCACTGTTTGCAAGAATAACTCTCTGTTTATATCAGTTTTTATCAGTTAGATAGAAGAGGTCTTGCTCTAATTTCCATGCTAGTTAATGAGTCAAACTCTTCCCTCAGTCAAAATGCACCAGGACTGAAGATACACAGCTCTCACAATCAGCTTCACTGGGGCTGCAGGAGGAGGAGAAGGCAAGGAAAGAGCAAAGAAAACCCCCAAAGCATAACACTTTGACCTGAAAAAACCTAGGCTTGCTCTCAGTGACTTCAGTGAGAAGCAAATTAATTTCTTCTAAAACCATCATATGCAATTAATTAAGTGTATTAAAGTAGAATAATGCAACATACTCTTTGTGGCCACTCATTCCATAACTCTGCACAGCAATTCATTATAAAGGCAAACATTAAACATAAGAGAAAGAAAAAACATATTTCATTGTGTCTCTAAAAGCAAAAAATATCCCTAAATAATTAGGAATTAAGTCAAGTGAGGAAAAAATTTACCAGTGTTTTGTGGTTCTTTCTATTTTTTTGGGCAGATTCAGTGACTCAATATCCTAACAAACCATACTGGGAATGAAGCAAAACCTTGGCTTTAGTTTCATATTACATCCCACAAATGTGCAAATTTAAACCTCCCTCCTTGAATTCTCTTTGTGATATCTGGAGAATGTTAAGACACAGCTCCTGTGCACTCCTCCTTTCTTTTCACTTTATTATACATGTCAACATTATGTCTCTGCCACCTGCAAAGAGAAAAGCTTAATAGTGCAGATTAAATCCTTGTCTGCATCTTCAGTTAGCTGTGACTAAAACTCAAGGGCCTGGAAGACAACTTGACTTTTAAACAGTTTAAAGGAGCAGCGCCGTGGTGTCAGAGGGATTCAGCAGTTTGTGCTTTGGCTCACAAACAGTGAGCCAGTGCTTCCCCTCAGAGAATCCCACGCTTGGCACTGCAGGAAATCCTTGTTCTCAGCTCAGCCATGAAGAACAAAGCCCCATTTCAGTCCAAGAGTGGGCACCTTTGAGGCATTGCTAACACTACAGGGTGAGGAACTTCGCCCTGCTCCCGCCACAGCAACTCTGTTTGCAGGAAGTCAGGACCAGGGGATGTCAATTTAGATTTCTCACAAACACTGAACTCCCAGGGCACTTCAGAATGAACAGAATTACTGCTTCATCTGGGTCAGCTGTTCTCATCTGCCTCCATTTTCAAATACGTTTAGAGAAGTGAAAACGTGATCTATAAATTCCTAGAAAAATTCTGGCTGAAGTCACCAAAGACTCTGTGGAAAGAAGTAGCTTATAGATTCTCAGCACATGAAAGAACAATTTAGTTGTTCTACAGTATTTTAAAAGCAATCAAACTGAAGAATGAGAAACAGCTTGGGAACAACTGAAGCAATTTGCTATACACTCCTTAACACCATTAAACACAGCCTGGAAGAGTTAAGAGAAACATACAAAGAAAAATTAAAATTATCTTTTGAAAACCAAATCTTGCCCAAGTATAATAGGCGATTCCTTTCCACCATTAGAAACAAAACCCAAAAAAACAAAAAACAAGCCCAATACAAACTCTTCTAAAATCAAGGTTTTACCCATATAGTAACTGAGGAGAAGTAGTTTTGTTATCTGGAGATTTTGCCATCTAACAGACCCTTTATGCTAACACTCTAGGTGCACTCCTGTAAGGCTATCATTCCTTAATTAAGTCAGTCTAAATGTTGGCTAAGTGCTATAGGGGCAGTCTGTAATTTTCCTTCCCCTCCAGCTGCACATTCCCTTCCTGCAATGCCAGCACACACCTTGCCATGCAGCTAACCAGAGGCAAGGAATGATCCAGCTAGTAATTAAACAAGTAAAAGAAACAGCAAAAGAAAAACCTTAAATTTCAGCTGGATGAGGCCACATGAAGTTAGTGGTGGTGAGTGGAAGCATATTTAGATCACCATAAGTATACCATAAGTATACATTATGAAGTTCTGACCAATTTCTTCCAAAATATCAAGAAGCCTTTAACAATCGAGCAATTGGACATTTAAAACTCCAAAAACTAAACAAGATTTTGGAAGTTATTAATAAAAGTATAAATTTTGATAAGCACTAAAGTTTCAAATTGAAGCAGGAATACAACTATCCCTTATTTGCTCTAGGGAGGGTGATCCAAACTATAACGTGAAGATGCAAATGTGGAAACATTCATTTTCTGATTTACAGATACATAAGCTTTGACATATTAATATCTACCAAAAGAAAAATGTATACCAACCTGTTTTTTTAAAATTTATTTATTCCTGTTCTACCAGTCTAAAACTCTTAGTGAATTCCTAACAGAAAAGCTTCTGAGCCATTAGTGAGATATGCAAAAATATGCAGAATTATAGCCTGAAGGAGATTACTCTAGAAATTCAAGCAAAGTGAGTTAACATATGCATGCACTAAAAAGTTAACCTTCTCAATTCAGAGATTTAAACTTTAACGCTATGTCCTTCAGTTGCATCTGGATTTTAAATTGCAGCAGCAGGGATACAATTCTTAAATCTTAATTAGATTGGCAAGCAGTCTGGCTCTAGGGTGAAGGAAAACATGGAAGGTGGGATTAAGCTACACACTATTTCATTAAAGAAGGGAAAGGAGGAAAATTATAGTATTGATGCTCCATCAGTGTCATATTCCTGCAGTGTTTTCAGAACAGCAATCTTTAGCATGAGTGCAAAAGCCTTGGAATTTCAGAGGTCCAGACAAAGAAGGAACTCAGTAGTGCTATGGTAGAAAGTTGTTTTGAACAAGTCTCCCTTAAGGTAAAACCAGCAATGAGTGTTTGTCTGCTGAAATCAAAAACTGAAGCAGCACCCACTAACACTGTGGCACTGGGGGTATTTGGGTCTCCAGCACACCTTCACGCTACGGACACAGTACATCATACAGAGGCCCTGGTTCAACCTCAAGAGAGCTACACTGATGCTTCCAAAAAAGTGCATAATGTCCACATAAAATCCATGGTTTTAAAAAACAATGCCTTTCACTGCCTAAATTTCACCCACAGCACTTTAATTCATTCAGATTCCATGCATTAATGTATTATAGCAGGTTCCCTTTCTAGGTGCCCTTTGATGATGATGTGGCTTTCCAAGGCATGCAAAGGACAGGAAGAAGTGAGGGAAGGAGGGTCAGAATTATTAAACAGATTTTCTAAAAGGGAACAATTGCTAAATTCAGCAATACAAAGTATGTTCAAAATACACATTTTCCTACATAAATGTTGTATTTACTCTAGAAATAAATGTTGTGCCAATCTAGCTACACTTACTCTGAAGTCCTTTACTTCCTTGTGTTCATCTCAGAAAGCATATGCCCAACAGAATATCTAAAAGTGTTTTAAGATAACATTTTTATGCTGCTCCTGATTTATGAAATATATATTGCTAAGCTGAGGTCTTCCCCCTCCTTTTTATGTAACTGCCTTGCTTCTCTACTAGAATGAACCTTTCATGAAAGCCAGTCTTTAAAGCTTTTTAAAATTCATGAATTTTCTTATCATTTTTAGCAAAGCAAAGTATTTCCAAATCCTTCTTTAACTTTAGTGTTTAGCATTAACATTTTAAATGCTACAGAAATCGAGTGGAATAAATTTTCACTTAGAAAGTGTCCAAATGGTGATGTATTTAACCGGTAGTAACAAGTTGGTGCCAGTCTGCTTGGTTACCTGTTACAGAGCTGTCTAGATTGTCCATACTGGAGCCTGGAGTATGCTCTAGACCTCTTAGTGGCCTGCTGAGTTCTACAGTTTCTTCTTCAATGTCATCCTCATCGTCGTCGTCATCTGGAACATCTGTTTCCAAATCTGAAATGAGGTTTCCAGATACGTATCCTAGGGGAGGAACTGGAGCCTGAGGAGGTTGTGTATTGCTTTGGATGTGCCTACACAAACAAACAGGAGAAGTTATCAGAATTGATGAGACTTTTCAGCCCATGGTCAATAAAACATAAGCCTTTCAACAAGTCCTGAAGTATATTTACAAAATGTGCTTGGTCAGGCCAAACTCAAGAAAAGTCAGTTCAATTATTCACTGCAGCTTCTAATACCAGGGTGCTTGCACACTTTGCAGTCTAAAATAAAAAGAATCAAGACAAAATCCTCTAGGATGGGGAAGGTGAGGAGTGTCTTCTCACAGACAAACAGCGATAGACACAGAGGCTGCATAAATCAGGTAGGAAACCCATGGAAAAGCACAATTCTGAATCCCAGCCTAGCACATAAGTGTCTCACCCAATATTCCCCTTTGCAAATCACACATTGAACCAAAGTTAAATCTCACTCCTTCTGCCTAAACAGATGCAGAGCCTGAAGCAAAAGTCACCCTAAAGAGGGGGAAATGGCCAGTAGGACAGAAGAAATTTTCAAGTCCAATGAATGCATCATCAGCGAGGCCTTTTCATTTTGCTTTATTCCAAGAAGTTTAATTGATTTAATTGCAGTAGTATTAGGGCATGCGTGTGTGAAATTACTCCATGCAGCAATTACAAAGAAAAAAGAAAAAAGAAGACAAAAAAGCACCCACAGGATAACTAAATGGCCATAGGCAAGGATGGGATTCAGAGTTTGATGTGCCTGGTCTCTGAGAGAAAAGAACACCATCAGTTTCAGCATTCCCCACAGCACAACAGGTACACAGCAAGCTGTGCCAAGGGACCCAGGCACGACTGGCCTTGGCACAAGAGCATGTACCACACTTGAAATTGCTAACTTGGGCACGTGGGAATCCTTGGGTGGCTCCACATGAGGTGCCATGACCTGATTTGAATCGGCAGCACTCTGGATGGGATCCAGGATTCTGCTGGACTCTTGCTTGGACATCAGTAAAACTGAAGAAATTACAATTGTCACCTGTTTGGCTCCCAGTTATAATACATTTTCAGTGGAAACCTTGCACTGAATTATTGTCTGCATGAATGAATTCTCTTTATTCAATAAGCCTTTTTTTTTATTTTCATCATGTAAATTGATCAGATATGAGAATATCATGGTAAATGTTATGTACCACTGGTAACTTTCTCCACTTCAGTGTAGGTTTTAACTTATTGCTTATTCTGAATCTAATTTCCAGAACAAGTGCTTCCTTTCTGACATACAACCTCCTTCTGATTAACAGTTATTGAACACTTTTCTGCCTGGACACCAGGTTTTTAGTGTTCTACACTGTGTTCAAAACACTGGGGCACTAAAGGGCACTACCATCTAACTAACCCTCAATAAACAGTGTGATTAGCTCCTAATCAAGCAAAATGCTTAAGTATATGTTTAATGTTCAGCTTGTGATAGAACAATTGAAGTCAATTTCTTATGTACTCACAGTTAAGCATATACTTAAGTGATTTGCTGGATCAAGGCCATAATGATTATGTACTTTTCCAGTAATCTCTAATGGGCTCTTTCTTAAATTCCTAGTTGGCTGATGTCTGTATTTCTCAGTTGCTACTCCCATAGTACCCTGACAGGTCTCATTTTGCTGTTTAGTTTTCCCCTGTCTCTACAATGGACAGGTGAACTTTGTGAAAAGAAGACTGAAAAAATATTCCTTCCCAGTTAAAACAATGGAAGACTTTCTACTAACTTTGACTAGCAAGATAAATATCCAGACAAAGAACAAAAATATATTAAAAAATTCCATGTAATGAAAATCACTTGTAGATAAAGCATTTAGCCCAATATCCAGAAGGTGTTAAAAAAAAAAAAAAGGTTATGTCCTTGTTTTGTTTTTTTTTTTTTCCCAGAGTTTCAGGCTCAGTTACTGCGACTTTACACAAAAGTGACATTAAAATCTGTATAATCCTAAGCACATTATGAAACTTCCCAATCAATTTTCATTCCCCCAAAAGGGAGCAGGACCTTTCCTGCCAGTTGCACGAGTCTTTGGTGTGGTGTGCTGCTCCGTTATCTGCTCCTGTGCTGCTTTGGGGGTTTGGAGGGCGCAGGAAGGGTACCAGCTGCACAATGCAGCAGCCACTGCCTGTGCTGGCAGGGTGAGCATCTGGCTCAGAAGGCAGTGCCTTCAAGAGGCCAGGTCTGGCTGCTGCCTGGGATTTGGGTGGGTCCCACAGGCAGGCTGGGGTCGGAGCTTGGCGGCGCGGCGCTGCAGCGGGACAGAGGTACCCTGTTGATGGAGTGCAGATTGCAGACAAGCCCCGAGGCTTCCACGGTGCCCAGGGAAAACAGCTGGCTTTGGTTTGGCACCGCCTGCCTACCTGCCTGATGTATTTATGGGAGCTCAAGCTGAATAACTTTGTGGCTTTATTTAGCAGGGAAGAAAGAAAGGCTGCTCCTCTGCTGGCAGCGTGCCATTCGGTAACTAGCTCTGCTCCGCTCCGCCGAGAGTCGCGGGCTTTGTCTGGGTAGAGGAGCTGTAAAAGGACAACTGCTGCTCAGGGAACATCCAGGAACCAACTGACCTTCACCGCGTCCCCAGCCTGGTGCAGCTGACAAGTTCTTTCTCAGTCCCTGAAGAGATTGCTTCTGTTTGTTTTGCAGGGGAAATGTTACTGTGGTATTTGCTTGCTCTTCCTTTAAAGAGGCATAAAGCACTCTGAAACACTAGATCCATCCTATAAATACTAACGACTTGCTTTCTGCTGTTTCCGGGTTTTTCCTACGAATCAGAAATTCTCATGGTAGCTCAAAGTACAGAGATGCAAATAATTCATTCTCATGCGACACCGTGTAATAGTTGCCACATTGCTATTTCAAGAAACTATCATGATTTTTAACCAGCAATTTAGAATCTTATTATTTTTGAAAATCCTAAAAAATTCCTGTCTTCTGCTAGCCTGAAAAGAGAGCACTCACAACTGCATAAAAGCTGTCAGGAGGTGGGTATTAACTACTTAGCCGAACACATGCAAAATTTTGGAGGAATACTGTTTTTATATGTTTTCAGACAAAATTTAGCATATTACCAAGTATTATGATTTAAAAAGCATATATAGATGTATAAGGCCTTCCAGCTGTGGGTAGAGTTTTTCTATTTCTTCTTCCATTTTACTTCTTTGGAAACACAATTGAAACGCTGTTGAACAAGGTCATTATTTATGTCAAAAAGGAAAGTAGTATTATTGTTGTTATTAATATTAATATTTAATTTCCCTGATCACAGGTGACCCCCTCAAACATTTACCATGTCTGCTTTGCTATATCGAACTGGTAAGCCCTTGTTAACTCATCAAGGTGAGCTTGAAGCATTGGCTGCATCTCCTCTCGTGGGGAAGGCGTGAGAGTTGCAGTCGACTGCTGCCCAAAGGAGATGGCGGGAGATGAAGCTACTCCCCGGACAGGAGGTGTGGGGACACGATCATCATCTTCCTCAAGCTCATCTTCCATGCCCTGATGCAGGTAGGTCTGAACTGGCAAAGGTGGACACCAACCATCACTGTCATATCTACAATAAAAACCAAATAAACTTAGTGTATATCAGAACTCATCTCTGCTGCACAGTACAGGGTGTAGAGGGTATACAGGAATACTGATTCAGTTGGAAACCTTGCACACAGTGTGAGTCCTAAAATTTAATAAAAATAGGGTCTTAATTGCCTAGATTGTCCTTACTGAGTCAGTTTAATTTTTCCCACAACACCTAAGCAACTTGAACAAGATATGCAACAGAAAAATTACTGACCCATTATCACATTCATTAATGGTGATTAGATAATGTTACACCACAATCAACAACAAAAATGAACTAACACGCTTCCAGGATCGTTAATGTAGCAGAATGAATATTGACCTGGACAGGAAAATAGCAGCATTCTTAAAAGGCAGAGCAAGCTTTATGTAGTACCACTTATTTCACAGAATTCCAGATAAAGCTGAGTTGAAATTGATCCACAAAGATCACCAAGTCCAACTCCTGGCCCTGCACAGCACCATCCCCAAGAGTCACACCACGAGCCCAAGAGCATTATCCATTTACTTCCATCCTCCCCTTTATCTCTTTATAAATTTAACATTTTTTTCTGGTTTGGAGCTTAAATAAAAAGCTACACTTTGCTCATAAATTCTGGTCTTCCCACCCTGCACACGGCTATCTCCTATGACATGCAATACATCCATGTCACAGCAGCACTGACCCCAAGCGTATGCTGTGTCACAGCACCAGCTGATAAAGTACATTAGCACACATGTTGACAGCTCTGCCAGCACCCCCACCTCCTAACCAATCTGTACTGGGACTTACCTAGACAGTGCTACATTTCTGAACACTTTCAACACATCTGCCCAAAGCAAATGGAAAGATTAACCACTAGGAGTATTCTTGAATAATAACAAATTTTTCTTCCTTCAGACATAAAGGGTGTTTGGAGCTTGTGGGTTTTGTTGCCTTATACCAAAGTGTAAGGCCTGGTGCTATATCTGATCAGGGCTAGAAACATAACCTTTTTATTTTATTACCACTTCTTACACAAGTTTTGCCAGCAAGTCAATTCTTTTCAGTCTCTGCACTCATCAGAGGATCTTTCAATTCAGTGTTGTATGACAGTATCATCCTGGGATACTGTCCCTTCGAGACTCCGGCATCATTCCAGGTGGATAGGCCTTAGTGACTGTGGCCATTCCCTGTGCATTACCTCCCCAGAGTAATTCCCTAATCTGAACACAACTTCAGTTGTATCCAGCTTTGCTGACAATCACACCACTCAAATCTCAACTGTCTACTTTTCCCATCTTCAAAACATCCAGTCAGGCATCAGTCCCTTGAGCATCAGCACACATTTCTTCTTAACTTCTGGTATATTCCAAAATAACTCAGGATACACAGTTGCTTTTTTTTTTCCCCTCAAAACACAACCAGACAGCCACAAGCTCACAGCTCCTTCACTGTCAAACCATCACACACTTTAAAGGCCATTTCCCAAGCATCATCTAAGCCACTTTATCTTCTTTCCACCTTCAAGGACTGCTGACAAGGTCCTTTTTTCTGCAATGCAGGCAGGCAGTGCATTGCACGATAGAGTTAATTTCTCAAACCAGCTTAAAAATACTCCTCTAAAGCTTCTGATTTGGAAGGAAAGATTTACCAATTTCCCAAAGAAAAATGAATTACTGTCAATTTTCTCAAGTGTGAAGCCCGGTTATGAAAAGGCTGGGAACACTGAGATGGAGAAGCTGCAAAACCTGTATTATGAACAGAACATTTACTTTCAGCAAAACCCAAAGATTTCTTAAACTAACTAAACTACTTTTTCCTTATTCAGAAGTCTTCAGTCAGCATTTAAACACACAGATTCAGGACAGCTGACTTAGTAATCCAAAAGTAATGGAAGATATATCTGGTAATTCACACTGACATAAATTTAAATCTCTATATGTGTAGATATAACCATAAAAAGATATACTAACACATATGAGTACAAAAGTGAAAATAAAGGCTGCTTCTTAACATCTGGCCTCTAGGAAAGGTTGGGTGATTGATCATTACCATTTTCATAACACAGAGATTTAACAAAATGTTACATGATACATATTCATCCTAAGGAAACAATTAAGATATGACCAGCTGTAATTTGTCCTTCCAAACAATATTTACTCAGGACATTTGCAACCAAGTCTGAAGGGACCATCCTAAATCAAGATGTGAAAACTGTGCAGTGAAACAGATCTCTTGCTTCCTTCTGCTCTCTCAACCTCATGCTTTGCTATAATGCCTTTTTCTTTAAAAGGGACAGGGGAAAAAGTCACTCCCTGGTGACTCTGCCATGATGAATAAACGAGCTTTGGATGTCCTCGCCTTCTGACCCTACTCGCTTCAAATCTCCAAATGTTCAACTTGGTAGCAAAAAGGTTTCTTAGAAAAGAGGTTTCTCAGTGAAAAGATTCTGCAAAAGTACTGTACCTTTACCCCAGTTTTGTTTGAAATGGAAAGCAGCCTAAGCCTGAAGTTCAGGACATTGAGAGTCAAGATTTCAGGTACAAGAACCTTTGTCTTCTTAACATAAGATATCTGCAAAGCCACAAGCCTTAACCTTCATTATAGAGAAAAACAAAACAAAAATCCCCATAAACAACAACCCTCCAAAACCAACAAAGAAAAAAAAAAAAGGAAAAAGTAAACCTAACAGACTACATAGTAAGTACAGGTCACATAAGTGATAGAAACATCTGCTATCCCCATAGTGATTATTGGTAACATCCATGTTCTTTTTAGTTTTTTGAGTAAATCTAATGTTGTGAAAAAGCCACTTTTTCAAGTACACTTATTGAAATCTAAGTCCCTTAACTTCATTAGCAACCTCTGATTGTAATTTCATTATAATTAAGACCCTAATAAGTTCTGGTTAACAAACATGAGCTTCTATTTTTCTAATAAGTTTTATTGTACTGTCAGCACTTCTATTCTATAGTAATCTTTTACTATTAAAATCTCTGATCCATTACATTAATAGATTTGTTCCTTTAAAATAGAAAATAAAAGTGATAGATACAGAGCCCATTCTGTAAAAACTGTGTTTCATTACACACATTGTTGCAACAAATGAAGTTTCCCTCCCTGGAACTCATTAGAAAGGACTTTTTCAAGTAAATGGTACTACTTCCTTAACTTTTCCTAGAGACAGACAATAAGTATCAAATAAACAAGTATCAAAAACAAGACCAATCCCTAAATACAGAAGGGTTATTAGTATTGGAAGCATCCTCAGAAAGTACAGGCATTGCAGATTCCATCTTCATCAAAGGTGGTTGCAAATTACTGTAGCTCCAGACTGAGGCTCTAAGTCCAACCTTCAGATTTTTTCTGTGTTGGGTGAAATGCATGTTACAAGGTCTTGCTACCACCATTGCTAATGAGACATTAAAAAAGCAGAAAAGAGTAATTCAAAGCATAATCAGAGGAAAACACTAAGTCTGGATGGTTGTGAACCTGGAGGCTGGTGATTACCTTCTCCTTAAATAACCAATGTTGTCTTGGTGACCAACATCATTCCTTCCAGCTAAATTACAGATGCTTTATGCAACTGAGGAGTCAAGCTCTGTGCCACAAGGGAGTTCTCGATAAGGTATTTTCATTTACCTTTAATGCTATTTCATTATTCTGAAGAAAATCCAAGTGGTTTGCCTTCTACTGCAGAATTGTTTTAGTGAAATGGTTGCACATGTGTTTTAAGGATATAAACTGATAAAGACAAAATTATTATACGGTGAAACAATTTAAAATTTATTTTAGCCTCTTATAACAGAATACAGAAGACAATGATTAAATTAACTTTTTGTTTTGAGATTTAAACAACACTCACAATCAGTAAGGTTATTAATTTTCCATTACTTTGAAATTTTAACTGTACAGCCTGAATGGGCCTTAATTTTCAGAAGAACTTCACTGACTAACACAGTCATTTATGGCTCATTATAAGAGTCAAAGGAGTTGGTATAAACTGAAACAATATGGAATTTTTCTAACTTTAATTATGAAAGTAGTAATGATCAATTCCCTCTTACAATTGAGATAACAGTTGAAATATTTTTATTCAGCAAAGCTATTACAAAGGATTCTTAAAAATATCTCATCCTTGGGAAATATTGATTAATCCATGTACTGAAACAGACAGAAATTTGTCCCAGACAGAACAATTATTCTCAAAGACTCAAACAGAGCCACCCACAGTAAACTATGTTTTTATATACTCTGATTTACCTCCAGAGTTTGATAACCTGGTATATCACATAATTACACTTTATAAAAAGCAATTAGTAACTGTTGTCTGTGTCGGAAATGTCTCTTTCCTCTCTTTAGCACTTCTTGTCTGATTTTGTGTCCTTGAGAACAAGTTTGAGCTATGCAAAATTATGCTGAAGGTTCCAGAAACTTGAAAGTTGTTTGAATAATAACAAAAAAAGCCTATAATTAGCATGCCTTCCTCAACTGTGAAATTTCTTCTAAAAACCGATGAGAAGATTATTATCCATTGGTTGATCTTCAAAAATTAATCCAATTTGTTGGGGTTTTTTTTTTTGTTCTGTTGGCTCTAATATTTTTAAACATCAAAGCAGTGAAAAAATACACAGAGCCAGATTATGTCATCCTTACTCACTCTGAGTCCCATCAGCTGCATGCAATCCCAGAATTCAATTAAGCTACCTGTGAAGTGAGACACTTCTCAGCATGAGAAAGCACTGAAGCCCTACATGGTGATGAAGCAAGGTCACTTTTGTTTCCATCTTCAGTCACTATCCAGAGAAGCTATTCAAACATTCCTCCTCCACAGCCTTGAATCAGTCTACAGGATAAGTTGTTCTCTCTCTTTTTTTTTTTTTTTTAACAAAACAGAATAATATTGTCACTTATCAAAAAATAAAAAAAAAATAAAAAAAAAGGACTCATTTCTGCAAATCACAGATTTTTCTTCAAAAGAAAAAGAAAAAAAAATTTACCCTGCTTCTTGCTGATCCACCCCATAGTGCTCCAGCTCTGTGCCTGGAAGTGGCTGCACAGGAGGGGGTGGCAGGGGAACACTGGCCCAGGTTGAACCATTATTTTTCTGGGGCTTGGCAGTATTTTTGTTTTTCTTCTTTTTCCCTCCTTTGCCACCTGCAAATCCAAAAAAGAAAAACAAAATGTTAGAGCTATAATGTGGAAAAAAAAGGCCAGCTATTTACATTTCTTTGACAGAATTCTGATTCCAGAGCACATGTCCCAAAAAAGATGATGTATTTATATCTCAGCAGAATCAGCATCAACGTGCTAATGCTGTCACAAGGTTATAAGTAATAAAAGAATGGAATGAGGAATATTCTGAATATTTACTGAAAAACACTTCTTTTTAAACCTCTTTACATTTGTACCTGAGTACTGCAGAAACAAGGAAAGACAGGTTTTCTTGTATAAGAAATGTATTTCCTGTTTTATTCATGTGCACTTTATAACTTCTTAAATTCACTCTTAGATAAAATTATAATAAAACATAGCAAATGTCAAAAATTTACTGTGATTGTAACACAGTTTGCAAAATCAATTTCTGTGGAAAACACAGAGGTTAAGGACACCATCCAAAAAAACTGTCATTGGAGTCAAGAACTTTTAAGACAATAGTAAATTGTCAAAACAAAAGGAACAGGGTTTTGTTGTTGGAAATTTCCTAATTTCTGGGCTTTTTTTTAAAGAGTGGGAAGTCATGTGTGATATTTTAGGACTGACTGTTTCACAAGATTCAAATGCCTTGTGCCACTGTGGAGAAGAGGTTCTTTTTCTGATATATAGCTCTAATGGATAAGGCAGAAATGCAGTGAGCAATGCATTTTGGTTAAACCCTCTGCTCTTATTGTCCTTGGATCCACTTCTCCAGCTGAGACACTTCCATTTGTCGGAGAGTGATCTTACAGAGAAAGCTCTCATCCCACTTGGTTTGCTTCTTTTATTTTTCCCTGACTTCTTTTTCTTGTCTGGAATTCATTAAGAGGAAGAATGGCTCAACATTTCGAATCCCTTGACTGCTTGGGGACTCATCTATTTTTTGGAGCTTTGTTGTGGCTTTCAAACTCTTTGTTGGATGGAGGAATGGTTTGTCAGATGCCTTTTCAGTGGGGTACCCAGCTGCTCTCACTCATCCCTGGCCTGTTGCAGAAAGCACAGTCTAATCCATCTTACCCACTGATGTCTCTTGATGATTTATAAGGATCAGCCAAAAAACCCTCATGTAAAAATGAACCAATGAATCAAGAAAGCCACAACTGACTGGTCAGGGAGGGTGGCACAATGTGCACTGGCAGGCAATGCCTTCTGTGCCATGGCTTTAACTTTAGGCACAGAGAAACACAGAAGGAGGTGCAATTCTAGCAATAGAGACAAGGCCCTATCATGGGACTGTTTGTCCTTTAGATGGTGGCTCACAGGCTTTCTTCTGTTATCTCCAAATGTCAGCTGGATGAAAACAGGGACAAATGGAGAGGGAAGAAAAAGGTGATTCTGTAACTCAGAAGTAGCCAAGACTTCTCTTTTCACCTCCTGCTATAGAGACAGGCAACAAGCCCAGCAATATTTCTAATCGACCTGGCTGGCAGCACATTGGAAGCGAGACTTTCCACTACTCAATTCCAGACCAAAGCTCTTCCTTCCTTGTTTTGGAGTATTTACAGTAAGTCCAGCCAAGATCCTGTGATTCACTATGTGTGAACTGAGCTGATATTACTTCTATTAGGATGGAAAACAGGCTCTTCCTTCCGTTTGTAGCCTGGCAGAAAGGACAGCTTTCTTGAAAAGGGAAAGAACATTTTAACCAGTGAAAAGAAACCCCAGTGACAGTGGAGATAGAGGAACAAATACATGAACCTTCTGGAGGGAAAGTGAAGCTTTCAAAGCACAGGTAAGGCTAAAAAAGTGGAGTTAGAAATAGGGTCACTGAACAGTGCAAAGAAAGTAGGTTAATTTTAGTTTGTGGGACATGGAGAAAATTTTTAAAAGTCAGCAGGAGTAGGAACCAACAAGAACTAGGGCAGGAGGGGCTGCTTTAGGAGAAAAGCACATGCACATATTTTTATATTGCAGGAGGATTTAAACTAGGAACACACAGAGAAGGGAAATGCAAAGAACAACTTCAGCTTAGAGATTAGTTGAGGTGGAGAGGAAGATTTTAGAAGTGTAGCATCTTGATGATCTTAGGAGACTGGTAAAATGTAGGTTGACATGTGGAGTCACTTGGATTTTGGGAATTTCAAAGAAAGAAATTAGAGATAATGGAGATATTAGAAGGAGTGAAGCAGAGAGACAAGGGACTTGTTCAGATGAAGAAATGAAAGAAGAGAACTCCAAGGTCATTAATGGTTGAGGAAAGCAGTCTACACTGTGCAGTTGGGCAGGAGATTTCTTTTCTGTCCCCATGGACAGAGTTATTCCACTGTCAGACTGGTGGGACAGACACTGAGCACATAAAGCCTGATTTGTGTTTGAAAACTGATGCACCAAATCTTTGTTTCCCCATAGCAACAAAGCCTGATGCTTCAATGTCTCCTCACACTGAAATTCAATTATATTGTTTAAATCTCTAGGTGAATCGGTACTGGAGAAAGATTTTGCCAGCTGGGCTGCTGATCCTAGTACAGATATAATCTGTGCAAACTATAGCTACAAAATTTCCCTGCCTCATAAAGCAGTTGAGGTTTTAGCTGCTTTCCATTCCACAGTGGGACAGGGATTCTCATGATATTCATGTAAGAGAGGCAGAAACTTAGTCAGAATAATAAGTAGTACCTAAAGTGCTAACCAAGGAAGTGAGAGAACAAATCCCTGCTCCCCCTGATGGGGACTACATAATCAAAGCTGGTCTCTGACTCCAGTGATGCTCTAATTATCAAACTATTTGAAAGTCTTCCCCAGTTTCTTCAGTATTACAGACATAATTATCCTGTATCAAAGGCATAATTAGTGGGCAAGGGAGAGCAAAACACTGACTCTGCAGTCCAATAGTCTGGCACTCATCTGAGCGCTGGGGCATCCAGTTTTGAGCTGCCTTGATCACAACAAGAGTGCCCTGGCCATATGACTGACTATATCCCAAAGTTCCCTAGTGTCATCAGAAAATTCACTTCTGGCTGAGAAACACTACACAGAATATGTTGCATTTGAAATATTTGATCAAAGTCCAGCCTTTGATCAAAAAGGGCGCTTTCCAGTGACACTTCCTATTTTCTGAGAAAATTCTCAGGCAGCCTTAGCTGTCAACATATCTAAAGTGTGATACTGCCCTCTGATACCTGACATATATGTGCCTCAGTACATCAATTTCTGCATTTTCATGCAGCCTGGGGAGCAAGCTGATTTCCTAAGCTACTTGTCAATATATCTCACATGCAAGGAACAAGAAGCTTTCTTGAAGTATTTCAGCTTCCAGATACCTCTCTGACAATGCCAAAAGCCTATTTTTTGGTCTCAGTGAAATCAGCTAATGCCACCCCTTGAGAACACAAGACTTTCAAACACATTTGGCTATTTGAGTCATGGGCCAATGATAATAGGCTTCTTATCTCAAGATTCAGTTTGAATAGTCATTTAAATTGACATAAAGAAGTTATTTCTATGTTTGGTCTGTTACTGGGAGGACTCTTCCAGCTTAAAGTGGAAATTCAAAAAACTGTGGGTATATTCTGAAAAATATCAAAAAGTCCTTTCAGTGCTCTCATATTTCAGCTGGGTGAAATCACAGATTTTCATCTTAACTGTTGCCTTTTCAGTTTTTGTCTTGACAGAAAGAAAAAAAGACAACTATACATAACATAAGCAACAAGTAAGCAAAATTAAAGAAATCAAGAAACAAGGTGTGCTCAGATATAACACATAACCACATGTACTATGATCATTTTCATCTGATGAAAATGCATCATGTTTCCAATAGAACATGCAGCACAAACATAAAATTTACATCCTGTTTGTATGCAAACTTGGCACCATTTGTTGAAACCCCAGTCACCTTTCAGGGCCCTACAAGTATTTCCAACCTGCTTCATTGAGGAACAGCTGGTGGGAATGGGGTATCTGCTACAACTCAACAAAAATAAGAATCCCCTCATTAAGTTCAGTGTGGGGAGACCTATAAACTGAGGATGGATGCAGAAATATATTTGCTCCACAGATTGTGTCAGGGAAATGATGTGACAAGGCGAGGCTGGCAGCTGCGCCGACAAGCGCGCACATGGAAGGACTCTCCAGTTATCTCCAAGTAGGTCCTGCAAAAGGCTTTTTTGTTCCAGCAGAGTCCTGTGTGGCACTGTTTGCTGATGGGCAGGGACTCTCATGGCTATCCTCCACTGGTGCCTGGGAGGTGTTCTGCCTCCCTGGCGAGCCGCTGGCCAACACCCCTCCGTCCCTCGCTCCCCTGCGCACGGCGACAGAACCAACCTGAGAGGCTGCCACTCCTTTCGGAGCTGTTGTGGGAGCTGGTGGTGCTGAAATCCTGTGACTGGTTGTGTGGCAATCTATTAGCCAGTCCCTCAGCCACCCGGTAGTCAGGGATGTAAAGCAAGGCTAAGGGTTAAACGGCAGAGGTCACAGTGGCATCGTGGGATTAGTCGACAGCACAAGCACATGCGACACATGCAGTTAGCGAGTCGGGGCAGATGGGGTGGGGGAGGCAGGGTTTAACTTGGTTGTTTTTAAAGGTACACCTACCCTAGTCTAATGGAAGACAGATGGCTTGGTGACTAGCACAGGACAAAGAGCATTAAAAGCACAGTGCAATGTATTTTGTGATCAGGTGAGGTTCAGCACACATGCAAGGTGTGCAGGCATTAGTTCAGGTCAACATGAACAGTGTCTCACAGAGCTAAAAAGAATTTTCTAATTCATGCACAGATGATACGCGATACAAAGCCAAGGGCTCAGGAAAATAAGAGCTGTAATTACCATTGTTGCCTTTGCCTTGGTCTGGGAGAGAGTAACCAAATCCCATGAGGTCATTTTTTTGCTGAATTGAGCTTTTCCACTGCGGGTCTGGTAAATCGACGGCCAGCTCGTGGATGCTGTTGGAATGCAGGATCTGGGTGGTGGCATATGGCGTAGCCTGGGTTATTTGGCTGGAGCTGTTGTAACTGGTTTTGGTGGTGAAGTCGATGCTGCTGTAAATGGCTCCATCAGAAAGCATGGTAGCAGTTTTATCTCCTTGCCCTGGCACTGGTGGCAGCACATCTGAGGAATGAAACAAATCACTGAGGCACGGGAAGCCTGAAAGTACCAAGGTTTAAGCTGAGAAATAAACGTGTCATTTTGCACGTTTGCATTTCAGCTGAGACAGGCCCATGAGCCAACGAAGGGAAGATGATGTACAACCATGGCCAAGCTATCAGCATCTGTGACAGCCCTACCACTTGTCCTTCACGTCTCGCTGCCTAAAACCATCTTTTTTTTTTTTTTTCCTTCTTCATACCTTCAACTGTGAAAGTGAAGTTTGGAATATTTCTCTACTGAAGAATGTTTTCAATTGTTCACTCTATGTCAGAACCAATGAAACTGTCTGGGCTTCAGGGAAATGATGAAAGGAGAGAATTTACAAATCACGGAGGGAACTTGCCCAGCAACTATGTAGAAAAACTCTCAAAGTAATTTTTTAAGGGCATCACCTTGATTTCCTTAAAACTTTCTCCATCAGCTTATCTAATTTTCTTTTTGACATTAGCCAGTACATTTCTTCTTTTCAACAAAAGAAAAACCTGACCAAAAAAAGTTATTTCTAATACGTGAAAGAAAATTTGATATTTGAAGGGATTTAGGTGATCAGTCTCTCAAAATGGCAGAACAATGTTTATAATGGAGAACAACTTGTATAAAATCTCCAGTACATTTACCCAAAAACCATTACAGCATATTTAACTAAATATCTGATGAGTTTTCCCAATATTTTGAATCCTATCCCACACTGCTATTTGTATCTTTGATCAGTTAGACTGGCAGTCTCTCTCCTTACTAAACACTGAAGTGACCTTTGCTGGTGGAATACTAGCTCTAGAAACTGAGACTAGGGAAGTGTGAAGAATCTAATGATGACTAACAGGATGTCCCAAGGAGAACCACAGCTTAGCAGACAACCCTCCTTCCTGCTCTCTCAGAAGTCAATATCTCAAATGGTACTATTTTTACAATTTATTTAGACTCTGAAAAGTTGAATCAATTCCAGAATGTACTTTAAAAAATCCTTCATTTATATGCCATTTTCTTTCTACAGCCAGATGGCAGATACAGGTTCCAACTGTTAGATCATTCTTGAGATAATGCATACTCCTATAGTGAGGATGTTCAGATCCTATTCTAGGGATAACAGCCATTTTTATGTACCTTAAGCCCCAGAAAGAAAAGATGATTCTTGCACTTATTCAAGGCTTTAGGCTCAGTTCCAAACTCAGATGTGGGTTTTGTGCAACCTCCGGGAATACATTTGTTCTCTCACTGTCTCAAAGACTTATCCAGCAGTGACATGTGACACCATGATCTCCTCACACTGATTTGGTATTTTTTATTTACTTTAGTTTTTTGGGGTTTAGCATTTTTCTCTTTTCCTGGGATGAACATTTAGATCATAAAACTACTTTCTTTTGCATTCAGGTGTGCTACAGTGAACATTTTAACATTGCCCTAATAACATCTTCAGTCTCAGGGCAGCAACATAATATTAACAATAAATATGGCAATAGCAAATGCTCAGCAGAAACACTGCAGAAAGAGAGATTAAATTTGGGTCTGTCAGCATGATCTGGTTCTGTGTACAGCAGGGAAATGGGCACAATCAAGTATTTAAAAGATCTTAATTGTATTAACTTCTATCTGCAGATAAATTGCAAGTACAAAAAAATTACAATTAATGCAAGCTATAGCCCATATTTAAAAATCATGTTGTTCCTACCTGCATATATGCAATGTGCTTTCTAGGGGCAGTACACAAACAAAAAATGCACCTATGTGCAAATACAGCATGAGATATGAGAGACAAATGCAGTCCTATTTTTCTTGCATTTCATCCACAATATGAATATTTCTCCTTTTTACAATCAGTTCCATCAAAGTATAATGCCTTGAAGTTTAGTAAATAAATTCTGTTGTTGATGTATAAAGTGAAGTAAATCCAGCTCAACCTGTCTGTGTTGGATTTCAAGACTCAAGGAAATAAAAACTAGCAAAATGCTCATCACTGAAGTGCTCAGACATACATCTGTCTTTTAGTGCATATTTCTGGCAACTGAAGAGGTATCATCTCTATATAGTCATTTAAAAATGAGAACTATTCCTGTGTACACACTTGAAAGGAAAGTTGCAGAGCTGCCCACCAGCCAAGGACTTTCGGTCATCCTTACTGATAAGCTGAGGTTCTCCAGACATTCTGGGAATTTTCAGTACAAGCACGGATTACTTTTTTGACCTCAGTGAGATGTATACATTTAAGCACTCAAAGAACTCTTAAGCAGAGATTTTATAAAGTGCCATAGTCACCAAGTAAAAGTCAAGTGTGATTTCTCCAGCAAGCTGTCATAGCAAAAACACCACACTGTACATTTCAGACCAAAGATGAAGATGCTCTTCCCACTGGAAACTTTTGCCAAAATTCTCCAAAATCCAACTTTTGTTTGTAACTCTTGAGATAAATGAAACAGTGCTGAAATACTTGTGCAGGGAAGCTCTTCCTTGCTGCCTTGGAGATGCAACACCATTTTGTGCCTTGCATGACTCCAAGCCTCTCAGCTGTGCTTCCCACTCACAGCCTTGCTCTCAAATACCCGTCTAGGACAGTGGATCTCACTCTTGAAGGAAATTTTAGGACTGCCTGCCTCAGCTTCTGAGTTTCCAGGGTGAGTGATATCACCCAACTCTTTTTTAAAATTCTTAAAGAACTTTTATGTTCTTAGAGACCTTTCAACCAGTAAAAGAGGCCCAAGCTCCATCTCCATAGTTAATATTCCATCTCTACATGTTAAAATCTTCCAATCCATCTTTAATGCAGAAACATCTAATCTCAGCTTCTGAAACAGATAGGGATAAGTGATCCCAAACCACCCAGAATAAAAGTTGCAGCTCAACTGTAAAGATCATGGGTGGAATTAAGCTGCTGAATTTTAAAATGCAACTGTTGTATCTCTTGCATGAACTTGGACCTATGCCTCATGCATATTGAGGCCAAAAATTAAAAACTAATGCTTCCAATTTCAGTTGTATAGAGCCAAATACTAAAAGAAAATAGTAATTTTTCTGTATTATGTGGGCTTAAGAGAAGATGGAAAAGTACTGAAGGGTTTTATTTTCAAGCTATTCACAACAAAGAAGCTGGCAGAAATTCAGTTGCCTTGTAAATATTATCAAAAGTTTTGCTTGCTCTTAAATATTTTTGACAAGAACTTTACAGCATTTTTATACAGAATATAAATCTAGTGTGTTTTGTTGTAATTTTAAGTCACAGTAGTCAAACCACAGGCAAGAGGCTTTTCACAGGAATGTATAACCGGTATGATGAATGGTCTTCAGAAGCAGATTCTGACCAGCATGCAGAATTAGCTGTGTTATCACAGAAACCAAGGAAGTAACAGAGAGAGGTGAATATTACTATGACTTTTAAAAATCCCAATCCTACATCTTAAAATTCCCATTTGAGATAAATGTTTGAAATGAAATAAGCCCTCTAAAGATTCCTTCCTCATTGTAACAATACATCTTTAGCTCACTCCTCAAAGGTGCTCTCTCAAGTCAAAATGGAAACAAAACCCTAAAAGATCTTAATAGTTCCCCTTTATGTATCCTTTCCTCAAATGAAAAAGAAAGTTGCTTAAAATCTTTGAGATTTTCTTCACAGATTATGGTTGGGACTGAGAGCAGGCCCTCAGCAGGAAGAGGATGGGTAAGGTGACAGCAACAAAGTTCTGGTGTCCTTCTGCTGAAGGAACATCTTTCCTGCATCTCTAGTGTTCTCCTCTGCTCTTATGGACATCCTCCATCCCTGGCTACACTGCCCTGCATGGCACACTGCTCATCTCCACAAAAAAGGGAAGGAGGTTGAGACACAAACAGATTTCCCTTGATACCATAAGCAGACCCTGTCTCACCACTGTGGGACAAATTACAAACCAGACCTACATTTTTAAAAAGCAAAAAGAGATAAAGCGAAAGGAACATTTTAAAGTCAATTTTCAATCAAATCTAGAAAGGAAGAAACACACAGAACTATAATGATAAAAATATTATACAGCATTCATCATAGATGTTAACAAATGGAAGTCCATTTGATAATATGGAATAATAAAAGGAAACTTACCTCCACGACCAAAATTCCCAAGATCATTGGGTCCACTAGTGCTGTTATTTACTGGCAGACTTGTGGCAGGCCAAGAGTCTGCAAGCCAAGGATAACTGGGGTCACTGGCATTCAACAGACCTGGTCGACTGAAGCAGAATAAGAAAAAAGAGATATACACACAAATATATACATATAAAATTACAGTACCTGTGAGATAAGTAGTGATGGAAAAGGGCATATTACTGTTCTTCTAACACCATAGGTAACTAACACTTTAGGAGACTTTAATTTATTTCAAATTACAACTGTATAGCCTTTGATGATTTAAAGACCTTGAGCAGTTAATTAAGGTTATATACAAATCAACTTTGTCAGTAGAAGAGGGACTAGGCATCCGTCGTGACTCTGCCAGAATCCAAATGAACTCCGTTGTCTGTGTGAAACAGGAGTTAGGCAGCACCATCATGGGATCCTACGCCAGGGCTGAATGATAAATTACCACCTCAAGGGAGCCATCACTCAAACTGATTGCTCCATATCAGCCATTTCCAGGACTTTGGGCTACTATTTCTTCCTTCCCTCGCATCCCAAATGCATGCCTGTCATCTACAGGCTGGTAACTCTTTCTTCGAGCACTCTTGGATGGTTTAGAGGCACACAGGATTGAGGAGGATTAATGGCAAGTCCACAGCTATCTCTGCGTGCTGCTGCTGCTGCACAGCTTTCACATCCCTGTAATTCCCACTCTAAGAGCAGTGTTAAACAGGGAGCATGGGGAAAGAGGAGGCACGTTTGGGCCACGAGGCATCGTGCCTCTCTCACCCCAGGATAAACCCAAATTTAGCAAGGCAGGTGGATTGTTTGTGTTCCTGTTCAGTGGGGGAAACAAATCATTTGCTGCACACACCCTTTCCTGCCACATGAAAACAAAAAGCTTCCCTGGGTTATTAAAGCACTGGTGAAGTTGGAGCAGCATCTCCCATCCCTGAGCATTCCAGACCCCTGCCTGGAACAATCCCTAAGAGAAACATCCGTTCCTATGGCAACGGCAATAAGACGGCCCAGCCGCATTCTCGCCACATCCACTCGCTCTCATTAGGCCTAATCTCTTTTTGCTAAAATATTGATTAAACAGGAGATTGGAAGTTATTACCAGGGCCTAATTACAATCTCCATATTGGCAAAGGGAAAATAGATGAGGATATATGGGCCCGTTATCAGCTTTTATCAATTTCAATTGAGTAGCCAAAGTTGTGGAATCCAGTCCTATCAATCTACAGCCTATTCATCATCCATGAATCATTTATTTTGTGATCGATTAAGTGTAATTGTTCACTCACAGCAATTTAGGGGGAGCCAATAAGGAGTCTTAAACAACAGCAACTTCATTTGCTAATGTCTAATTAATGCAATAAACATCCCAGTAACAAATGAACACATTCTTTTTGATATTTACTACTAATTTCTTCCGGGACATCTGGGAGATATGAAACATCTGGGCTTGTTTCTTCCAAAGTGCACAGCAGATAGGTCATTAAACCTTGTGGTAGGCTATTTAACTCCTCCTAGAGCTATCAGTCTTCCCAATGATGTGCTATGACCCAAGTGCATCACCTATAGCATTTTTCAGATCCCTTACTTTAAAAATAAACACAGTGGAAACAGCTTAATACAAAGAAACATACCTTCCATTGCTCATTAGTCCTCCATCTCCTCTTTGGAAGGTGACTGTGTTTTGGTTGGAAAAAACAAAACAAACAAACATACACACACACATATAAGAGAGGGAAAAATCAATTAGTAATAATTAAAAGTAACAATTCAAACTGCTCAGTGTCCGAGGTGGGAGGTCTCTTGGCATCATCCCATAATAAAGTCCAGAAATGACAAGAAGAGGCTCAAGCACACTGGGGCCACAGTTCATTTAGGATTTCACTGCACATTGCTGATTGACAGCACATTACTGATTGCTCTGCACCTTGCAAGGCAAAGCAGCCACCTGGGCAAAAGGCCTGAATCCACCCCAGGCCCCTTCATATGCAGACTTTGCATTGCAAGCCTGAGCCATGTGATCAAATTGTTTCCTTGGCATGCCTCTGCCTCAGTACATCATGACATTGCAGCAGTGAGTTAATAACATCATGTCGTAATGCAGTAATATAATGTCACCACACAAATATGTCATTTCCCAGGACAAACACAAAGAGGTGGCAGCTCTATTACAGCTGAAGGGATGGAAAAAAAGCATCCAGCTGCACCTTTTCCATTGGAAGTACAGTTTAAGAACCAGCACCCACACGTAAATGCACACAAGCCAGTGCCACTGGGAGGAAAAAGTGTTTCCAGCCTTCCATCCATGGGGGATGCCAAGGACATAATCAGAGGGAGACAATTGTTTTTATCTCTCCTTTCATGGGTGTTTGACAAAAACCAGCCTCTCCCTTATCTATCTATTAACAGGATTACATTTCAGGGCAATATATGTAAACCCACATTACTGGTGAGATGCTAATTGACAACATTTGATGATCTTTTCTGAAACACTGAAAAAATATTTTGAATCCAGGCCAACAGACTACTCTGGTTCTCAGTGGCAATATCCCATTATTTATTGTCAGGCATAGATAAGGCAGACTATTAAATTATGCCAATGTCCTGGACACCTGCAGCCTTAAAGGCCTCTGACTGGATCAGGGTTTGAATTTCAGTGAAGAATGGAAGAGTTGTGACCAGCTTAATTTAAAATAGACCTTCATTTAGAAATACTATTTGCCTTTGTAAGACAGGTGGTCCCATCAGTAAATTATAGCTCAAAGAGTATTTGCAAGATTTTCCAAGTATTAGTCCAAACTACACTAACTCAGGATTAGGCTTTTTCTTACACACTATTCTAATCAGACAAAATTACTACAGCCAATAGAAATTCTGTGCTCATTAAAAAAAAATAAGTAATGACATAAAGCCACTGGGAAAACTCTTCTGATACCTTATAGAATCCTCGTTACTTTATTAACTCCTAGGGTAATTTCACAGTGTACATGCAGCAAAGGGGACAAAACTGGCCCCTCTGGAAGCTCTGCTGGAAGAATAGTGGGGTGATTAATTACCCTTCACTGCACAGCAGACTAATACCAATATCAAAAAATCACTGCAGTCAGATGTCACATCAAAATGGTTAATAGCTGAATTTTGAAAGGGTGTAATCAAACCAATTAATGGAAAGAAAATCAAAATGCAAGTATGGAAAGTACTAAATAAAGGTCTGCTTTGAAAAACAAGACATGGTAAAACATTGTGGGTAATTAATTTTAGAGGCACTGCTACTTTCATTCACGTGGTATCTAACAGGCTGTCAAATGACTTCCACTCACTGCTTAAAAGTGAATAATCTGAAGTGCTATGCATATCATATGTGATTATGCAAAGATGTGGAGACTGCCTGGCTTTTTTTCCAAGTATCTTGGTCAACAGTACATTAACTGCTGTTTCCTTTCTCCTCCTCTTCTCCAAATTTAATACCTGATTTCTCCAACTTTCTGCATTTGCCAAAGTGACAAGAAATAAGGAAAACGAGAAACAAAGGCTTTGATTGTTGTTTTGATAACAACCCTTATAAATAAAGTTTACAGATCTAAGGGAATGGCAGTATTTTCTGAAAACTGCTTGGATTAATGCTCTTGTTTAGACTGTCATCTGCCAGAAATTATTTTGAGGTAATTTTGCTGCCACTCATATAGCATGTACAGGTGTGTGAGCTTTTAAATGTGCATGTCGTATGAAGAAAAAAAAACCCCAATAATATTTGTGGTCTATATAATATTTATATCCGTGTGTACCTTTATAAAGCAAAGCTAAAACTGAGGAACTAGCAGGAGATTGAATGCTATTGCATGCTGCCATTACTAGCAGCAATGTTTGCCTGACATATTTTATTTTCTGTGTAGGCAGGTATGGAAAAACTCCCAGGCATGCCATGAGAACTTCATCAAGAAGACGTGACATAGAAACCTCTTTGCTAGAGCCATAATTGCTGCAGGTTGGCTGTGGCACAAGATATTGCTGAGAAAAAACAAGGATCACAGAATTTGCTCCTTTTTCTTCTGTGTGGTAGGAACTGTTTCCTGTTTTGTTTTGTTTGTTTTTATATCCTGCGTTATCTTACACCCTCCCAATATATGCATCATCTATAGAAGAAAGGTTCAGCTTGCAGTGACATTGTTTTTCCTAGGGAAGAGTCAGTCTTGTTGATGTGATGTGTATGGTGCTAGGAAGGAAAACAGTTTTTTTTGTTTACCCTTCACCCTGTACACCAATGTATTCATGGTCATAATCTCAATGAGAAAATAAACCAGAAAGCATTCTATTTATTTAATGTGCTTGGTGTAAAATGCTTTGAAATACCAATTAAGCTTGCCAAAATTCTTCTTGAAGTGTGGCCATGTCACTGGGATGCTGCAAAAACTCCTCATATTCCTGATGCCATCCATAAGTGGGCTACCTGAGGCTGGATAGTGAAGGTGTCTTTTTTTAGCATCAATGTTGTGAAAGGCAAGACAGCTAACAACAGAAGATATGGTCAGGCTGCCAAAAAAAGCACTATGTTTATCATTCCTGCCATACATTTTGTCAGCATTTTTTCCTGCAGTTTGATTTCTGCAATTACAAAACAAGTCTAAACGCCTGAATAGGAGCATACTTAATGCAATGCAGGCTTGTAGATGTCACTGTAAAAATAAAACACAGACAGCTGGCTTTATTCATCCTGTCTCCACTTCAAAAAGCAGCAGAGCAATTTCAAGGGGCAATGTAAGAGGAGGGAGGGAAGGATGTCCCTATCACTGACCCACCTATCTTCCTTGCTTTTTATCACCAAGGAAGCAAAAAAGCTCTTTCAGCAGTCTTTGCATCTGATACATGTTCTTAGAAAGGCTGAAGACCTGCAGGGATGAGATTGGTTTTCAAAAGAAGATGAAAAAATAACCTCTGCATTGAGAGATTTTGAAGGAATCCCCACCAGCCTATACTTCAAGGACTGCAAAAATGCAGAAATATAATCCAAAGTGCATTTGAAATGCATAAATATTTCAGGAAATTATATTGTATATATTTGTATGAAAACCAGCATTTGTTAAGGAGCTTTTCACATGCTTTTTATTAAATATATAAGGAGGTACCAAAACCATTTACTAATATTATTCTGACAAGGTTAAACTTAATCTTCATGCCTGCTAGAACTGGAAAAATATGAATGTATAGTAAGTCGACATTCTGAGGCAAGAAAGCTTTAGAAAGCTTTAGAAAGCTTTCTGTATGCCTATCTCTAGCAGGCCACATTTTCCTACTGCAAATGAAAACTTTAATGTTGCCAGCCAAGTCTCATTCCTTTTACTGATAAGCTGTTCCTCAAATATGAATGTAGATTAATCCTCTTTTAATAAGCATTAACTCAGAACAGATAATCAGCACATAAAAATTCCATCAAATCTTCTGTCTACCTTTGGATGATTCTGTCACATAGTTTATCCTCATTTAACAGTTTCAGGAGTTGCACATAATATGTGTAACATTCCATGATTCTCTATCTAATTTTAATTCATTTTCTATTTACTGGGTTTCAAAAAATCTTTAATCCCAAGAAGCACTAGTCACTAAATAAGCTTACCTATTCATAAGTTAAAATACATATTTACTTTTTTTTTTTTCATGACTGATGGCCTAGACACTTGAAAATACCTGAATACTGTGGTGAGTGGGTACTGGCACAACAAGTTTGAGGGCACAGGAAAGATAAGCATTAAAAAAACCAAACAAACAAAAAATCCAAACAAGCAAACAAACACAAAAGATACCCTACCCAAACACTGCAGCAGTACTTTAGCTTTCACACAAACTCATAAAAGTGAGACCAATCCATCCTTTATATTACAGGAGAAATGTTTGAAAAGGGATTACAGCTGTGTTTAGTATCCTTGTGGAAGATTTGGTTTTGCTGAGAGCATGTCATGGTCACAAAGATGCAAAGTCCTTGTACAGATGGTGACATTACTACTTACCAACACTAATATAACAAACCTGTTAGCTAAATTTTATATTTTGTAGCACTAATATTACTGAGAATCAAGGGCTGGAGAGTCATGGTGCAAAGGGAAGTGGAAGAACAGTGACATACAGAATTGTGGCTCAGTAACTACTGGAGTCAGTTCAACTGAAAATAACTAAAAAGATTTAGCTGTGATTATCAATGTCACTTTATTTGTGACCATCTGAGCCATTGATCACTGCTTATGAAAATATTCACAAGACAGAAAGCTGAAAGTATTGAACTCAATCAGTTATTCTGTCCTGACACAAATCTTTACAAACTGCCTGACATTTGCTGTTTGCTCTTCTCCCACACATGCTCCAGTGGTATAGTCTCAAAGCAGGAATTGTACATCTCAGGAGCCTAATAATGTTAGCATTCAAAAACACATAATTGTGTTTTTTACAATTGTTCTATTGTATACATAAATTTAGCCCCTCTCTGAATTTCCAACATAGTTTCTCACTATTCTTCTTATGGTTATATAATAATTACATTTAATTACTAAACAGTCATCACATCTAACAATTATATAATTTATCATACTGCTTACGCAGGTGCAGTTGATGTGGGAAAGCACAAAGCCTAACATTTCAGATTCTATCTTTAACTTTTTCCACTATCAATAACAGGATAGAAATAACAAGTGGTCTTAGTGAATGACCCATAATCTGCAAATGACCCAAAAGGACATTTTAAGCAAGTAATTAAAAAACTGCACAGATTTGGACTTTTAAACAACTATTTTTAGTGTTCTATGTTCTACACACATGCGAATACAGATGAAGAAAAATAAAAATATTCACATCAGAAATAACAGGGGATTTTTTCCTGAGTGTGAAATGAAGTAAGTATATAATTGTTACACTAATAGATTCAATTCTCTACCTAATAGATTCAATTCCCCACCACACAGTTAAATCTGTGTGTTCTGCAACTCTCTGAAGGAAGAATTTAAAGCAGATGTCAGAACAAAAAATGTGTACCTTCTAAATTTAAGTATATTCATATAAATTCGTATAAATCTTTAGTAAAACTTCACTGACAGCTGTCTCTGAGGAGACTCTGAAAGCTACACACCACTGTCTAAATAATTGTATCTAAACCCAAACTATTTATAAACCATAAACCTTTGAAGGGAACAACATACAGTTGTGAGTGTCAAACCTCCACAAGCATGTCTTTCTAAACAATACTATCAAGGGCAAATTCAAATATTAGAGAATTATCAAAGTTTTTTATGGAACTTGGAGTCTAAAGATAGGAAACATGCATTATGTTCTTCCATAAGGAAAGTACTTTTTTAAATTTAAAAAAAAAATTTGGACTCGATTACTGGAGGACTTAGGTCCTCAATTCCTCCAGAAGTTAGTACAAGCCAGGAAACAGAATAGTTCTAAAAAGTCCACAAGATGTCAAAATTGCTTTTAAAAAAGAACATTTTTGGCAGTACCTCTGATATATCCCAGTTGCCCAGCAGATGTGGAGCAGCAGCATGAAATCATGCTCAGACCCTGTGGCTCCAGCACAGCCCTGTGTCATGCCAATTCATGCCACAAACAGAACACTAAAAGTGCACCACAGTTCAAGACAGCTGACAGAGGCACAGTCATAGGAACCAAATGCAAAGATGTATTTAGTTTTGGAAAAAACCCTATGCTGTGTGTCAAAGAAAAGGCAGCAATGTCTTTAGAGTGGGATGTGTTGTGCCATAGCTTACAGTAACCTGACCAAACCTGCCTGGAAGCCAGGGGAGCAATCCTGAGCCCCCAGAGCTTTTCCACAAGGATGTTTCTCCCTCAGAATGTCCTGGGCTCCTGGGGCACACAGCACCACCTTGGTCATCTGCTCTGTCCTGCTAAGCTGAACACAAGCTGTGGCTGAAGACAAGCAAGAGAGAGAAAGCAGCTGCTGAGCATGAGGAGACTGCTCTGGTAAAGGCAACTGAGGGGCCAAGCTACACCCAAAAAATTGACAGGCTTCTGCTGGAAAACACCAAGATTTATCATCCTTTAACGCTGTAACGCTGAGGTACAATTATTTTTGAGTTTCTACATCTTGAGATTAGGTATGAGAGCAGAAACAAATTGTTTGTAGTAATTATTATTTTTAATTGTATACTCTATTTTTCTTGACTATTCATATGTTGAATAAAGTGTTTGCAACCTGCTGCTTCAGCCACTCTTCATTTATCCTTCACATATTTTAATCATGCTTATAATAGTCTATTGCATGCTATCTTTTTAAAGATAAGAAAAACTAGGATACCAGCTCTGAGCTGAGTAGTAAGAAAAAAACCCAAATATTTCAATTCCAAAAACCCTGTAAAGTCAATGAAAGCATCAATTAGTGACTAGATTGCTTGAAGGGCTAAACACCTCACAGTAAGGCAAACGTACATAATTGAGAGCTGAAGTAGAAGAAAGTTTCTTTTCTCCTCTTGGATCTGCTAAACTGTTTGAGCTTTAAAATCAAAATTCAGTTATATATGAATAATGCTTGTTTATGTTAAGTTAATTCAAGCATCTGGTCCTGAAAATTACTTTCAAAACTGCATTTCAGAGAGTTAGGCAAGTAAAGTATGCAGATTTATAGTGACAGAGACATTGATGGTGGTAGATTTTACTTTTCCCTGGAATCCAGAGGAGAATGAAGGCTACATTTTTATCACAGATAGGCAGCCAGAGTATTTCTCCTTGTGTTTGGTTTTAATTCCTCATATCTCACATGTTCATAAACACTTTGACAGCTAATGCTTGAAATGGTGTGTTGGTGAGGTAACAGACAGACTAATGGACAGTACCTGCAGGGGTGAAGGTGAAGGACTGAACTGCAAAACAAGAAAGCAAACACATTGTGAGTTACACACCCTGACACAAAGAGCCAATTGCAGGGCACGAGTTTCCTCTGGAAATCACTCAGGTGGGGTTGAATATCATAAGCAGGACATAACAGCTGAGCTTAAAGCACCAACCAGCCAGCAGCCAATGAGAAATGATGGTTGGGAAGATGAGCAGTGAAGTTTGACAGTCACATCTGAAGAGTCTCCGTGAGGACATGCTGTACTCCAAGCTGTAAACATTAGGATGAGCTCCGAAGCATGATCTGTTATCCACAATGTCATGATGCAATCCATGTTCACATCACACTTAGATGCAGCAAACGCCGTGAGAAGGAATGAGTTGCACGAGACATGCTGTTCATAATTATTTACAGCTATGCTCTCCAAGTTATAACAGACTGCTCTCAATTCTCCCTCATCCCAATATGCCAACTCACATGCAGGACTAATAATCCTCCTTTTAAGAAATATCTAGTCTCAGCTTGTGTCCAAAGCTTTAGGTAGGACTACTTCCTAAGAAAAATAACAGCACAGCTGTCTCTAGAATGAAAAAATCTTGGTATCTAGAACAATATTTCATGTATAAGTGTTTGAGATATATATTAATTTCTCAGTGAAAACCACCCCACCTCTCAGAGAGTAGAAGTTACTGCTATTAAATGAAAGAAAGAAAAACCACCTTGGGACAAAGCACAACCCATGAATAACAGAGATCACGTGGTGACACAAAGTGAGGTTCCACTAAAACCAAGAAGGTCCAAAAGCCACTGGTCTCTCCTTCCTCTCTTTCCACTGCTCACCCTCTTGTCCTTTCACAAAGGCAGTGGAAAACAAATGCAGCAGGAAGGATTGAAAATCAACATGGAATAGTTTCCTGCTGGTTTAGTGAGCCCAGTCAGAACACTGAGGAGTCTGACTGCGGCAGAGCTGAACTGGGAACAATTTGGCTGTGACTGATTGTTGGTTTTTGGCAAGTTGTTGCTCAGCCATTTAGCAAACCTGAGCCCTTGGTTTCACATTTGATGACTTGTAAATAGAAGGGCACTTGTGTAACTTACATGTGATATAATGTCATCATTAAATATCTTCTGTTTTGAACTGGGCAAATATTTTCTCTTTTTAAGTGTTAATAAGAACTACAAGAGAATCTGCTGCAATATTTGAAGAATTGGGGTTTTTGTGTGTTAGGCTTCAGAGTAACCCATTTTATGACACATCACCTGACTTCCCAAAAATCCATAAGAATCCTGAAAACAGAATAATATGCAAAACAAATGTTGGGGAAAGATGAAAATATTTCATTTGGCAAGAGTATTTAATTTTAAAAATGTAGGTTTTGAAAACTAATTTATAACTGGAACAAACATTAAATGAAAGAGAACATTTGAAGATGTTCTGCCTCCGAGACAAAACTGTTTATGGCTTCTGCCTTAGGTAAATTTTGACAACACTTCCCTATCTAATACATCACTCTTCCAGCTACAGGTATGAAGTCACTGATTAAATACCTTCATTTATTTGCCATGCACATGGCTTCAGAGACATGGAAATGCACAGGAAAGAAGACAAAAACTCTTTAACTTTCCTTGTAAGTGTCTAGTCTAACTCATATTTGAACACACAAATGAGGCTGCACTGTCAACAGAGTGCCTTCTGAGCAAGGGGGAAGAGGAGCAGCTAATCCTCTTTGTACTTTTTTGATGCTAGATGTGCTGGAGATGTAAAAATACTGCCTTATGATAATGATGGAATGTGGTACGGAGCAATGCATTTAAAGCTTCTCATACACCAGCAATTTCACAGCATACATTTAAAACAAGCATACAGAATTCACCCAGGACACTTTTGCTGTAAGTTCAATGTGGTTTTTAGGTAGGTTTAGTAGCCCCTGTTCTTTTTCTGCTAGCACCTGCTGAGATGGCAATAAAGTCACTGCTCTTACCAGCATAATTGCTGAGCCCCTTCCTCTTCTTTCTCCTCCAGTAGAGCCAGATGCTGAAACCCATGAGGATGACCCAACAGGCACCACCAATGCCAGCTATGAAGGCAGGCTGCTTCACCACATCAGTGATTTGCTCAGTTATGCTGTTGTTATTTTCAGTGATGACAACTTCATTACGACCTCCTGCACAAGAGAAATTGAACAGAACGTGGTTATTCTGGACTCTGCAATGCATAGTGGAACAAATTAAACACACAAATTAAAGTCTTCTAAAAAATAGTAATGGATCTCAAAAGAATTACCCACAGCAGAGGAACTGTAGGAAGTAGCAATGCACACCACAATCTCAGTGTTTCTAGAGTAAATCCATACCCATTTTGCAGATATATATTTGGAAAGACAGACCCATAGCACACTCCCAAGTAATCTAACAGATGCCAATCCAGAGCTTTTTTTCTTTTAAATACACATATTTGTTAGTTTGTTTTTCCATAATTGTAGACAGAATTCAATAATGAGAAAATGGATCACAGGAAACTGATAAAAATATAAATCAAGCAATCAATTAATAGCTTTTTCCAAATGAGTAATCCAGATACAAAATATGCTACATTAGAAGAAGGCCAAAAAGTCTTACTCAACTCATTTTTTTTCCCTGAATGCTAGCTTCCAAATTTGAAATGAAGAATAAAATAAATACACTTTCTACTGGGGCAAAGATGCATTTTCCAGCAATTATTTCAAGGGAAAAGCAGGTCATACAAATTCTAAGTGTGCCATCTTTGACACAGTTAACTGTAAGCACTGAACAATCACAGCAACAGATGCTATTTTTTTCACCTAGAATATGCATGCAAATTCTTAATATCAACCTGCAAGAAATAATTATTACTTGGAGTACCAATTAAAGTGACATGCATCAAAAAATTGCTATATAGGATCTTAAATTGTATATTAAAGCAGAAAACTGCAAATTCCAGTAAGTGTTCCTGTTGGTTTTTTGCCCCTCTTTCTCTAAAAGGGAACTTTTCTAAAAGAAAAAGCTTGGCATTTAGCTTGAAAACAAATGTTCATAAAAATCTGAATGGAAATCCAGGAAATGCTAAAGCATATAGATCCAGGGCCAGCACTTTCAAATTGTCAAAAATAGTTACTTTTAAAATTAGGAAATGCAGAACATATTTTTCTAAAAAAAAACCCTGAATTTTATTCTATGCATATTTTACATAAACTGCCCACATCTGCAGTTTTGAAATTCATGAAAGATTATCCACCATTTCCAGTAAAAGCATTTATACAGCTCAATCCTTGAAATGTTTATGCAATATTACCAGATGCCTGCATGCACGCTGAAGAGCTGCAGGAGTAGCTACTCTATTGAGACAAAGAAGATGTAAACAATATGATTCTCAATTATGAGAGCCTATCACACACATAAAGGTAGTTGAACATTGCAGTAAAACACTGAAATGGTCACTTGGAGGAAATTATTAGAAGTATTGTATCACTGAGCCATGCTGTGAAAATGTACATATTCCTTTTCTATAATTCAGCAATGCTGAGATTTACTTCTTCCAGCAGAGCAGCTCGCTGGCTCCAGCCTAAAGGCAGCACTCAGGGTCTCTGGCTGGGGCAGATCTGAGAAGTGTGACACTTCCAGCCCCACTTCCACAGACACCTCTTTGCAGGTGACCCACATTTCACAGAGCCATGTTTTATAGAAGGGGATCCTTTGAGAAGGTCCCTCTGGGACTGACTCTGCCCAGCACTGCCCCTGCCAAGATGCAGCTTCAGGCCCCCAGAGCTGGGCTGGGTTAATCAGGGAGAAATGCAGTGTCCTGCATGCCACTGCTATCACACTGCTGATGAGTTTAATAGGCTTCCTCTCTTTCAGCACCACGGCAATATTTAGTGCTGATGGCTGCCTGCTTTGGCAATCAGACTGTGGGAGCTGTGCTAGAGCCTGGCTTGCTTTCAGTCACTCTGGGCAAGGAGCAAAACAGGCTCCCAGCAAGCAGAATAGGTCCCACAGAAAAATGCTGCCAGATGTACAAGAAGTGCACCAGTACAGGTGTCATGCACCAGTCTGTACTGGCCATGCTGGGAAGCTTTACCAACATCAGGCTCTGGGAGCTGCAGCTGTCCTTTGCCAGGCTTGCATCTTTTGTCTTGCCACTGCCAAAGGCCCAATGGCTTCCAGGCCTGATTAAGTAAGTGAGAATGAAACTCACTGAGCAGCTGTGGCAAGGAAAGAAAGCAGGCAGCATTGGCTGCTTTATCTGATTTTCCATGTTGTTTTCTGCCCATGGAACCAATCCATAGGAGCACCCCAGCGCTGAAAGAGGAAGGGCTGACAGTAAAACTAATAGGAAGGGGCTCTCCATGGCATGCTCTTCCAGACACAAAATCAATTTTCTAGTAGAAATCAGCATGGGAGTTGGAGTTGCTCTAATTGCCATTAACTTGCAGTTAATTTCTGTGCCCTTTGGAGGAGAGGCCAAAGTAGTGGGACAGTGAGGAAACAGGTAGGCTTGGCACTGCTTCAGACACAGCCGTGCTACCAAGGCAGGGAAGGGCTGGTGACACCAGCTTTGGGAGTAGATTCAAGAATGCTCCTGGATTCAAGAATGAGTTCTTTTCACTAAAGCTTCCAAAAACATCTGAGGATCCTGTCTTCTCTAAGACCAGAAAACAGTCCTTTGAAAAGGGAGGATGTGAGAGCAAACTGCAAAGTGCCTGGGAAGAGGTTTCAGTGGATTGCAGGCTTTGCCTCTCTTCTAGGGGAAGATACAATCTGTCTCCAAATTACCTTCTAAAGTTTGCAGCCTGGCTGTCTGCTCTTACCCTTTTGTGCCTAGCAATTACAACTGCAAAAGTAATAATTCCTTTAAATGTCAAAATAACATATGCTTTGTGAATTTGATGATGGAAGAATAAATGGAGACAGATGAATGCTACCCACTGACTTTTGATAAAATTAATATAATTGTTGGGGGTTGGGGAAACAAATAGCATTAGTCTTGTACTTCTTCATATAATATTTAAGAAGAAGTAATAAATATGTCATCCAAGGTACCAGTGCACTATTTCATGTACTGCAGGTGGTTCTGTAACAATGCTGTCAGTTCAACTAATTAGAACATAGACAAGGGAAGTGTGCGACCTGCAACGCTCCATTGTTCCTGAAGACAAAACCATAATGAAATATAATGTCTTCCTCCCATTGGAGAGTAATGAAGAACAAAACTAATTTGTCGGACCAAAAATTAATTAGACACATCAGATTCGATTGTACCTATTACTGTGAAAGTTTGCAGCTGTTCCTCATATCATTATGCCAATGATGGAATGTAAGAGGGACCAGGCCAACTGATGAGGAGAAATAATAGCTATAGCATTAACCAGCATTGCCCTTATTCCAATTTTACTTCTGGTTTTCCAAGTGAATGTTTTTTAGCATATCATTAGTGCTCAGAAAAGTTTTATTCTTGATTCTCTTTGAGTCTTCTGTAAAATTTTTCAACATCCTGCTTCAAGTATGGGCACAAGATTCCTGTAATAGTGAGACAATTTCCAACTAAAGGAATCTTATACTTCCTACTGCTACCTATTCTACTTTTTTTGCTTTCTGGATTGTCACAGGTCTGTTATCTAAAATTACTCTGGGAGGTCAGTAGTTGATTATCCACCATGAAAACCAGTTATTTTCAGAAAAAAAAGGCCTGAAACATTTTTAGAAGTATGAATCCTGTATTTAAAAATAACACCTCTTTTTATACAGTGTACTCTGTATTTCATGACTATTAAAAGTTTTTACTGCTTAGAAATACAGCTTAACTCTCCTGCAACACTGACCTGTTCTCTCCATAATTCAGCATTTCTGGAGCTCTTCATTCTGCTTCCAAGTTGTTAAATGGTATAGATAAGCACCAGACCATATAGAACTCTGTTATAATAACTCAATAATGCTGTCCCATTCATTATGATGTTTTGAGGTTTATTCATTAGCTCATTCTAAATTCATGTAACTATTTTTTTTTAATTTACTTTAAAAATAATTTTTATATTTTATGATTTTGATTCCCATTCAAACATTGAACGGTGCTAACTCAGGTTTTTCCAAAATGGAATCACCTAACATTGTTACATTTATCAAGTAAATTTATAGTCTGAGAAATAACTGCTAGCAATTCATAATAATAGCAAAATTGGGCCTAAAGAGAAGCGAGATACAGACCATATATGTAATAAACACACCCAATTTCAGGCTCCCAAAAGACAAACAGAACTGACAACAGAATATAGCCCAAACAGAAACTACCCTTTGTTACTTTTCATGCAAATGATTCTCAAATGTGCAAAGATGTCACCAAACAAACTTGTTGAAGCAGACATTCGGGGATCATTTAAGGAACAAATAAATATCACTAAGAATTCTGGGAATCATCCAGCAAAGACCTTTGGTGCAAGTATAACTCACAACACATTAAGTGACACAAGGCTACCCATGTACTTGAAATGCAATACACTTACTGTGCTTTGCTGGAATAAGTGCAGTGTATTTCCTGCCTAGTTAGATGGACCCCTTGGTAAAATAATTTTTGAAAAAAGGTCCTGGGTTTCTTGCATTTTCAAATATCAATGTTTTGTTTTCTCTTCTGAATATCTATTTTTCCCTTTGGTGTTTCTGTGGCTGCCTTTTCTAAACCAAGTGCTACCTTCACTTCCACTCTTATTTCTGTCTCCAGTGAGACTTCAAAGGTGAAGTATCCTAGGTTCTGTTTTGATGAGTGGAGAATCTGAATACCAGTAAACATTTCAGCAAATGAGATGGCCTTTTCCAAGGGTCTACACATAATAGACTAGTCCATGTTTGGGACAGTGTATTGACAACATTTTCTAGAAAGAAAATATTTAGTAACAACAGAAGTCCCCCAAATAAACAAACAAACAAATGTCCATTAAGTAATAACTAAGTTAGATCATACAGATAAAAGCAACAAAATTTCTGTATCGTGCACTAAAAAGAGGTTCTGCTTTGCACAGGTCATTTCAGGTTTGCTAAACATAATTACTTCTAGCCTTCCATATTGTTCCCATCTTTATATTTTATACTCAGGAAAAATTTCAGAAGAAACAAAGCCTGTATTTCCCTCAGGTCAGGAAATTAGCTCTGCGTGGAGACTACTACCAAGAAACAACTATTAAAAAGGCTGGAATGATAATGATACCTTTGCTTTCTAATTGGTCTAAAGACAACTTTTGCTTTGACAGAGGAGGCTTGTCTTGGGATACCTGAGAAACACTGACTTTAGACATTCAGAAAACAATGGTAAATAGTGGAATGAGTAAGGCAATATTCCAGCCATCTTAACAGAAGGAAAAGGGAGGTTGGGCTCCCCGCATCTGCCAACCTCCAGAAGTGGTAAATTCATTTAAAAAAACCCCAAAACATTAAATCAGTTTCAATTTCTCATATATCTTGGGAACATACTTCCCTTCCCTGTCTGCAGGAAGAGAAGAAAAGATCATCAGGCAGTGGAATGTAAAAGCAACTAACCAGCCCTAGCCAAACCTCGTCTTTTCCTCCACAGATTTTTACGCTTCCAGAAGTTATATATGAAAGTATTTCTGAGAGAAAAAAAAGAAAACCAAAAAATCCACAAAAAAAGCCCAGGCAAAACAAAACAACAGAACAGACAATAACTTACCTATTATTATGGGTTGTGGGTCACTTTTTACTCCCACACCTGCACTGGTGCTTGCAGCGACTTCCACGCGGTACTGGATACCTGGATATAGGCCACCTATTACTACAGACCGAATGGCTGCATCTACTGTTTTGTTGATATGAAATCGAGTCTCATTACCTAGGCACCAGATCTGGGACAAAAGTTGATGTGTTAAAAGAGATGAAATTCTTCACACTCACACAATCGCAAATAGGTACGACATATCAAGGTATTTCATGGCAATCGCTTATTTGGGACTTCTTGACAATCTTACTGTCCAGGAATTGCTGAAATTGGGATGATTTAGCTCAGCAAGGTATCCCAGATTAGCACAGGACCAAGGCAGCTGCAAAGACTGCTTGAAAATACCTCTATGGACTCTGGCTCTCCATGGAGTGCAAATTCTGTGCTTACACTTCTTACAAGCACAGACCAGATCATCCGAGTAACAAAGATGTGTTATACATTAATCAAAATCTTGTTTATCAAACCTTTTGTGTAAAAAAACCCACATTTTTTTCCTTCTAAATTTCCTGCTGAATAGCAAAAGGATATGAGCATAGGGTGAAACACTTCTTAAAGCATTAAAAAATAAACAATTTTCAAAATTTTTTTCAACTTCCTTTCATTGCACAAGAGGGATACTTGAAATTTCTGAAATGGAATAAGCAGACTCATATTTACTGCTGCTTTTGTGATTAGTTACATTATTCAGGAATCAAGACATCAGTTTCTCCCTCAAATATTATGTAATTAAACAGAAAATCCACCCTATAATCACAACTGGCATTTTGTGATGAGAACAGTCTATGAGTTCAGTGTTAGGTCTCCCTCTTGCAGTTTTTATAGGATTCTCCCAAGAGATTTTGAAACTAACTTTTAGGCATGTTTCTTCAGTTTAATGCTATCTGCAAATACTGCTTCTGTATTACTAAAGAAAGCATCTACAATCACACAAGAAAATCAATGCATAAATATATCACAGGTACACTTACATAAAAATAACAGCAGAAGAAAACACTATTGGTGGAACCACTATCAGTGACAAACTAATGCATCTAAGCAACAGCAATAATATCTTTACACTTACTTTGACCCTGCTCAGTGTTTTACCACACCTTATCTTTTTTTCCTGTGAAATGCTGAGAAAGATTTGAAGAGAAAAAAAAAATTATCTTGTTTTCCTAAACCTAAGGTGAGATCCTATTTGCCAGCCAGAATGCATTAAGGTGAGTAACTGTTGCATTCATTCCTTCACTCCTTGTCTGTCCTGGTCTTAGGTTACAATAGCTATGAGCTGCCCCTAATTAAAAGCATTTAATTAATAAATGAATTAACTGCCATTCTGGTGCTTGAAGCAGAATCAACATATCTACTTTCAATTTGTTAGAAAATGCACTGTGGAACTTCAGCAATTATTTAATACTCAAGCAAATATTAGGCTCCCTGCACCATTCACTGTAGCCAGTTCACTACTCAGGCAGCCAGCTAATCTAACTCAGGAGGGCTGTAATAGGCAGTGACTCCAGCTGGTTTTATACACAGCCCAGAGGCCTGAGCACTCACCTGGAACATGGCTTTTATTAGACATCAGCCCACTTTGTTCCATATCTACATGTTTTGTAGATTAGGAGCGTGCTTTACTCATTTGCCTATAAGCCCTGGATGGTTTATATTGACTTACACTGGAGTCAGGATCAAGATTAATTAAGGCAAAGGATAATTATTAATTGATATGAAAATCAGATCAATAAAATCCTGGGATTAATAAATCTTGATATTGACTAAAAGCAAAACAAAAGAAGTGCTATGCTACACATAAACATTGTGAGCATTTACTGCATCCCTCTGACCAAGTGAAAAGCTGGAAGAGGTTGAACCTTTATCTGATTTAGAAGCCAAGCACTTTCTCCCTTCTTCATGCTGTGCTCCCTCAAGATACAGCAGGGGAAAAAAATCTGTTTAAGTGAAACAAGCTGCAGTCACCACTTCCACCCTTTGTGGGACTGTCAAGAAAGCTGCCGTGATCCATTTCAATTAAACATTTCACATTTGGTGCATATAGGCCAGCCACAGCAAGGTTAATTTACCAAACTGTGCTCCATGCTGCGACAAGGCTGAACCTTGCCCAAATGTTTTCTCCACCTGAATAACAGAGTGCATTTTTTTTAATGTCGTGAAAATATCCTTGTGCAAAAGTGATCTTAGTATGAAATTACAGACTACAAGAACATTTAATGTATAAGGAGTGGATATTTTGAGCCATTATAGCAACAAAAAGGAAGAAAATAGAACCAATGCAAGAAACTCTCATGAAGCAAACTTTGGATATATGAGCTGTGTTCAACCTGTTTTTCAGAGCAAACAACTTGGCACTCTAAGTTATGAATATTGACAGAGATAGTACTTAGAAAAAGTCTTTAATTCTTCCAGAACCACAGTCCTTGACTTTGACCTTGAAGTGTTAGGATTAGCATTTTTGCAGAGGAAATAAGAAGTAACTTTACTGCTAGCTTTGCTGACAGATTGAAGGTACTCCAACACAGGGACTTCACTGCCTGGCTTTGGAGTGCAGAAGCCCCTTACAAAAAATATCCCCTCTTCTTCTTGTTCCACAGCAGGGAAAAGCTAGAAGGATAATAACTGTAAACTGGCTAGAAATTATAGCTCTCTTTCATATCAATCTCATGGTGTTTTTGCTTTTTAAAATAACAGTAGTAATAAAATTAGTAATAATAATAAAGAAATCCATAAGCAGTCAGTCCTCTTTCTCCATATAATTACATGGGCAGCTGTAAAAGCTGTCAGATTCTAAATCCCATAAACAGTGTTTTGTTCTGTAATTCAAGCAGGCTGTTTCCCTAAACACACAGCCCTCCCATCAGCCATGGTGTGTACCTTGTACTCCTGGATGACTCCGTTTTGGTGATCTGGAGGGGGAGGATCCCAAGAGATGCTGATGCTTGTGCTGTTGTGATTTCCAACTGTCAGGACAGTGACAGACTGAGGAGGAGCACTTGGAGCTGCACCAAGGAGAGGGAGCAAACAGAAGCAAAGCATTAATCCATTTGCTAGGACATGTATTTTGTTGAAGCAGTGCAAGATCAAGCAGGCAGTATAGAAAACTCACACTCCTAGGGATGCACTTTTGTCAGGCACTGACAATGCTGAAAAATGCCCTTCTGAAGAGAAGCACAGGGATGAATGACAATGTGGAATTTGTGGCAATGGAGAATCAATACAAATCACTCCACATTTATTCATATTTGGCATTTTTTTTAAGTTTGCATTGGAATTGCTCTCACATTTGCTTTTGTTTTCCATAATATGCATGAATAACTATGGATGTATCAACTAAGTCACATTTGAGGCTGCTTCACCTGGCCTGAAAGATGCTTGGTTCTTCTATTTTTACATGGTCTAATAATGATGTGAGCAGCCAACATTTAATTATCCTTTTTTGTTTGCTCTCCAGGAAGACGATGCCAGGTTTAAACATAGAACTGCATGTCCGAACTGGAAAAGGCTTAAAATGTTCATGGCTTTACATCAAAAACCAGTGAATAGAGCAGGTGCTAAGTTAGGTCACATATATACTTCTGTCCTTTTCTGCCCCCAGGCAAATTGCTTTCTCTTCAGAGTCATGTTCAGTTCAACCATTCACAGCTGTTTGGCTGGTCACTGCACATCGAGGCCAATTTTACAAGACAACTGCTTTGCTTGCCAGCCCTGCTTGTTGTCTAGAAACGCCAAAAAAAATTAAAAACATAGTTATTAGTGACCACAGCTATGCTGACAAAGCCCCTCTTGCAGCTACACCAGCAGCAGGGTGCTTCTGTTGGCTCAGGGAAGTGGTGCAGGAGCTCTGCTATGGAAAGCTCTCCTCTGTGAGCATCTACCATATCCATCCTGGGCTCTCCTAGCGTGGCTGTGGCTGCCAGGACAGAGGACTGTCAATATGGCTCTGCTCAGCCACCTAAAACTTCTTGCAGCCCCCCTCATCCTTCCCTTGCTCCCAGGCAAGTGTTGAAACTCCACCACAGTGGCAAGCGAGGCCACCGAGGTTGGCTGTATTATATTAAGGTATAGTCCCTGGGGGGAAGAGCTGATGGATAGCAGCTGCTTGGAACTGGTCCTAGAATTTATTTATTCCATCTCTCCCAGTCCACCTACCCATTCTTCAATGAAACTAATAGAAAGAGGCCAGAAAAGTGAGAACTAATAAAGTTCTAATAAAGTGATACCTCTCCAGGACAATTTTCCAGTTCACAGGAGGCTGTTGCTCAGACACCTTCTGTTCTAGGGAGGTATCTTTGTCTTTAATAAATACTTGTGGAATTTGTCTTCCACATATTTTTCACTGCTTTTAATCTGATCTTAAAATATTTAATATGAAATATGAAAGCTGATTTTAAAAACTTATGGTAGACATCATACCAGAACCTAAAATATTTATTACTCTCCTGTCCCAACTTCAACCCTAGATAACAATGTGGTTTGGGGTATCTCATATCATGTGTCAAGGCTCCCTGACTCCAGCCCCCTGGCCAGAGTGACTTCTTCACTGCTAAACTTTATGGCAAAAGAACTCTAGTCTTATCTTTAACAGATATCCATGGCCATCCTTGGACCATGCTTCCCAGAAAAGCCAAGAGCCCCTGGCATCCTTTGTATTAAAGTCTGGCATGTTTAACACAAAGAAGCACAGCTACAGATATCAGAAGTGTTCAAGCCTCCTGAGCCAATTCAGATATTTCTATTGTTCTCCACAGCTTCTTTGAGGCTGGCTGTGTTCCCACGTTGGAAGCTCCTCAGCACTTGACCTGGCACAGGCTCATGGAGCCGAGCTCAAACCTTTACCCTGATAACCCTGAAAAATTGGAGTGCTCTGCTGCAGGAATCACACAACTTCAAACTAGGGTATCAGAGGTGAGGACAAGGAGCCACACAGGATTACAGCAGAAATAAAAATATTTTAGATGAAAAATGAAACACATATTACAGTCCTGGGAGGCTTCACATTTCGACAACTACATTTTCAGATGCTGGTTCAGCTGCAAAGCTAATAATGCTTGGTAGAGTCCTTGTGACCTTGCCTGGTGCAGAGAAACAGGGAACTGGAGGGGAGAAATGGAGCTGAATTGTGGACAATTTGACTCTCAGCCAGCTCGAGTGAAGCATGGAAAGGTTGCCTTGGGCTACTTCCTTGCAATCGTGCAAAGCATAGAATTGGTGAAATAAATAGTTGCATTGTGTATTTTATGGCAAGTGAAATAATTTGCCACACAGTGAAAAATTAGCATTTTAAAAGTCTTCAAGTTATTCAATAACAATAAAACCGTGAATAAACGTATGGGTGTGATATTAATTAGAATATTTTACGTGAAAATAATAATCATAAAAATGGCAAAGCTTAACGCTTCATAACTCTTTCTGGTTTTAAGTACAATGGAACAACTCGCTCACACATATTTACTTTCCCTACTAAAACAAAAAGGGCATTCAGAAATACATCTTATATATGCATACCTGGGGGGAAAAGGGAGTGTGAATGCAAAAGAAATGTAAAATGAATAGCATACTCTAAAATTTAAAAAAAACCCCATACTGTATTCATTTGTCTTTACATTTAAACTGCATGAACATTCTAGTTAATATTCTACCAGGGTGTGTTGGTGTTTTTGAGGTTTTTTGAGGACATAGGATAAATTTAAAGTAAAATTAAAATTGCAGCTAATGAATGCAGCTGTGGAAATATCATTTTAAGAGTTGCATTAAAGTGAGCATCATCTGACAGAGAGCAGCTGATAAAAGCTAAGGGGACTTCCATTCCTGTCATATTTTTGTGGTGACAAACAAGATGCAGGGCAAGTACTACTCCATAATGTTATTCCAAAGGACATTTAACAGTGGGTGCAACTGAGAAAAAAAAAATTATCTGTCTCTAGAGAAACTATGAAAGAAATAGTGAAAATTATAAAATAAAATCTTTGATTTAGTTCCCACTGTATGTGTGTAAACATGTTAGAATGTAGCAGTTCAGCTTCCTCTCTCTGATAAAATCACTCTGTAAGCTGGCACCGTGATATAAATTAAGCCACTTGTCTGACACTGCTGCAGTTATTAAACAGATCACATTGAAAAATAACATTTTTAAAACCGTTTTCTCATTTCCCTTGCTGCTGGCTTGTGGAGAACACCTTGCCTGCTTCTTGACAGGTCAATTATTCCAGTGCTCAGCTCCTTCTTACAGATATGAAAGAACCCAAATCGCTGCTCATCTTTTCCAGACGCAGCCAAACAGAATTCCATTTGTTACCTTCACAAGGCCAAAGAGGCAGGAGATGGATGGATACTGAACTGTTACAAATGTCTGATCTAGAGGAAAAGTCTAACTGCAGCAAAATTGATTTTTAGAGGTAGGCCTCAGAAGTTACATTGCACATAAAATCCAATCCAGCAGAAAGTTGCCACTAGCTTTCCGTTGTACTTTGCCTTTACTAGGGATACTTTGCTTTGATGTTGCAAAGAAAACTTCCAACACTCATATCACTTTACAAATTATTTTCTAAAAATAGAATAGCTAACATTTTTTAAAAGTCAAGTCTAAGAATAGCTCATTTTTGAAATGGAATGACAGGCAACAGAGCACCTTTAAACAGACTGCCATCTTTCTTCAGTGGAAGGGGCGTAAACCACTGTCATTAAACCTTTAGTTGATACTATTTTTGAATATAAGAACACCAATATAATTGCAAAGATAATATGAGGAATTAAGGGAAATATCTGTAGAACTACATCTACTGAATGTCTTAATTTTCTCATGGAAGTACCTAATTTTATCACCCAAGAAAGAGGAAGAATTTTGTTACAGGAGCTGACATTTTTGTGGTGATAATATTACAGATCCTGTGCTGACGTTTTTTCAGAGGAGATTCTTGTAAACAGACTCCTTGAAGGTTATATTAATCTACAAAGCAGATCCTAGGCTGTGAGTTATACATATCTGCAGGCAGGAATTTTTTTTTTAAATCTTCACTATGTGGAAAGCTATTCCACATGAACAAAGTGTCCTTTAAGGTAGGAAATTACCTGACAGGCTCTGCTGGGAGCTAAGGTTTATGAAAGAGAATGTCATTCCTCAAGTATTTTATAGAAAAAGACAGGAGGTATAAGACCTTCTCTCTTTTTCAGTAGTTCTTAATTTACCTTTAGCAAGAAACAGTTAGATGATCTAAATAAACACTAAAAATCAACTGAAATTAGACAAGAGGAAAATCTGTAGAAATATTTTTAAATATTTAAAAAAATTTCATTTTAATTAAAAAAAAAATCTTTGTTCAGAGGGCTGCAAACATATTCTTCACCAACTGATATAGGTTTTGTAGTTTGATCAAAGAACTGGGGACCATAAATTTCCAAATTCCAAATCAGACTTGAAAACTGCCTTCCTGCACACTCTTCTACATGTTGCAGGACACTGAATTTCCTCATCCACAAAGTGCAAAGTGCATCCAAGTTATCTTCAGTTTTACTTACATGTTGGGTAATATTCATAACAAATCAAAGAGAAAAGTGAGTAATAAGCAAGTCTGTTCCAGAATTAAAGAGTACTTGGCAATCAGCACTAAATTAAACCTCAGGAGACCACTGTAAATGATTAAGATGCACTTTCAATAGGAAGGAAAGAGTGCACTCAAAACCCATTGAAACCATATGAACATCTTAAAACTTCACCAGTATTTCTTTCTCATGTTTAAAAAAAAATCAAAAAAATCAGTGACACAGGGAGAAGATGAACCCTCACTGTCAGGACCATCCTACTTTTCCAGGAGAGATTCATCAGGCAAAGACTGCATTACATGGGTAGAAAGGTGGGTTTCTAACAGCAAATGATTAAACTTACTTACATCTCACCCCAGTGTCTTTACTTTTCAAAAAAAAAAAATCCCAGCAGCCCTGGAGTGCACATGCTTTAGCACAACTATACACAAGGCTAAATGCTATAGATATAAAAGCTTGAGCATTTCAGAAGTATAAACTGTTCACTCTGTCTGAATCCTGACTGTTTCAGAGAGGCTTCAAAGGTGCTCAGGGGAATCCTCTGCAGTACTGAACAGGGCAATTTCATGAACACTGTGCTAACAGAAACTGTGAAGTGCTGTGCCCTTGAGACTGGAGTTTCTCCAGACTAGTTAAATACATGTCCTTCACTACTCCTCGTTTCCCAGCCAACTGTTCATCTACATTATTACCCATTCAGAAGGATGTGCTTAGTATCAAACACTCATCTGTGAGAGCTTGCATTTATTTTATTCTCAAAGTGCAGACCAAGGTCTTTCATTGCAACAGCAGTGGTTACAAAAGAAGGGCTGCAGTGAACACTTTTTGGAAGACCAAAAGCCACCTGCACCTTAGAAGGATGTATCAGCTAGAAGAATATAAGACCAGCACAGTGCTTTCTCAGGGGATATTTACAGCACAAAGTTGAATATTATATCAAATTTTAACATCACCTCAGTGTGTAACAAACAGAAATCATGGGGAGGAAACAGAGATGAACACATGCATGCACAGAAAAACCTCCAGTGCCAACTATGAAAGGTCATTGCTTTTTTTTGAATACATGAACACCAATATAATTGCAAAGATAATATGAGGAATTAAGAAGAATTAAGAAATATCTGTAGAATTGCACCTACTGAATGCCTTAATTTTCTTGTGGAAGTAGCTAATTTAATCACCCAAGGGGTGCCCCTTTTACCAACCTTCCTCAGTGGTACGAGCAGACTTGGATTCACTGTCCATGCCCTGGAACTCATTGAAGTAAGGGCGCACCTTGATCTCATAGGTGACCCCCTTTTTGAGGCTGACGAGGACGGCGCTGCGCTCGGTGGGCACCTTCACCTCCAGGTTCTGCCACGTGGCCGGGGCGGGCAGGCCCGAGGTCTGGCGGTACAGCACGCGGTAGCCCTGGATAAACTGGGACTGCCGGTCCACCTGGCAACCACAGCAAATAACACATCAATAAACACACCAAAGTAAACAAAGAAACAAATAAAAACCTGTCGCAGACATCTTTTATGGAAAATCCTGTCCTTAGGATTTTTCCTCCTGAGAAGCTGGGAGGCCTCAGGAACAAAATGGAAACATTGATTATCTGCTGCTGTGGAATGCAACAGGTGCATCTGGGATTGGCCCAGGTTGGATGTTTCTAATTAATGGCCAATCACAGTCAGCTGGCTCGGACAGAAAGCTGAGCCACAAACCTTTGTTATCATTCTTTCTTATTCTATTCTTAGCTAGCCTTCTGATGAAATCCTTTCTTCTATTCTTTTAGTATAGTTTTAATGTAATATATATCATAAAATACTAAATCAAGCCTTCTGAAACATGGAGTCAGATCCTCGTCTCTTTCCTCATCCAAGACCCCCTGCGAACACCGTCATAAAAAACCACAACAAACTGCGCAAAAAGAAAACAAAAAGTTGCCTAGAACAATTCTCCCCTCATCAAAAAGAGAAAATTCACAGTTACAATGCTGAATTTATTACTCTAACTACATTCTTCTCAGGATCTTATGGTGGTCGCTGCGACCCTGAGATTGTTAAAAGTCTCTTTGCCCAGCACGAGGGCTTGAAGAAGGAGTCAAGGCTCTTCAGTTCTTGGTCTCAAGGTTGTTTATTGAGTCCTATCTATAAAAAATTTTCTCCTGCCATGCCAAGGTCCATCCAGCAGGACAGTTCCAGGCACTCTGCCCCGGGGGAGGTGTTATGTCCTTATACTAAAACAATGTTTACAATTGCTTTCCAATACCTATCACCTATGTTAGACAGTGAGCTTCTACTCTAAACGAATCTGTAAGTGCCACCATCACAGCAGAAGATGGAGGCCAAGAAGAAGAAGGAGAAAGGCTGGACACACCCAGTTCCTCCATCTTGCCTCCTGAACCCCCATACCAAAAACCCCAAAATTCTACTTTTCCACCCCGTGATAAATTCACTATTATTCTACCTAAACTGTTGTGGCTTGCTGATCTTCATATAAGGTTGGTAATTTGCTCCATGGGTCATAATCAAAACCACAGGTGCTTTGGGCTCTGTGCCAGGGCTTCTGAGCCTCCTGGGAGGGGTCTTGGCCATCCTGGACAGCCAGAGGGGTGTTCTGGGTTCCCACAACATCTTGTAAGTCGCTGTTGATTAATTGTCTACAAAGAGTATTTGTCTCACATTACTGGTTACAGAATGTTTCTTTCTGCTTTGCTTTCTCCGGCTCTATACATCATGACAAATACCACCTTAAATCATAAAACAAGGCCCCCACCCCTGCAATAAATCATGAAAAGAAAACTCTGGCATAAGGCTTGCTGCATGTAAACTTACTAAGCACATCTTGGCTACTGATGTGCTGAAATAGGAGAAGAAAAGAAAAACAAATTCTTTCAGAAAAGGACAAGTCTTTGAAGATATCCTACATGCTTACAATTAGTCCATTACTTGGCTCACAGCTCATGAAATGCACAGCAAATTAAAATAAACATAAGACAGATGCAGAGAAAACAACTTCCAAAGACATGTGCTGTTTCTTGTGTTCACAGCCTGTGCAGCCCCTTTGCATCCAGGGGTTGTGATGCTCTCAGGCCATCAGATGGAGATGGAATGTTTGTTTTTGTTTATATTTTATTTGTTGCTAGGCAAGCAGAATTCAAGACTGGACCATGGAAGTTTAACAATTTTATCCTATAAATAGGATTTTTATTTGAAGAAAAGCTTTCTATGTGTTTTATCTTGGAGAGGTTGCATGCATCGATTTATCTTCCAAAAAAAAAAAAAAAGCCAAAAATCAAGGCATTATGATTCTTGTATAAATTTTCCTGAGAAAAAACCACCAAAAAATCAAAACCAATTTGATTGCTAAAAGTAAAGCAAACCTAACTGCTTCTGTAGCTGCCAAATAAGGAGCAAAGAAAGTGCAGCACAAATAACAAGACCATAGAGCAGGCTGTTTGGTAATTCTGTATTATAACTTAGACTCAACAAGTAGTGTATTTCTTATGTTCTTGTCAATTTGCTTGCTCAAAGATATTCCAGAATTAGAGAAACATTTGTTTGACTTCTCTTAAGAATAAATGAATTTAAGGCTGAAAACACAAACCATGCTCTATTATGCTCCTCCGATAATCTTGTTACAGTTTATTGAGGCATTCAGAGGGGACACAGATTCTTAGACATTAAAAAGCAAGGCAAGCAAGAAGAAAGCTTTATTTATGAAAGCAAGGCAGAAATGTCTTTCATCAAAACTGTCACTGTTAAAAACCTTGCAACATATGTTACAACAACATTAAGCTTGCATTTTATAAACTTCTCTGCATTCACTTTAAGTGAATTTATGCACTGAAAGAGGGATATAACTCACAATAATAGCTTGTTAATACCGAAAGAATCAAGCTGTGTTTTTAAGAAGAACATTAAGCAGCTGTTTCCAGATGAAGGGAGTCTGTAAATCAGAGTAAACTGTTTTTATCCATGTTTGACTTTGATTAACTAAATGTTTTATGGATATAAAGACTTTATGACCCTCACATTTACTACAAAATTCAGCAAAAATAATGCTTTTATCCACTTTGCAATAGAGATTTTTAACCTAAATTACAATATAAGACTATGCTGTTTAATAATCAAACACTGAGTTTGATTCTTGCTATACTTCTTAGTTAGAAGCTATACTGAAAGATGGCATAACTTTGTTGGAACTTTCCATTTTGGTCTTTGCTCTATTTTTAAGCTTTATTGACTGCTGCCTAGTGGAGAAAACTGAAAATTCAGAACTGACCTGACTGAACAGTAGCATGGTGTTGCTACAACACAGAGTGGAAGGAATTTTGTACAGCATGGCACAAACAGAAACACACCCCCCCAACTCCCTGAGAAGATAAAATCTAAAGAATACCAATTTTCAGTTCCTCATACTTTTGTGTCTACTCCCAGACAAATTGTCCCTACACATCTTTTCCTCCCAGACCTCTAAGATCTTAAATTGAAAGACTAAACAATAGAAGGAATATGAAAGCAGAATGCAGCAGTACCACAAGGCTGTCACATTTATGGGTGCTATAAACTAGCTTGATTTGAGGCTTGCTTGAATCTCACAGAGCTTTCAATTAGTAACTTGATTACAGCAGGGCAGAGTGATCTGCCCAAATAGCAGATTATTGACAGTGATTTCATCATTCAGAGTCTGGGAGGGTACTGACAAAAGAAAATATTAGACATTTTTATGTTTTCTATAAACATTCAGTCACATTCAGTATCAAGGAGAGGATACAAAGCTATCTCTCATACCCAAATAAAGCTAGTCTGTATGAACAGGGCCTTCTATAAGGTCAAAATGTTGGGAAGCTACTCAGAGGGCACTTTACTTACTGAGAAAGGTGGATTTTTAGATTTTGTTCAGAGTTTCAAAACTAATTAAAAAGTTACTCTTGGATAATTACATGGATTAACCAGAAATATTTGTGAGAGGTAGGACAGGTACATTTCACATATATATAGACACACGTGCATACATATGTGTATGTTTATCTCCAGTTACACAGTCATATATAATACAAAGTGACAGTGACTTCACAATTTTCTCCATTTCTGTGGTAATGATGTGTCATGCCACGAGCAGACTACTAAAAATATCCCTATATGATTAAAGACATTAATTCAGCTAAGACATTAATTCAAACTCCAAGTTTGGCACACACTCACACGCAGGCAGAGCTGCAGAAACATGCACTCTGGCTTGATGAAAGGATAAAGAATGTAAATGGTTGCAATTTCCTTACACAAATTACTCAGCATGACTTCAGCAATTGCAGGAATTCTCTGGGTTGAATGCTGGGAGCAGAGAATATTTCTAGTGGGTGATATCAGCTCAAAAGATCTGCAACTGTTGCTGATATAAAGACACATTTGCTCCCTCAAAGAACAAGGGAGAACATGTAGATGCTCTTGGATCAGCACTAAATCAAACCTAAAGAGACCACTGTAATCAGATGTAGATATAGATATAGATATAGATATAGATATAGATATAGATATAGATATAGATATAGATATAGATATAGATATAGATATAGATATAGATATAGATAGATATAGATATAGATATAGATATAGATATAGAGATATAGATATAGGGCAGATCCTGGGTGGGTGGTTCTCAGCACTGACCTAATGTGATCCACCAGCAGAATTTGTCCTGTGTGCTCCTTCTCACCCCCTTTAAGAGCCCATGGTGCAGGAGGCATCTACAAAACCATTTCTGCAGAGCAGGAAGCTCATTTTCCCTGCACATGCCACAGCTGAACACCAGACAGGTTCAATGGCTATTAGGTTGTTAAAACAAAGGCAAGAAACTCACAATGCAGCTTCTGCTGCAGATATAAACTCCTTTCAAGCAAACCTGCTAATCTGCACCCTAAATACATTTTGCAATATACTGTGTAGCATGCAAATTTTTATCCCAAAATATCCTAAGGAATCCTCTGCTCCCACTGCAATACCCACAGCAATTCTCCAGCTGGGCAGAGTAGTTTGCATGCTGTGCTGAGCTCCCTGGCACAGACTCAGAGGAATCTCTGGAAATTCAAACTGCACTAGCATTTAGTATCCTATAGGAACAAGGCAAATGAGGATGATAATCTGGACCTGACTTCTGAAGCTTCCAGTGAAGTACATTCATTTAAAATCTATAACAAATAAAAAAAACAGAGGTAAATTATCCTTCTGCCTGCAAGCCTCCAAAAAGGCAGTAAGGATTTCAAAGCAGCAATTCTTCTGCCATGTTGAAGGACTGATTTTTTTATTCCTGCTTGTGCCACAGGGCTTCTTTATAATGCTGGGAAACATTTCATATCTGGTCACTAATGAAACTTTCAGTTTAATGCCCACTGAGGCTAGAAGTGCTGACCCATAGCTGAGGTCAGCTAAAAAAGCTCTTGGAGTACAGAATACGCTCTTGCAATGCGAAATGTTTTAATAAAAGTAAAAATAAATCATGCTCAAGGTTTAAAATTAGCCATTTGATAACAGTGAGCATATCTGCCTCCATGTGTCTCATCAGCAATAACTATCTCTGCACCTCACCTCTCTATGTGTAAAGTTAGGATAATGACACATTTTTATCATTGTGATGTTAAATTCAGTATTATTTGTGAAGCACACAAATGTTACGGTTGAGAGCATGACAGATAAGCAAGCATGTGAGACAAAATAATAATTTTTATTCAATGCAAGGTTTCAATGCTATGAATTTAATAAGACCTGGCACCACACAGAGAATAAAGAAGATAAAAAGAAATGTTTAATAGCTCCATGAAGAAGAGATCCTCTATGTGACCAGATAATTACAGCTATATTTTAATATCTATACACAAGAGGAATAAATTTAAGTGGCAATGAAAATTTAACTTTTGACATTCCTCTTCTTATTTTTTAACATTGACATTGTAAGCCTGACGTTCTTTTCAAAATATGTGTGTATATGTATGTGCATATTTTAAAATTGCAACACAGCCACAGGGAACTATTCCCAAAAATTTAAACTCAAATTTGAACAAAAATAAAAAAAAAAAGAAAAAGCAAAACCAAAAGAGTCTCATGAAGGAGAGAATAAAGTGGTATTAATTTGCTGTGAGTCAGGACACCATGCCAGAAATTCAGTGACCAAGGACATTCCTTGGCATTCACCCTTTGAACTGCATAAAACCCACACAAAGAGTCTTATGACTCTCATGGCACTTCTGTCCTTTTGTATGATAGCTACACTATCTCTCCATTTTGTTAATAGTGTGGACTTTATTCTCTGGATAGAGTGAGGTTTTTTCCTAGAGACTATGGTTAATTAATTGTTTTTGTTCTGGTTGCTGGGTAGTTTCTAATTAGCTGCTTCAGAGATCTTTCTTTATGTCTTTCTTCCCCTGGGCAATTCCAAACTGCCTCTACAGAGGTCTCTGTGCTTGTCAGGTGGCACAGGGTCACTGCTTTGAGGGATCTTCCCAATAAGCTGGGATCCATAGCATTTCCAGCAATTTGTCTTTATGTTACCATTTCTTCACTCATTGTTCAGTAGGGACACCAGGAAAGTCTTTTAGAGGAATATATGTCACACACACAAATATACATACAGACACACACACACATATATATAATTAAAAATATAATGACATTGGTTACATGGTATAAAACTGAATTCTGTTTATATTGTAGCTTCCTTTTGCAGTACATGCTAAAGCAAGTGCCAGCCTATGAATCTGTATTTCTGATAGATGCCACACCAAAAAAAAAGGACTTGGAGCACCACATGGATGTGATCCAGGTTTACAATTACTCTCTGCTAACATCCAAATTTTCTACTACTGATCCATCTGCTTGGGCAAAAGGGTTTGCCACAAAGGTTAGTCAGCCTGTTCTGGACAAATTGAATATGAAATATGCAGCATTTTAAGAAAGCCAAGCTGTGTGCTGACATCACTGATGGCAAAATGCAGTGACACATACTCTAAATAATCTTCCACAGAAGAAAAAATTGTGGGTTTCTCTATTTATTCTAATCTGTACCCTGACCACTGAGATCTGTCAGAACAAGGATGGTGCATAGGCTCCCGTAATAATGGCTGTGTTGTGCAAAAACAACTGTAATCCTTATAATACACAATCTATCACCACACTTCTTATCTCCTCTTGCGTAATCCCCTGCACACATTAAGCTCTCAGCAATATGACATGCAGAAGAAAAACCCTGAGCATTGTGAATGCCCCCTTAGCAGAATTCATCCCGTAAAATACAACTGTTTTGATGTTGTGCAGGGCAGTTTTCCTCTCACTCTTCAACTCTTGGCTCTTCTTCCTCTGGGCAGATGCCCCAAGAGCAAAGCACTCTTTTCTGGTCTGCAGTGCCCTGAGAATGCTCTCCTGCCCCTACAGATCCTTTCCATCAAGCCTCAGGAAGGGAAACAGAGCAATTTGAAAGCCAAACACTATATTAGAAATTCTACCCAGTAGTTTGACCCCTCAAATAGAAATGTTGTTAAGCACTGCCCAAAAGTCTCTGGTCTTCTCTAATGAAAGGATATTCACTCATTGTGGGTAAGGTTTGTGCTGGCAAACCAGATGACAGACAGTGTGTCAGGCACTAGCACCACATGCTTCTGACTTCACTACAAGTGCTCTGTAGGAAAGATAATTTTGATTTTCAGGTCACTAAATAATAGGGTATTGTCAGAGGTCACTATGACTTGAAGCAGACAGTACTTTTTCACACAGCAATTTCTTGTTGATATTTTACTTTGATTATTTCCTAACATACAGCATAATGAATCCACAGATCAATTACCCTTGAAACATACTCATTTTTATAGTGTTTTTCTAGTCAGACAGTTAATTTGTTTCAAGCAGAAGACTGAAGACATTGAACCTGCCTGACTTGAAAGAGAAGATGACTATTTCATTGCCATATTTATAGACACACACATATATATGTACACACACTGCTGTATGTTAGATTGTCAGAGCACTCATGTTGGGGTCAAGACTGGGTCTTTTCAGGGTGTTGAAACACTGAAGGGATAAATAGGCAAAAAAAGCAGACTGAAAGCACTGTTGAGGTAAGAACAGAGAAACTTTACCGTCCAGGTGACTTGCACTGTGGTGGGTGTCAGCACAACAGGGTTGTGCAGCCGTACAATGACATCTCCCAGCTCCTTCTGGACTTGCCTGTGATCCACACCTTGTGCTGGGGGGCTGATATCTGCCAGGCACACATATGAAAGCATCACTTTAATGAGAAGAGCTATATATGGCATCAAAAAAATTTACTGAGTAGCCTAATGACCTGACTTGAAAATCCTCTGCTTTTAAAAAAATACAGCACTCAGGTTGAAACCCAGACAAATACCAAATAATGCAAACAAACCATCCACCTCTAGCCACTTAGGAAATCATGAAATATAAACATGATTAAAGGAGTGTTCTGACTAGATGGCAAAGTTTTCTCAGCTTGGGTAAATGGCGAGAGAGATGCAATGCTCACTAGCTCCAAAGTACTCAGATAATAATAATGCTGCACAGATGTCTGGAACCAAATTGGTTAGTATAATTGAAGAAAATGAACAGTGCTTTTTTTATTTTGCTAGCGCACACATGACATTAAGTCATTATATGTTTCCAAACTTTCACTGAGCTTCCTCTCCCCACATGCCATGCACACAAGAAATCCAACACTAAAAATAGCATTTTCCCCTGCAAAGCAAATTTTCCCTTAACAGACATAGCTAATGAAATCTAGTGCAAACATGAAAAAAAAAAAGATTTAATTTAGGAAGCCAAACTGATTCCCATCTAGTAAAAGGCCAGCAAAAACAATCTACCACAAAAATTTTCTCTTCAAGATGATGTGTCCTTCAAAGTGTGTGGGGGAATTGTTTCTTTTAGTCAAAATCTGATTATAGAGATATTCAAAAAAGGACTGATAAATTGTGGTCATGCCTGTGAATCTCTGGCATCTCTTTGGCATCTCTGAATTCTGCTTGGTCTTCCCTAGGGATTCAATAGTCAAATTTATAGTCACAGTTCCTCATTTTTTGGATCAACATCATGTCCTTGTGAAAAAGATAAATATGTAAGAGTTTTTACCCTTTCTGATGGACTTAGATATGGGAATAGACATCACATGATTTCTTTTTATCTTTTAAATGCTATTTAAAAGAAATAACACTTGTCTTAAAATGAAGCCTTTAAATATAACAACTGTAATCATGGATCTCCAGGTCTTGAAACTAAGTAGTTTTTGATGATCAATAATTCACATTCCTAATTCTGGGTTGTTATGGGTTCTGAGCCACCAATAAACAATATTGCCACAGGCTTCTATTGATATCCAAATTAAAATGGCTCCATGGATCTCCAAAGGGAATATAATCCAAATATGAGTGTCAGTGAAGGTGGTGGTCTATCAAATTATGTTTATTTGAAGCAGTCAAGAATCAGAGATATTATAAAATAAAACTGCAACTCATACTGGTCTAGAGGATGATCATTTATGCTTCTATCCACAAAAGCTACGATTGTTGCTACAATAAACCTACAGTTATCCATGGTTACACTTTAAGTTATGCTGTGGTATACAGCCAACAAGGTACCTGTGCATTCCCTCAGAGGAAAAGATATTTCCACAAAGTATTTTGTGTGAACAGCATTTCATCATTTTCATGGCTCATATGTCAGAAGTAACAGAATAACATGGACTAATAACAGTGAGAAGTATTTGCCAAGATGTTCATGTGGAATTAGTTTTCTGGTATGTACACTTGAAAACATGCGTGATGCTCCCAGTGTAAAGTCATTTTCACAAGCCTAGGAGGCTCCTGGTGGAAAAGCAGCTCATCTGTCTCTAAGGGTATGATTAAATATTGGAATAATAGAATCATGACTCAAACAAAACTGGTGAAAGAAGCTACATCATGATCACAATTAAATTGGTTAGATATTTTCTCTAAGACCTCTTTTATCAGTGTTCAGCAAATATACTATTATTTATTATTATTTTGATTTCAGGGACAGGAATACGTATCATTTTTGGGAGAGTTTTTTTAGTATATGGTTTCATCTGTTAATAATCCAACAAGAAATCAAGTCCTTCATTAGAGTAGTTACTGATTTCTTTGTCCTTGTTTCACATAAGTCATATAAGACAAACCTTTTAAAAGTACCTGATTATCTACTCGCAGTTCACTGGTGAAATTTACATTAAATCCTATTACTTGTATTTTCTGTGCTGAATATCAGATCATTAAATGTTCAGCTATGAAAGCTATCACAGACACCTGTTGCAAATTATTATTTTATAGCACTGCCATAGCTGCTTTGTTATTTCTCCATGGCCACTGTGAATAGGCTTTCCACTGTGTGGCAGCTTCTTCTGTGAGCCTGAATTGAATTCAGGCATAATTAGAAATCACATCAAAACATTATGTTAATTTTCAATTGATTTTATGATTTAATTCTATTAAACTGCAGGCTTGCAAAGAAGCTATAAATCCTGTACATGTCTCAGTGTGCTTGACTGCTAAACAGCTTCTGGAAATGGAAGCTGCAACACATGCTGTAGCTAATTAAAAGACATGTTTTTACTGAAATCAAATTGCTTGTCAGTATGTCAGATAAAAAGTCTATACTTGACACTCAAATGCCAAACAAAGTTGTTGGGTTTTTTTTTTTAGCTAGGTGATAAGTTATGCAGACTAAAAGGCTGTTGCAATAAAAAGCATGACTCACCCTATAATAATGGGAAAATAAGAAAGAAGGAAACTTGTGATACTCCACGGATAATCAGGCCATGAAATCCCTGCACAACTCACTCCTCCAGCTTTTGAGAAAGCAGCTCTGTTTTCCCTCTTCCAGCCATAATTACTATTTTGAGGGTATAACTATTCAGGACAGATTTATTCAGGATTAGGCTGGCATAAGGGAGGCTGGATGGTTATGTGATAAAGAAACACCACCCTACTCTTGTTTATCTCTTTCCATTTAGCAAAGGACCTAAACAACTTAGAACACACATGCTGGAGACTGATTCAGGATGTGCTCCCCATGGGCACCTTCAGAGACAAAAGTCTCTGAATAAAAATAAACAGAGACAGAAGATTTAATTTCAAATTGACTGTGACAGGAGCTATTACTTTGGATTCAAAAAATTATGATTCCAAAGAATTATGAATTTCTGTATTACAACATGTTTAACACAGAACTACACTCTTGAATTAAGTATTCAAGTAATGTCTTGTCAAAAGAAAAAAAAAACATCTATGCTGTGAAGGGAAATCTGTTTGTGGCAGTTATATTCAGTTAGAGCTTGATGCAAAGTGAACAGACTTCAGTAGGTGATTCAGTAGCAATGGAGGATCGCAGCCACCAATCCTATCACCACGCTACAAATGAGCAATTTCACTTCAGCCTTCTCTCTTGCAATGGATTAATACAAAGAATTCAGAAATATAGGTACATAAATAGAAGGCCCATACCTTTCTCAGAATAACTTCAATATATTCTTAGCATGCAGATGCCTTAATTTATGTGAATTCTCTGCCTAAATGTTGGCTCAGATTAATCAGCATGTGTTGTGCATTTCTTTTGATTAAACAGAATTCTAAACAGTGTCTTGCCTGTTATAAACACTTGTTATCATAGTATATCCCTACTAATGGAGAGGAAGAAAGGACATGGAGAGGAAAGATACACTCCATGTAGTAAGGAAAGGAGAGTATTCAGAGTGCTGTCCAGAAAAGCTTGGGTAACTCACATTGCTTTCAATAGTAACCAGGGGGAAATGGAGTCTAAGTGAACTGCAAACCAAAAGTTCTACACTGTACAGAGGATTAAGGATGTAACCTTTCTCTCCTAAGCCCCAGACTGATGCAGCAAACACTGAACCACTCTCATCTTTCCTGGTGAAGCTCAAATCACGATTCTGTCAGTGAGTGTGCTGAAACCAAATGGCCAGACTGACCTCTTGGTGAACCCTCAGTCCCTTCTCTCCAGTTTAGCCCAAGCACATGAAAGTTGGAAGTTCCCCTTACCTTGGGTTCTGACAGGGTCTGACATGGGGCTGGGGTCGCTCAGGCCCTGGGGGTTGATGGCCCTGACCATGAACAGGTAGATGGTGTTGGGGCGCAGGCCCCGCACGGTGTACAGCGTGCTCTTCACGTGGTTGGCCACCGTCTGCCAGCTGTTGCTCACAGACTGACTGCAACAACAACAGTGTGGGAGATTATAAACCAATACCAGAGAAAAATAAAGATGAGAAAGGAACTGTCTCATAACTCTGGATCAACTCGTGGTGCAGAAAAAAGTAGTAAAAGCAGGGTGTCACAGACATCTTTTATGAAAAATCCTTTCCTTAGGATTTTTCCTCCTGAGAAGCTGGGAGGCCTCAGGCACAAAATGGAAACAATGATTATCTGCTGCTGTGGAATGCAACAGGTGCATCTCTGATTGGCCCATGTTGGATGTTTCTAATTAATGGCCAACCACAGCCCAGCTGGCTTGGACAGAGATTTAGAGACAGAAGCCTTTGTTATCATTCTTTGCTATTCTATTCTTAGCTAGTCTTCTGAAGAAATCCTTTCTTCTGTTCTTTTAATATAGTTTTAATATAATATATATCATAAAATAATAAATCAAGCCTTCTGAAACATGAAGTCAGATCCTCATCTCTTCTCTCAACCTGAGACCCCTGTGAACACTGTCACAAGCAGGGTGAAATTAATTTTTTTTTTCAGTTAGCTTATCGAGATGGGCTAAAAATCATAATGCAGCTGTCAAAAGTACTTCTCTTTGCAATAAAACTTTTTGCCATTTCTCTACATTACCTGCAAAAGGGAAAGGTAGAAAGCTGTAAAGTAAATTTGAATGATAAACAGGCTACTCTTGAACAAAAAGCTTAGAAAGGAAAATTCTCTTGAAAGAATAATTTTCTATACTGCTAAGTAAACTATTCTAATAAACTGTCATTGGAAGAAAAGTGTTCTTGAATTAAATTCACTCTGTAAGTTAAAAAAAAATTGAAAACATTCTTTGAAATGGAGGAAATTATATGAATATTTTTTCTGCCATTGAATTTTCAATTCAACATTATAATAATTAGATTACAATCCACAATATAAAAAGATTTCAAATGCGATTGTTAAAACAACTTTTAATAAAAATCTCTGGCTTTTTAAAAAGTTATTGATGGGATGCCATTAAAGCTTATCTAGGGTGAAACATCAGAAAAGTTTAAAGAGAAAATTTTATTTTACTATGCTTTGTTGTATAGCATTGATAAAAAAATCTTTGAATATATGAAAAGGAAAAAGGAAATGGAAAGGTACAAGGTTTATGTTACTTGAATCACTTCATTCATACAATGCATAAAGCTCTAGAACAAAACCAACATACTGCAAATACTTTAATGTTCTTTACATACATAACATTTGAGCAAGAATCTGCATGCATATGACTATGAAAAAGTCTTGCATGAATTTTAACTTAGAGAGGAAGCATTTGTCATTTTTGTAATATCTGGATTAAGAAACACATTTAAGAAGGTGCAGGTTTTTAAGATGAAATATGTTTTAGAGACATATGTCAGAGTATGGCCTTTGCTCAAACAAACTTGCTGAATTGGAGCCCAGGAGTTCTTTTGCACCACACAATAATTGCTGCTGCGTGCAGGGGAGCACCTGGATTCTTTAAAGCCTCAGGCTGCAGGATAAAAGCCTAAATTATCAATACTGGTCTTTTCAGTTAGAAGTTTTTATCTATCTAAAACACCTAAAAATAGAAATTTAAAGCACTTTGACCCGTTAATACTGACTGCTTTAACAAGAGCAGGAATTAAAGTTTGCAGAGAGGCTTCAGGATTACCCATATATTTCCATATTGTTTGTACTATGATAGCCAAGGACCTGCAGCATTCCCACAGGACAGTCCCACTGATCATCAATGTTAAAGAAAAAGAGACAAATAATTACTGCACCATTCTGTTATACTCTTGTTGACCTGAAGAAATAGTTAGATGTCCTCCAATTAATCACTTAGAAAAAAGTGATAAATTATAAAAAAATCAATGTAAAGAATATGAATCAATGCCTTCTATGGAGTTAAGTCAGTTAATGAGCTTCTAATGATATGTGTAGAGTCCAAAAGAACACCACAAAACCCTGGTATCAGAGTTTAAGCAAAATTAGAAAGAAAAGAGCTTAAAAGTGGTATAATTCACATACCTGAAAGCCTCAATGATATATGCACTAGCTGGTAGGCTTCCAGGGGTCCCTGGCTGCCAGGACAGGGTGACACTGTTCTTAGTAACATCAGTGACCTGAGGTTTGGATGGTGGCCCAGGGAGGTCATTTATATCATAATTTTTACTGACTGTTGCTCCACCAGATTCTGTGAAGGGCAAACACAAAACGATTACTTTTTATCCTTGGTTATATAATTTGATCAAAGCAGGAGATTAAAATGAAAAACAGGGCAAACATCTGCAAAATCAGCATAACGGATGTTCTTAATCTATAAACAACTAAGTCAACAAATGCATTACTACCACATGTTTTGGGATGAAGGGCTGTCATTCTTTAAGTACATAATAAAGAAAAAAGAGAGCAAAACTCAAAAGTTTATATATAAATATATATATATATATATATATGTATAAAGAAAAGAAGGAAAAGAAAGAATAGCAAAAAAGCCCAGCTTGCTGAAATGTACAGAAAGTACCAAAAACTTAGCTGCTGAGAAATTTCCTGTATATAAATCAACTGCAGTACTCACAGAGAGCACTCTGGATTTTTCTTGCCCAAGCCTATTACTGGATAAATCCATGTTTTATTAATGCTGCTGTTAGAAGAATTAAAGCATACTGCAGTCACTGGACACAGATATGATGTGATGGCAACGGGCATTACAAGACAGCAGCAATGAAATGCAAGATGTGTGAGAAGGAACACAGACTCCTCATCCAAAATTTCTCCACGTCAAGCCCTAGAAGTTCTCGAATCATTTGAGTCAGACTGATGCTGTATTTCCACGTGTGCCAAGTGGAGCCCATCCCTGGGCATCTCTTACCTGTCACCTCCAGCACAGCACTCCAGGACGTCTCCCCACTGGAACTTGTAGCAACGCAAGTGTAAGTCCCAGTATCAGAGAGCTGCACGTGAAAAGGGCACAAGGGCAGCTTTAACAACCTTTTAGAATCAGCTGAGTTTACTCTTATTTTCTTTTTCTAAATGCTCCTTGCTAAGAAGGACTTAGCCTACATTTTGCACCAGACTAGAAGGCACCAGACATTTTTAAGCAATCATTTAATGGTGGCTTTCATTTAGAGAACTATAATAAGATTACTTGCTTCTAATACTTTACTAATTCAAATTTTCATATTGTTAATGGTACCAGTACTGTAAATGCTCCAGAAAGGAGCACTGACAGTGTCAGTGTTTGCATTGGTTACAAAAAACACAGGTGAAATCAGGTAACAATATAACAGCAATTAACTTCTTAGAAGGTGAAATATCAGCATTTATTATCCCAAGATGACCCATAGGTTCAGTTTCCAGTGCCAGAAAGGATGTTACATCACCTTAAACTTTTGACAGATGATATAATTTCTATACACCCTACATACAAATGCTGCTAAAACTTAACAGTTCTCTCTTAACAGTGGTTCTCTCTGCATAGACAGTCCTCCAAGCAATTTCCAAAGAGCAGCATTAAATTAGATCCTACACCATGCTTACCTTTCTTCCATCTCACATGGGATTTTATTTCAGGCTGCAAGGCCATTTGGTAGCAAAAAAATATTGCATTTGTATAAAATTATTGTGATTCCCTTGTCAGTTTAAATGTTTTAGATTTATTTGGGGAAACTGCTTTGAATTAGGTTGTCAATATTAATCTCATCGCTGTATAAGCTGTTTTACTAGTAAATTTGCCAAGGGTTTTCCTATTTCCTGTTTAAATTTAAAATAAAGATTTCTGAGTCAAGAACAAGTGAAGACTACAGGGATAGATGGAAAATGGTTAAGTTTACAAAGGACAAAATATATGGAGGAACTCTCCTTCCATGATGACTAAAGCATGGTAATATGGAGGTGGAAGCAGAAAAGGGAGAGTGCTGACTCTAGTGATTAAGAAGAATTTTATTCACCATCACATGACTGGATGGAAAGAGAACTTGCATCCAAGAAGCTTTATTGGGCTTCAAGGAATTGTAATGAGTTTTCTGTTAAATACAGATTGGCACTGTAGCATATGTCCTTATATGTCACTCTTCAAAAGGAAAGTCAAGACAAAAAAGCAAGTTGCTCTTTAGATTACTTGTAGATATATACTTTAATTGATTTTTAGCTTTGTTATACACAAATTTTGTTGCTATTTTTCTTCAGATACACTGAGAATGCAGTGTACCACTCTTAGGTGAGGAAGCAACTCATTAATGCCAGCTCAATTTCCTGAATGAGCATAACTTGCATTTCAGGAGATGGCTATTTGTGTGAAATACAATAAATAATGAAAACCCCTCTGACAATGGCTCAAAGACTCAAAATACAGCAGTGCTGCTACTGAAATGAGAAAGACCCTTGAAAGGAGAGATTTTCCACAGGAGAGGGCCTTGTAGCATTCTGAAGCAGTGTTTTATTTTGCTTCCTCAGAGATTTTATTAAATATATAATTCTTCTTATGTGGTAATAGGGAATATTTCTCAAGGCTATGGTTCTCAGCTTCATTGGTGTGCTACTGTGACAGATGGTGCACTCAGTGAGGTATGTGGTGTACACAACAGAGTAACTTGTAGAAGGCAAACAAAGCACGCTGGAAGTACACTCCTTTTTGCAAGCTATGGCAAATTATCTAACTTCTGGGTTGTGGATGGATTAGATACAGATTTAGTGTGTTGGTAATTCGATTATTTATACTTTTTTGTGCTATGGAAAAAAAGAAAACAAACAGGGTAGGTGAACAGAAAAATCTTTACTATTCAGTAAAATTAAGTTTTGTTTCTTAGGTAGACTAATCCTGGTGTGGCACATTTCTTGTGCAGGAGGGAGTTTTCCATCAGTCCTGAACTGTCTGAAGGGGAACTGAATGAGTGACATGTGTGAGTTTTTAGTTGTTTTCCTCAGGGCAACTGAGAGATTGGCTGATCAGAAAAATCTCTATGTTCATGCTATGACTGCGGCCCATGTGACTGTTGCAGGCTCATGAATCATTTGACTGTGCTGCAACAGAAACAGCAGAAAAGGATCAGAAAATGATTTGTGTTGGAAAGGGCCTTAAATATCCTCTCATTCCACCTCTTCCCTGCCATGGTTGCTCAAAATTCCATCCAACTAAACCAGGATTCTCACAGTCCCATCCAACCTGGCCTTGGACAGGGATGGGGAATCCACAAATTCACTGGGAAACCTGGTTCAGCACCTCACCACCCTCACAGGGAAGATTTCTTCCTGATACCTAATCTAAATCTAGAAGGCTGAGGACATATGAGTGGAAATTATTAATTCATTTTGAACTTGGGGATGTAAACATACTTGGACATTTTCATGGCCCTTTTTTTCTTTAGGAAGTGCTCCTAGTCCTTGTTTAGGTAGACCTGAGAGAAAAGTTAAGCATTCCTTGTTTAGGGAGACCTGAGAGAAAAGTTAAGCATTTCTCATTTAAATCCATGTTAAATTAAAATTTGTAAGGCACAAGAGAAAAAATATGTCTATGCTTCTGTGTAGTTTTTGTTCTTAAACCTAAGTCAAAGAAACAATGCACATTACAAACAAACTGCACATTACTGCTATGGAGGATTTTCTAAAAAATGCCTTTCTGAGCCTTTAAGGAAAATTGGTTACTAGTGAATGAGCCACTTAAGGATCAATAAAAGCCTCATGTCTTTCAGAATCACACTCACTACTAATACAGTTTTCTTCTCCCCTTGCAAGCAATTTTATTTTCCTTTAGTTTACAGACACAGCCTTTAACAGTGAGATTAATGCTCTGGCACGATTCAGAAGCAATTTCATTGTTTGCATAGCAGCATGCAGACAGGTATCCCAAGAGCTTCTGCCTCATGGACACTCCACAGAAGCCCATCATCAATGCCTGAAAGTTTGTTTGAAATCACTAAGCTTCCACCTTTAATTGCTGCTTTCTAACACTACTGGGGAATCTTGGCTATTCAAGCGCACCCTTTAATCCAGCTCTACAGGAAAAATGCATTAACCTCCATGGCCTAAACCTGCCTTCAGCCCAGGGAGGAACGACAAATTGTTTACTCAAGGCAAGCTAGCATAAATTTTTTAATAAATTCTATTTTGTTCCAAGGCAGTTCACAATTCATCTATGATCACTGATGAGATGGCATCAGAAAACATAACTGCTCTTTATTTCTTGTCATTAGTACTATGCTTATTGACATTTTTTTGGATGGAAAAATTAAGTGCAGACATTTCTGCTGACTAAATTAAATGGTTCCTGAAATTATCTTCAAGTTCCTGACAAATAAGTATATTTAACTTGCTATTTTTCCATATGCATGCTTGTCCAAATACACTCAAGCAAATACACATTTATCTTTGAACAGGGAAAAATTAAAAGCCAAAACAGAGATTAATGATGCAATATTTATCAAAAACATATGACATTATCCTATTTGAAGTATTAGATAATATTGTATTATCTCATGTGCAAAAATGTAAATATTACAATAGGTATTTAATTTTTAACAGAAATCCCTCTGCATATGACTGCATGTATGCTACAGTATTAGTTGTCTTTTCCCATTTGCAGCCTGGTGGAACATTTCCAGGAAGCATAACACTGGAATAAATCAGCCAGCTCGGGACTGATGAGCTGTTGATGGAGAAAGAGCATGGTCAAGCCCTGATGAGCTCCAGATCACGTGCTAGCACAAGTACTCAGAAAATTACTGCCAGGGAACTGCTCTAAGTTTTGACAGAGAGGCCAATGGCTTCAGGGTAAGACCAATGAAAAGGAAGGACTGCTCTTTCACATTTCCATCTACCCCCAACTCATATGTTCTATTGCAACCCACACAAGGTTATAAACACCAATTCCATTTTTAGGGAACTCTCATAGAAATAGCTGAAGCTAGTTTTGCTCTTCTTTCCCTGCCCTTTCCTACACAACATCAAAGAATGGATATCGACTCGGTGAGAACTGCACAGTAGGAAAGACAGGTTAATTCTGAAGACAGCAGGAAGGCAGCAGGGCTGCCTGAGGCAACACCAGGAGCCCCAAAGTGGACACACAAACCCGTCACGCTCATGGTGCTGCCATCACTCACCCGCAGGGCTTTGATCTGGAGCGTGCCCTGGTCCTGTATGGATGTCCGAGGGTCCCGGCCCAGGAAGGTGAAGCCCTCCTTGAGCCAGCTGATGACTGGAAGGGGGTCGCCGGTGGCCTTGCACTTGAGCAGAGCTGTGCCATCCACAGCCAGGGTCTGGTTGACGGGGCCCTGGAGGATGATGGGCGGAGGCCGATCTGTCAGGACTAAAACAGTGGCACAGGCATTGGCATCCACACCTTTAACCATCCCCTGCTGCTGCGAGCCCTATTCCACCATGCAGGACAAGTTTTAAGAAGCCAGCCTCTAAGAGGCTAAAACCATTACTTTTGGAGGAGTCATGGATACAGGTTATCAATTAGTTGTCAAATCTGAAAAGCATTTCAGTAAGAGTTTCATTTCACCACTGCAAGATAACATGCAGATAGAAAAACATCTATTAGCAAAGACCATCAGGCTGATTTGGTTAACATGGGAGGAAAATTAAGACCTTGATTCAGTGAAGAATTGAAGTGCATCACTCTTTTCTTCCAATTTGGGAAAGCACAAATTAAAACACACCTTTGATGTCACATCAAAATGTGTTTAATGGCTTACCCAATTAATGGTCTAATAGAGAAATCTGTTGAGTTAAAAGTGAAACACTTCAGCTATTCTAGCCTGGGTACCAACCACATCCCCCATTCCTACTCTATTTGCAAGTTTTCACCAGCAAAAATATCTAACAGTTATACAAAACATTTTCATAATCTGAGTGATCTAAATGACAGTACCATTCTTTCCAGCAGAGAAAAGCTCAAACTCAATCACACCATTTAACAGCTTACTTATCAGATAATTTCCTCACCTTTTAAAGCCATGAACTCTCTTTTTTTTTTCCCTGATAATTTACATCTGCATGCTTGCAATACTGAATAAAGAACCCTGCAACTAGTGAGACAGTGCATGGCTGTGCATAAGCCTCATTCCATGACCAGTGGGATATTGTGAAGAATATGTAAAATGCTCATGCTCACTTTCCTTGAAAGATCATTTTATCCCAAATAATTCTTTTGTTGAATCTTTTCTCTGAGCCATCTGTTAAGCCATCTTTTTTTCTAAAGAATGTGTTTATACAAACTGAATGTGAAATACTTGAATATACACAAGGCTGGAACTGATGCAAAAATCAGGTTAACAGAATTAGGAATTCTTTTTTCTTTTAATGTATTTTTATATATTTACCAGCCATACTGCTGCTGTTTTAAATTTTGAACAACTGAACAATTATGTGACAGGTATTAAATATTGTAGCAGGCAGGATTAAATTCTAAACTGGTGCAAGTTAGCCTGCCTCTGCTGATGTCAACTGAGTTTGAATCATTTATTCTAGCTGAGAATCTGTTTATTGTAGTCCATACAAAACACCTGACTCTAACAATGAAGTGAAAACAATTTATTATGAAGCAATATGGCTTCTGTTGTATTTGAGCTGTTTGAGATGCAAACCTCTGGAACCTTCAATAGATTCAAAGTTCTTTCATTGTGTTATTTATTAAATAAAACATATCAGGGATATGTTAGTGGCACATTTTATGCCTGAAATAATTGTTTCTGAAATTTTAGTGTTGCAAAAATACTACCTACTTTTTTATTTGTTAACAAGATTCACAAAGATCAGAATCATTAATATTGTCAGAATCACACCTTGGAGTGTGAGCTCATTACATTCATTGAAATTGAAACTGAAAATAGAAAGCCAATACATATTTTGAACAGAAAATAGAAAGCCAAATGCAGCCAATATGTTATTTCTTAACACCAGAATGTGAAAGTTATTTTGGAAATTCTGAAATATCACCCACTGAACTTAAGAGACAGGACAGGAAACACTATATAACAAGAAAAATGTAATACATTTTAACCTTGATACAAAATGTTTAATCTCATTAAGGTTCCTTCTGACTACCTAGTTCAGCCATTTGGCAAAATAAAAATGGATCTTAGCTCCCACCAGGGTAGCTGAGTATATTCAAATTAAAACTTAGCTGTGCAAGTTATCCTTTAGATTTAATGTAAACCAGCAAATCCCAGTATTCTAGGTAGCCAAAATTAAGGAAGAATAACTATTTAAGTTGCTAGCTATTCCACTGTGGTTATTTGCTTCATCTAAGTGCCTTTCATATGTGTAGCAATGCAGGTATTTTCAAAACCTACTGCATTACAGATATTGTTCTTTGCCATGTAATTAGATTTTTTTTACAGCCCAAATGAGGAGCTCATAATCCTTTAAATGGCTCTGATCAATAGTGTAATTGAAAGCCTCCTGGCCAGAAGGAATCTTCATTTTCAAGGGTGTTATGGGTGAAAGACCACGACAGGTTTCCATGACACTAAGGCTAAAGGTTAAATGAACACTTAGATTTTCCACTGATCTGTGAATGGCTGTATTGTCTTCACAACTATGACTTGTAAATCTTCTCTAAAACATGTGTGTGCTTGCATTCCTAGTACTCAGGTCCTCATTAGTAAGGATCCAAAACTAGGTTAGAGTTTAAAATAATATGTGTCAGAAGCATTATGAAGAACAGAGGGCTAGTGATAAATAGCCACAAAATGGTATGGGTATTAATAGTTGCTTTTAAAACATTTTAATTTTAAAATCAAATTTTACATTTTAATTAGTTTCTTTTCATAGTTTTCTCCTAGCTGAAAACTTCTGTGTTCCACAAAAACATTTTGTGTGCCCACAAACATATTTGCGTGGTAAAACAGAAGTTGATTTCAAAATTACTTTAATTTTCAAAATGGTTTTGAAACTATTTGCCAATATTCCTACATCTGCATATTCTGGTAACTGAAAAATTAAGAGATTCCTTTCATGTTAAAATGCATCTTAATTTTTGAAGAGATTATAGGAAAAGGACAAATTATATTTGTTCATTAACAGTTTATTCACTATAAATGCAGTTTGGATCAACTGAAACCATATTTAAATTTGGGGGATATGTGGTCAAATTACAATGGAAATTAAGAGAAAGACAAAATGAAGTCTTTACTTCGGCAGTTCCAAAATCAAAATTTAAAACAATTTTCCTGGTGAAATGATAGGTAAAATCAGACAAAGGCAATCAGACAAATGAACACTCGTGATAGGGCAGGGTTCTGTCTGAAAGGTAGAAAAGCAGAGACCAATCCCTCACCTGTCTCTTTATTTTTTTCAGAAGAGCTTCACAGGAAGCTGTGAAGTTGTTCTGATTTTCTCCTGTTTCAAACTGTCACACTTGCTATAAAACATACAATATACTTTGGATGAGGGTTAAGAATCACGGTGGTCAGATTTGTAGACAAGGAAACTGTGAAACATTTATTAATAAATTTAATAATTATTGAGGAGAAATTAAGATTTTCTCCAAAATATTCTGTGCATGATTGGCAAATACTAATTGGAAACTATTCCTTTTATGTTGAACATAGACAGAGATGGAAGCACTTGGTTTATTTGCATGATCTGTCATTGTAAGATGGTGAACTGCATATTTATTTCTTGTGTTTGAAAGGATTGCAAAGATTCTTCAATTTTTAAATTGATTTTGCTTTTCCAGATGTGCATTAGACAGTGAATTACATGATAGCCTTTCAAGAAAACACAAGATTTGAATTTCAAATACGCTGAAAGCTCTTAGCACAGTCCATAATCAGCAAAATTATCACTCAACTCAGCACATTTCATCACAGCTAGTAATCTCTTCTCATGTGAACACTTGTGTTAAAAATATTTCCAGTAAAGACTTGTAAGTTCAAAAATGTAACAACTGAAACACTGCTATATATGGTATAATTAAGCACTTGTTTTTCTGCACATGACATGTTTTCATTCTGTATTGGAACTTCAATTGGATCTAAATTACTCTGGATCAAACAAAAATGTGTTCAAAATGAAAAAGATGGCTCGCCACTATTATTAAATCATTAACCAAACAGAAAAATTCTGGGCTAGGAAGTAAAACTGAAATCACCAGCCAAAAACTAGAACACTAATGCTTAAGCATATAGCTAGCATGCACAGTGCTTATCTTCTATTATATTCTTAAAACTATTAAATTAGATTTCCCTGCTGATAAAAGTCATTAGCTCCCATAACTTCTGTTCAGCATCAACCAAAACAGATTATTTAGACATTTATGGTTAACTTCCTAACTAAAAGCAATTAAAAGAAATATCTGTGATCTAATGGTACATTTATTCACATAATCTCAGCTCCATAATGTTGTTTTGGCACTTCTCTTCTGACCTCACCCGCCCTTTGACTCGGGGATGAAATGGTATTTCTATAAAGCAATCTTGTATTATTTCATAATGATCATGCTGACAGTGGGCTCTGGAAAGCATTTGAGGAAGGCAGGCCCTGCACTCCTTGAGCAGCAGAGCCACCAGCTAATGCTCTCTTGAGCAATGTGGAATGCATGCTGCCTTTAATCAGAATTACCCGGAGATGAGCTTGACTTTCAGCAGGGACACCTTCCCTTGGCTTTCCAAACAAACTAATGAAAATTCCAAAGAGATCAATTAGGATTTATTTTTTTCCCCACACAAGAAATAGATAAAGGTGGATCAAAGCCCTTGGCTGTCAAAAGGAAGAATTTCTCATCACTAGCATCCTTGAACCTGATTTGATCCGCTCAGCGCCTGTTGCTGTAAATCTGTGCAGCATCAGCAGGTGTGACCATTTAACAGCTCAATGTCCTCCCAGACAATGTTTGTGTTTATTGTATTTATTCCAATCACAGTCATGGCCCTGAATCAGGCAGCACTATGGACAGATATTAAAAAATATTGCCTTTCCATTCTTTTAAACGACCTTTTAATCTACATTTAAATTCAAATTGAATGAAAATGCATCATTTTGTCATAGACCATGAGAGGAAGGACTTAAAGAGATTGCAGAGCAAAGCCAAGTCTTTAGTACCCAGAAATTATAGAAAAGCAATGTGCTTGAAGAGATGCAAGGATAAGGCAGAAATTATTTCCCCTTGTCATAAAAATATAGGCAGCTTTTGGAAAACAAAGAAAAGGCATCATATTAATGCTCAAACCTCTATAATACGAGCCCGAACCTCTCTATCTGTCACTTGTGATGAATATGCTCTTGTGAAAAGGCAGATTATTCAAAATTAGACATCTTTTCAAACTTTCATGGTGCAGGCAGGTCTCTAAGGGAACAGTAAAAGTAGACCTCTGCATATAACAACAGTTTTAATGGCAAAAATTCATCAAAGTCTGTCAGGAGATATTTAATGTGTCAGTTAAGATAAGGAATAATGATGCTGGGGAATGCCATAAGAGGGATTCTCTTGTTTTCCTCGCTAACATGAAAGGATGCAAACTGCCTTCTATCCACAATAAGATGAAGAGGGATATCAACAGGATTCCTGACATATGAAAAGGATTCATGCTTGTAGATGGGAAACCTCAAGGCAGGATGAATATCAAACCCAAAAATTTGAAATGAAAGGCATCAAGACAGACCATGTTATTCTTTTCCTTTTTTGAAAAGTCTTCTCTACCTATGGATTTTCATGACTTTTTTCACACCTACCCCTCCTGAGGCATTCTTGGAACACAGCTCTGAGCCAGGTGCTCTATTCATGGAGGGACTAAAGGGCTACATGTTGTAGGCAGTGTAAACCTAAACTCCACCACCTCCAGAGCAACTGTGTTGGTTTAATTGAGCTAAGGACACATCCTCTACATGTCTAAGATAGGACTGAAGACTGGTGAAAATTTCTTTCCACTTCAGTTCACTGCTTTAATTACAAACCTATTCATTCTCCATTTCTTGGGGGGTAATTTTTTTGCAGTCCTATCTTAGCTCTAGCAAACCAAGCAGCTTCATTTCTCACCAAACCTATTCTAAACTTGTTTGTCCCTTTTTTCCACTGTTAACAAACCTCCAGAAAGCAAGTAAGAGGCAAACTAGACTTTGATGCCTTTTTCACTCCATAGGCAAATACAGAGACCTTTTCTCACTGTATTTTCTACAGAAAACTGTCCATTTTATTGTATGATTTATGTGATCTCACATGCCTTTATTTACACTGCTTTTAATGTACTTTTGACAGGAAAGAAAACAATAGGAATTTCTAAGAGCTCACCATCAGTAACCTCCAGCTGAGCCTTTGCTAAAATGCTTCCAGCAACCGTCAGAGCTTGACAGATGTAGTAGCCTGCATCAGACCTCTGGATGTTGGTAATGGTGAGGTCCCCAGTTGGTGACACTGAATATCTGCTGTTGGGCTGCAGAGGCTGGTTTGGGAAGAGTAGGTTCTGCAAAGACAATTCATCTCACATCAATTCAAAACACAAAAGCACCACTTTTCTTTCAGCTACACAGACAATGATTTTTCCGTAGAAGTACTATAAATAATCGAGGACAAAAAGTAAGTGTGCTTCTGACTTTATGAACACATAGAGCTGCTTTTCCTGCCTTGGGCAACTCACAGTTTAAATTAGAAACAGCCTTTTGACAGCTCACAGTGCTGTGTTCTGACTGGGGTGTAGGCAAGGAGACATTTCCCAACAATCACACTGGAGTGATTTATATTTGTGACACATTCATCTTCAGTCTGAATGCAATTGTAATAATATACTCAGCTATCAACTCACAGTTTAAATTAGAAACAGCCTTTTGACAGCTCACAGTGCTGTGTTCTGACTGGGGTGTAGGCAAGGAGACATTTCCCAACAATCACACTGGAGTGATTTATATTTGTGACACATTCATCTTCAGTCTGAATGCAATTGTAATAATATACTCAGCTATCAAACCAGAAGGACATCACACCACAGCAAACACTAGAAAACTAGCAGCAAGCATTGAATCCTGGAGACCTGAGGGAGCAGAGCACTATTATCTGGCTATGAAAATGTTCTGAGAAAAGGAGAAAGTGAGAGCATGGCACACAAGTAGAGCTGGGAGGAAGATACAAGCATGTCATAAAGTAGGAGAAGCTGGCAGAGCATGAGAGTTTAAAGGAGAAGTAAAAGGAAATTAAAACTGTGATAAACCAAAGGAGAAATGCAGCATAGAGCCTGGAGGGTGAATAGAAAGGGTACTAATCTGATGTGGAAATCATCAGAGAGAAAAAAATAATTTCATGTAGGATAAGATATCAGTTAGCACAAAACAGGGAGATTAGTTTTTGCCTTTGGGCTGGATTGGAGAAAAGAGAGACGTCAATAATAATAACTGGAATGGCTCTAGTAGTCATTGCATATGATGAAGGACTGAGTGAATCAATACTACAGACCCAAAAAGGTTTTAGTGGTGAGAGCTGTGTTTTCAAGGAAAAACTTATACCCTCTGGCACAGCCCTTGTGAATAAATAAGAACAGGAAAAGGAAGGTAATGTGAAGAGAAAGGGTAGCAGCATTGCCCAATGAGACAGAAAGGAGAACAGCTTAAACAATAATTAAGCAACAGTAATTTCAGTAAAATAGGGTCTGGATTTTTTGCCAACTCAACAAGCCTCTATGAAAAGTACAGTTTGCATCAGGAATACCTCAAAACACTGTTGTCATGCTGTGATAAGCTTTCAGTCATTACTGCAGCCCTGTCTAGCTCTGCTGTGCTTTCTAATGATGACTCCCTATTAACTTTTAAACTTGTCTGTATTGACTAAAAAAAAATATCTAAAAGTGTGGAGTAGGGTATTAAATGAATTTTCTGCAGATCTGTTTCTTCTGAAGCAGGCCTTGATGGTTTACAAAAATTATTTGGAACTGATAAGCAACAAACTGCTTAAGAAACAAGTAAGAATTCAAATAAGAAACAAATTCTATTTTTAATTGAAACTCAATGCCTTTATCTCTATGGTTTTGGCAGCAAAAGGAAAGAGATATGCTTTAAATAAGATCCAACATTCCAAGTATCCTTATGATGGTATTAACCTACTGGGTTACTCATCACACTAGGCTTTTCTTTTACTGCCTTTCAATAGCAATCTTTAAGAAATTTATAACAGCAAATTTTTCCTCAAAAATCAATATTCACCCAGTAAACATGCCAGATAATAGGAAAAAAAAGTGTTAAAATTCTGAAACAATTTGAGGTTATAGGACTAAGTGGGTCTCAAATAATTGCCCTGTTTTCTGAATAATTCTGAATAATTTTCTGCCTTGAATAATTTTTACCTGGCATAAGATACCTACTGCATGAGGGTATTATGTAAATATTATGACAAAGAGGAGAAATTTGACTTAGCTGACCTTGACTTCATCTATCACTCATTATGTAAAGTGTAAAAATAAGCTGAATGTAAAAGACAGTGCAAGGATTAAGCTGCTAATTCTTGAGAGGAAAAAATAGTCGAGAACCCTCTTTATAATTTCATTAGAAAGGGGAATCAATCCTTGTTTTTATCTTCAGTATGGGCTTCTCTGTTCTGGAAAGGTACCATGTCCCAGTCAATATTCCACACATCAGGAGGAGTTCACCAGTCTCAGGACTCGTCCCTTCAAAGACCAGAAAACTATGAACTATAACTTGTCCTAAATTACAGTACAACCCCTTTTTAAACGCTTTCCACATTTTCACTGGTTTTAATTAGCTGTTGGGCTGCTCATCTGGGCACAGTGGTGGCATGCTGAGCTGCAAACAGAGGGACCAGAGCCATCTCTGATATAGTGCCACTGAATTTATCTCAAGGAAGAATTTAATCCAGGGAGTTTAAAGGTTACACATGCCCTGCCCTTGCACATGTCATCGGCAAGCGGCTGTTGGGCTCTGGGGAAAAGGCTACCAAGCACAAAGGACCAGCTGTTTATACACAGGCTGGCACAAAAAATTACTCAGGAGGGAACAGCTCCCCTCCCTTCCAGCTGGTTGTGCTCAAAAATGCAGGATCGAGAAATGGATTCACAACCAGAAATGCTCTCCAACTACTGGAGTGGGATAACGTGACTATATAACATTACTTTGAACACTGGAAGTGATGCTGCAAACAGTCATCCTAAAGGCAGAAACAGCATTGCAGAGACAAGCAACAATTTATAGCTGGGAGGCAAAGGTGGAAAAGCCTGTGATTTGGCAAAAATTCCACTCTCCATCGCTATGATGATGTACACTATGTGGAAACTCACTCACTCTGTGGCATCTCACTGCAAAATCTGACAAGTTATACACTGAGATGGCAACCCTAACCTGTGTTACTTCACTGATGATCAATTAAGATGAACATGAGAATGTTGTAAACTACATTGAGCCACGTTTCAAGGTTTGATTATAAACCATGAAAGTATCAATTTTTATGTTGCATTTATTTGCCAAAAAAGTCTATTCTAACCCTCAGGGATCCGGTTCTCAATATGGTAATTAATTTTCCAGGTTTGTAATTAAGCAGCTTCAACACTGTACAATCAGTAGGTAATAACATTCAATTAAAGACACAAGATGCATTTTCACCTTAAAATGTTTTTACCCTTGAAGAGATACCAATGGAAGAGGATAAAATAGAGTATTAACACTTTTCAATTACGCTAAATGACTTTAATCCTGAAAATAATGTCCTACTTTAATTAGAAGCTCTTCTCTTTATTACAGCATGATGGATGTCCACTTTATTAGATTCAAGTGTGACACTATAAGCTCACTTTACATAAACATTACCATGTTATTAAAATGCTCTACAAGGAAGGGGTTTGAAATGTTTGCTGGCACATCAGTACTTCCTACTTTAATTTCAATATGCTATTCTACCTTCCCCTTGGAAAAACTGTCACCTTACTGAGACTCACAATACTGTGCTTTCCAGGATGTGATCCTTGGAGGCTGGATCTAAATTTCTCTAAATATTACACTGAGAGATACCCACTGAAGGTTAAGCTTGCACTCAGACAATAAAATAATCACACCCATAAAGTAATCATTTTGTGTCTTGGTAAGCCACCAAGACAGCAGAGCACAAAATGCTGTCAGCCTGGTCCTGGCATTCTGGACCAGTTTTCTGATCTCCTGAGAAGGTGAAGCAGGAGATCAGTGGTTCAGCTCTTATTTCATGTTTTACCTGAGCTGATACACGCAATGTCTCCTGTAAAGAAATGTTGTGGCATCACATTCAGATACTAATCTATAAAGTTAGTATGGGCTGATGGCAGTGCTAATTGCTGCCTCACAAATTTTGCCTTTAAAAAGGACCAGGTAAATATTTCCAAGCCAGATTTGGAAATTTCTTGAGACAATTTTACTGAAGAAAGCATCTGTGTGTTCAAAACCTTTATCTGTATGCTCTATGAGAAAATGCCAATGCAAATCAGCTTGCTGGATACATTTTGCTTGATCATGTCTAGACAGGTTGTGAACTGTAATTACTGGCTCTGATTAGTTCAAAATTGAGTCATACCTTTTTTTATCTGCTGTGCCTGTCTCACCCACCTGTTTGTTGGGGGCTTCAGAACAAAATAAATTTGTTTCTTTCTACACATCAATACAGTGCCTGGCACAGGTTTCAACAATTTAAATGGCCTTTGTGTTCTTCAAAATATTAAAAAAAAAAACTGACACAAATTTCAGTAGAGAATAATGATAGTTTAAAAAGACAAATTTCTGTGAAAGATGAAAAGAACTGTGAAAGATAATGTAAATAATTTTCCATATTTGATTTAGCAATATAAATATTTAGAAAGTCTTGAAAGACTTAAAGGTGCTTGCAACTTACCTGACTTCCTTCTTTTTGCCAGAAAACAGCTGGCTGGGGATTTCCTTTAGTTTCACAAGGAAAAGTCACAGTTCGACCCTGGGCTACAATCTGGTCTCGTGGTCTCACCACAAACTGTGGGGGAGCTACAAAGTAAGAAAAACCATGGTGTAAGTTCAGCTTATTTTGCAAGGGAGAGAAAGGGAATATTGAAGGAAAAAGACAACATTATGGAGATTTATGCCAGAGGACATGACACCAGAAACATTCATTAGTATAGACAGAATTAATATATAAACAGAAACAACAACAGCGACAGAGAGCAGCAATATATGTATGTGACATCCCCAGGTATTAAAAAAAATTAAAAAAGGAAAGAAACATTACAACCATACATGCTAGAGTCAATTCTGACAACATTAAATGCTAAAGAGCAGGAGTCAGGTGTTTATATTGCTGAGCCTGGATGTATTCTACCTTTGCTCTGGCAAGGCAGCAGCACCCTCAGATCCTCTCACACTTCACAGAGCTTGCTGGAGCTGTCGTGTATTGCAAGGTATGAATTAGGATAAACAGACTGCCTTTCTTTAATCTGCCCTTCTGGACTTTTAAAAATGATTGAGAAAGGAGAGGAAGGTCTGGATGACAGCAAAAGAACCCAAGTTCAAGAGCTCCCTTACTCCTCTTAGAAGCAGTGTGGTCAAGAATGGTGTGGGGAGGACGACTTGCTGTAAAAAGAATTGTTGCTACAAGAGCATGAACTTGGCAAATCCAGGTTTCAGCTAGTTTAAAGAGCAGAGAGAAGCAAAAGTTGAAAAGTTGATGGGGAGAGGTGAGTGGTGAGTAAGAAGGAATAGGTATTTCAGGAGGTAAGGAAGACATAAGAGAAAGAAAAATGGAGACTGGAGTTAAAACAACAAAGAAGAAGCAGGGCTGGCTATGTTTTCAAGTCACTGGCATTAACAGTATTCAGTCACAGGGGACCAGGAAGCACAGCCAGAAGTGAACAATTTCTAAGAGAGGGGCATAGTTTGACTTGTCTGGAGGGTAATAGTGGAGAATAGAGTCAATGCTTGGGAATGTGAAGGTAGAGAAAAGGTGCTAATGAGTAGAAAGAGAGTGGGGAAGAAGTGCTGGAGGATTTGAGATAAACTTGAAATCAGTAACTATGTTGAGAATGATGCAGAAGTAAAGCAAATGATTTTTCTATGAGGGACATGAAAACTCTCTTGGTTCATCACCGGAATTCACTGGGATTTGTACTCTTTTACATATTTTAAAAATGTAAGCAGCATCTCCAAATATTCTTATCAAAAGACTAGCTAATTTCTGGGGCAGGCTGAAGCAGGGAAAAAAAAGAACAAAAGAAACTCAAACCCTTCCATCCACCCTTGTTTCCTTCTATTCCACGGCTGGTTTTGTGGGTGTGCAGAGGGATGGTTTAGGAACACTAAGCTTTCAGGTAAACAGAATTTAAGTGTTTTAGAAAACCGTATTTTCAGCATTATAATTACAAACTATTTAATTAGGCACGAAGAGCAATCAAGACCCAGCTTCCGATTACACCTGCTGGCAGCACAGACACAAACCTGCGAACTGCATAGAAATGTGAGCAGACCTGATTCTCTTGAAACACACTTGGCAGTTATCTCATGAGGTACTTCTCAAGGCTTTACAGATCAGCAGGGGTCTAAAGAGCATCAGTCGAGTAGTGCTGGCACTCTTAAAACAAGAACTGTAAATCACTTAATAAACACGAATCACATTCAGTTCAGAAGGTAGAGGGTATTTTCTTCTGCCTCACACTCCTAAAGAGATCTTTGGGCCTCTCTGGAGAGAAATGTCCACCTCTTCTTCCACCTTAGGAGGTGTTAATCTCATGAACAGGCAGGACTAAGGGTGAGGTGCCCTCTTGCTGCCTGTTTACAGCCATGTGATTTGAGGTTTGTATAAGGTGTTGCTAAACATACTCTAGGAGCTGAACTCATGCTACACCACTCCTCAAGGTGGGTTTCCCCCACCTTGTTTCACCCAGCATATCCCCATGCAATTCCCCCAGGTGCCAGGAAACGTCAATGTGCAATTCAGTGCAGTGTTTGGGTGGCCCCAAGACCACAATCTTCCTATGGTTGTAAAAAGCTGGAGTCAGGAGCCCATCCCATGGATCTATCCTAAGCAGGATGGATGGCAAAATTCCCTTCTCAGGCTTGCTTGGTGCCCTGGGGGATGCACAGACAGTGCTCTCTGACAGCTCAACAGGAGCAGGAAGGGCACGGCATTTCCATGAGCCTGTCCTTCAAATCATGTAACTGAGTAAATACAAGGGAGGCAAGTTTAAAGGTTCATCTGAAACACTCTCACACACACAGATCTCTCCTGTAAATCCATAACTCAGAGCTCTAAACAGACACCACACAACTGAATTTGTCACTGCAGCAGACCTTCCAAGGATCAAATTAAGGTAATTTGGTAGTCAAGGAACAACGAAAAGAGAAAAAAACACACCCTGGTTTCTACCTAGTTTCCAGTTTTTGACCTGTTCCTAGTTTCCTAGTTTTCAATATCTCTCACTTTCCTAAAAGCACAAAGAAAAGAGTCCCTTTTTTTTCCCCCAATCAGACAAGGAAAATAAAACTGTAGCTCTGACATGGACTGACCTTGCTGCTCTATTCTCTCCCTGCCACACACCAAGTCCTCTCCACCATTTGACCACACTACATGAGAAGATATTTGGCCTCACAGTTACTATGTCAAGCTTTCTAAAGCCTCCAGCAAACAATCACCTATAGTTATGCAACAATATCTTTTCTAGCTTTGCTCTGCAGCCTCAATTACCAGAAATTCACTATAAAATAAATTAATCAGAGCTTTTGCTCACATTAAATAGAGCACAAAACAAGCTCCTTCAGCCAAACTATTTAGGACCATAATTTAAAAAGACATGAAAACCATTATTTTTCAAAACTAAAATTTTGCATGCATTTAAAAAAATTATTCAAAGATGGAGTTATATAATGAAGGAAATCTTCATTTTGTCATAGTTTGTTGTCATATTCAGCTATAGCTCTGTTTACAGACAGCCTCTGGTAAAAATGCCATTGTTTACAGTATTTAAAGACTGTTTTCACCATATCAGTTTTATCATCTGTCAATTTCTAGTTGAACTTGAAAACTGAAAGTAACAGCTAATAATTGCAGGAGTAATTCTTGGTCAGATGTAACTACCCAAACACTGTGACTGTCATTATCCCCAGAGAATGCAGCATGACCCTGCTCAGAGACAGCCAGGCTTCTTTGACAGAATAAGCACTTGTGTTCCTCAATTTTCCTAAAAAAAGGGCTCAGTATGTTCACATATGGATGCTGTTTATAGATACAGACAAATATTATTACTTCCATTCTGCAGAAGGGTTAAGTGAGATCATGACTTGCTCCAACTGTGGCTTCAGTGGAACACTGGGCAAAATTTATTCAGGCCATTATTGCTCCTTTCAAAGTAGGTGAATTTCTAAAACATTCTGAAAATGCACAGTTAGAGAAGTAACAGCAGGCTTGATATGCTTCAGCTGTTAAAGTTATGGGGTACTTTAATGCTCAGTTCAAGCTAAACATTAAGATCATTAGGAGGATCTGTTGAAAAAACTTATGAAGCAGCAAACTGAGTGTTGTGCCTATCAGACTATTACTTTTTACTATTTCAGATATAACATAAACTAGATTGGAAGAAGCAGAGTGGAAAACCTCCTGCTTAACTGACATCTGAAAGTCAAAGACAGTGTCTCCAAAATGAAACATATTGCTTGGATTCCAGCAGACTAGCAAAAACATGGGAAGAAAAAGAACAATTAAGACTACAGACCCAATATACTTGTATTGAAAATTCCTTTCCTTTTTTTTTTTTTTTTTTTTTGAGAAATTTAAATAGTACACAGTAAATTAGATTTGATTTTTGGCAAATTATGCTTTGATACTGCATTCAGCAAGCGCTGGCTTCAATCAATGTCACACTGGAGCTCTGTTATGCTAATAGATGATATGGAAATCAGATGGCTGAACATGAATAGAAAGCACAGGCCATGTTCGAGGGGGCTTTGAGATGAGGGGATGGGGGGACCCTAAGGTTAATCACATCATGTTCTGAACTGTTTTTACAGCACAGAACAGTGTTCAACTGCAGGAGCTAAAATGGAGATAAAAAAGCATGAGCAGCAGTTATGTTGTTCAAAATGGGAAGAATGCACTCTTTTAGAATGCTGGTGGTTTGTGCATGATATTTTGAATTGGTATTTTATGCTGTTAATAAATGTATATGAACGTAGCCCCTGCTCTGGTGTTGAAGAGCTTTAAAACAAAACAAAAAACTAAAAAAGCTGGAAAAAAGCTGCATATTACTTCAAAGGGATTTCTCAATTCTACTCCAATCTTAATATTTAGCAGAATCTCTAATCTGACAGGATGGATTTAATGCATTTCTTAGTATTGCTGCTGAATACTAAAGGTCACACTGAGTCAACAGGAGCTGATAAAGCTGCTGATGCAGAAAAGCTTAACTGAGACAGAAAGTTCATCCCTTGTAGGTGAACTCTGGTCATCTGATAAGCAATGTGGCAGAAGACTCAGAAGGGGAGGGGAAATTTAATACATAAAAATGTGAATTAATAGCAAAAAAGTACATTTATCCCATATCAAGTACTAGGAATATTTTTCCCAGTGTTAGATTTCTCCACTGATCTTGTGATTTGGAGTTGACATGGAATTAAGTGATCCTATGGGAAGGGTCTGGAGCACAAGGCTGATGAGGAGCAGCTGAGGGAAGTGGAGGTGTTTAGCCTGGAGAAAAGGGGGTTAGGGGAGATACTTTTCTCTCCAGCTCCCTGACAGGAGGGTGTAGCCAGGTGGGGTTGGTCTCTTCTCCCAGGTAATAAATGATAGGCCTAAAGGAAATGGCCTTCAGTCATGCTGGAGGAGCTTTAGATTGGGTTTTAGGAAAAATTTCTTCATCAAAAAGACTGTCAAGCAGTGGAGCAGGCTGTCCAGGGAGGTGGTGGAACCACTATCCCTGGAAATATTTAAAAGACCTTGAATGTCTTATCAAACCAAAACAATTCTATAATTCTACCAGGGAAATGAGAATTTATTCAAACCTCACTAAAGCTGGTAGAAATTCTCCTTGTGGCTTATGTGGACTTTGGATCCAATCCATTGGGAAAAAAAAAAGTATTACAGGAAATGAGTGACAGCAACAAATTTCAAGGGCTTAAATTACAGATTTGACAACCTTTAATTACAACTAATTTCAGTTGATAGTGAACTGCACATGAAATTCATCATGGAGATTATTTAGGCAAGCTAAAGTGATAAAGATGAGGGCTTCATTTTAAACTGGAATTGTTTATCATCCATTGATATATTTCTGTGACTGGTTCAAAGGGGGCAAGGGGAAAGACACTGACTTGTAAATATTCTAAGCAAAATTCAGATAATGGTAGGGGAAAAAGGCTCTGAGGAACAAGTAGAAACACACTGGCTAGTAACGTAGCAGGATTCTTTAATACTCAGCTCTGCTTCCAGCAGGGAAGAGACAGCAGGCAAACCTAAGAATTCCACCTACACACTCTTTTTCAGCATCGTACACCTACAGCAATCAATTAATTTCATTTGAACAATCAATGTTACACCTGGTACAATAATCAGCCACGCTGTCTGGAACTAGGAGAGTCATCTGGGTGACAAGATAATGTCACCTTCCCCAGACTGCTTTTTGACTTTGGAATACCCATCAAATCTTCTTTTGCAAAGGCTTGGAGCTGGTATCTCAGTGCTCTCCTCAAATCCTTACTGCAGTGACAATATTCCTGTGGCACCCTCAGCTGCACTTGATGCATATGGATATTTTAAGAGATCAAACTCAATTCCACTCTTACAAGTACAAATCAAGACTTGCCTCTAAGAAACTTACACAGAGAACAGGAGAAGCCCATAGAGCTCCATGTAAAGTAATATTTTCAAAATATTAAAGTATTTTCAAAAGGGAGGTAACCCTTGACACCACCTATGGAACAGAACTACTTATCTGTAGGACTGCTTTGCTGGTTCCTAATACCAGCTTAGACAATTGAAGGCAGTAGAGGAACTCTAATGAAAAAGGAAATTACCTTCTACATTTCTGTGTCATTGGTTAAATTTGCTGGTGGATATCGAAATTGTAGATGATTTTGTGATACAAATACACAATAACACTGTAAGATCTTATTTATACACCTTGTAATGATATTTAGCATGAGCTGCCAAGAAGTGCAGATACGAAAGTCTAGAAAATTTGAAAGATCTTTTGAAAAGCCATTATTGCTGATGGAGTAAATAGAGGAAAACAAAAAAAGTGTGGCCTCAAACTCCAGAAACCTGGGCTGATTCAGTAGTTCTTCCCTCAAATGATCAGATCTTCTTAATGGGTACTGAAAGTGATGTGTGGTTGTTAGGACACAAAGTTATTAGTGCATTATTAGCTGTGACTATTGATAAATCAAGGGTGTAGCCTCTGACACAGGAGCCATTATAGAAGACAGAGAGGATGACAGCTTAGGCCTATTACTAAATCAGATCTTTCTTATCAAGGATATACTAATGGAAGCTAAGGATAATAATTCTCTTTAAAGATAAAAGATATCTCAATCTTATTGTGCTCCAATGATTAGGTGTGCTCACACACAGGGAAGGCAGTAACTTTTTAGCACTCAAGTTACAATTGAGTTACCTGGAAAATGAGTCTCCTCTCTTATTCTGCCATTCCCTAGGCTGTATGAGAGGAGAAGCCTTTGAAACAGATGCACAAACCTCATTTGGTAGATTATTTTTGTTTTGTTTTGTTGGTTTGTTTGGTTTTTTTTTAACTATGTCTTCTTGCTTGTCCATTTATAGTGTTCTCTGTCTTCCATGATTTCTTCTTCAGGAAGAAATCACAAAAATGAAGAATGGGTAGGTTGTGGGGATAACAAGAGATTTATGAAGCCCTTTGCTACACCCATTATATTATTTTAAAATCACATGTGGGGGATGCTCAGTTTGGAGTCTTTTGGAAAGCAGCTTTCCATAACCTAGGGAAGCATGGATAATCCATGGCTTGGATACCACCTTTAACACTGACACTGCCTCCAAATTAGCTCTCATGTGTCCTGCAACAAGAGGTCAAACACACAAAGGCAGAAGCACAAGTGGGGAGAACTTCTGGCAGGTTGAAGGAGAGGAAACGCTGGGGAAGAAGAATTAGAGCAAGAGGGAGAGAGCAGGGGGAATTATTAGCAGGGCCAGTTCTTCTCTAAGTGTCCTTCACCGTGCTGTTGTCTCATGGAAACTGAGAAACTCCTTTTGTTCTGGTTTGTTGCTGTTTTCAGATGAACCATGTGTAAACACAGCATTGTGAAAAGAGCACACTTTGATCATTTGAGAATGCTAAACCTCCTTTCATGCTAATTGTTCTAATTTTCCATTTAAATTCAGGTTCTGAATTTCACATATAACAACATTTTTATCCTTCAGTTGCTCTGAAACACTGAAGCAGATAATCTCTTAAAGCATGGAAGCATAAGCATTTTTTCCTTCTTTGCAAGAGGTGAGAGAAGTCTAGAGAATCAATAAATAAAAACTGCTTACTGTCCTAAATATTTTGATACACAGAATCTCTCTTTTATCCTTGCATGACCCAAAAGAATGAAGTGGGATAAATCTGCATGGTGGGGAAAAAGATTTTTTCTTCATTCTTCCCTAGGACTAATGTCAATTAAAAAATACACTGAGAATAACTATTAAAAAATTTCAAGTCTGCCTCCTACATAGCCAAAAAGAAAGGTATCTACTTTCCACTTCCCAACCTGTTTTTCAGTGCTCTGACTTCAGAAACAGCACTTTTCCTGGATTCCTCCTCCTCTTTGTTTTACAGTGCATTTAAATATTCAGTTTAAATATCAGTCCTAATTTTATCCCAGCATTAGACTGTACCCTATTCTTATCCAGTCATACAGCTCTGTTTTATTTTATACCTTCTCCAATCACCTCTTTTAAGCAGCCCTGGAATTTTACAGATGCTACTGAAAAATCCCATCTAGAAAGTTTTTCATTTAGTTTTGGTGCACATAAAGGAAGGGAGCAATGGTTCTGCCCAATAACTTCCATTAGTCAGGACTTGCTCTACTTTAGACAATGCTTTGTAATGTTTTTGCTTTTTCCCAAGTGCCTGAGATTCAGGACATACCTTTCACTCAGATCACATAAAAAAGAGGTGCTCTTCTAGAATCTTAACACTTTAGCCTGCTTAATTTCTTTTTTTAAACTGTACCCTCAGGGGATGGCTGGTGCTGCTCTTACTGAGTTTACCAAACAAAACAGATTATGCCAACAAAAAGACACGCAATATGCCTTGATTCCTCTTTTCAGGGGAGACAGGAGGATGGTTTGTTGGCAATATGTTTAAAAAGGAAAAGCACAGCTCTTGCTGATACAGTAGGATTTCATCAAAATAATGAGTGTAATCTGGTTAGCTCCTTCAAAGAGACATAAACTCACATGCTGCAGGGAAGGGCTAAGGAGTTGATGAGAAGGGTAAAGAGCCCAGACAGGCTCACAGGCTACATATACAGTGTGGAAGGTGACAAATTCCTGGTTTGTTCACCCTTGAGAATAAAGAAGGCTGAAAGGAGATACTCTGCTCAATTTGGGACACTGTTAAACGAAAGGAGAAAAAGGAGAGAGGAAGAAAAATGACTATTTATTCTGACTGACAATGTTAACACTGAAGGAATAGGGCACACAGTAGTTTTGCTGTTGAGTAATACTGAGATCACATCCAAGCTGTAAATTGGCTGGCAGCAATAGAGCAAAGAAAGTAAAGGGAGAAGTGAATAGATTAATGTATTGATTTCCACGTTCCTCTTGAAGGAAAGGCAACCAATTACTCCTTTTACTGAAGGGAAGGGAAAAGCTTGGGGAGAGCAACACATCAACAGACCTTTTTTATACACTAATCTTCAAAGGCTTATGGGTATACTCAGAACTGAGAAGCCAAAGAAATAGGAAAACAATTCCCACTGATTTGAGAAACTTTGAAAGTTAAAAAATAAGTTATGCATTAAACTTCCTAAAACTTCCCCAAGCTAGAGCTCAGCAATTAAAAAAAATCAAATAATGGGACTCTTGATCACTTCCTATACTTCAGTGATTGAACTTAAGGCAATATAAAGATGCTAAGAAATTGAAGATTTTTAGAGTGGCATTTATAGGCTACAAAAATATTGTAACATGTCAGCTCCATATTTTATTCTCTTACTGGCATAAAAAGCAATCTGAATTTCATTCTATAGCAACCTTTTAAATCTGAAGAGTTTCTGACTTTTTAAAAAATAATGATGTCTTACTCTTTTATTTAACAAGTCCAAAAATCCCAGTGTCCACTGTTGTCCTTACCCTCTCCCAAAATTTTCTCTAAGTGGTACCAGACAGGCAAGAGAGCACATTTTGAGATAAATTTGAGATTTCTGCCACTGAAAGATGGCATTGCAGCACCAAGCATGATCTCATCTCTCTGTCACACACCAGTCCACATTACTGATATTTTATAAATCCTCAGTGTCTCAGGTGAAGGTGGTATGTTCATGAATGTAAAAAAAATAAAAGCATTCACTGTATATAGATTTATCTGCAAGAGTCAGAATGAAGAAGAATAAAGAGAATTCTTTCTCACTTACCAATCTGAACTATCTGAGCAATGTCACAAAACCCAATACAACTTTCTGTAAAATACAGCCCTTTGTATTGTTTTTCATGCTGCACCACTCTTAACAGACCATTAAGTCATGCCACGCTGATTTATGTAATGAAAACTTCCCAGTGCAGATTGAAATGCATCATACAGTCATTTTGCACTTAAATGCCAACAGACTGCATTTAACTAATGGGAAATTTGGAAAATTCATGGCAGGTGTTTTAGTTGTCTCTTCACCATCATGCCAGAGTTTAGGTTTTGTACTTAGTCTCCCTTTAGTCCCTTAGCTAAGTTCAAATACTTCATTTCTATCCTGGTGGCAAAAAAATCCAGGCATTTGCTGCAAGTCTTTTCTTTTTGGAAATATGTGCCACAGCACATGACAAAAAATTAAGTAAACTTACTGCAAAGCAACTGACCTACAAAGAACTGTATTTTCACTTGGACTTAGTTGAAATTATTTTGCAAACTGAGTGGTACTTGGTCACCTGACTTTTTGTATTATTAATAAAAAAATAACTATTATTAATAAAAAAGTAACTATTATTAATAAAAAAGGATATCAGACAGATCTTCACAGATATTCCATTTGAAGCTCCTCCATCTCAAAGCAGTAAAGCAACTGCCTTTGAAAAGAGGGTACTGAAACTTTTGGGCTCTTCCCAACTATTGTGCTTCTAGTCTCCTGCCCAACTGCCATAAGAAAAACAGCAGAATGCAAAAATGAGAGAATTCTAACTTGCTCATCTGGAAAATCTACCTAATGAGTGAAACAATTCTACAGAAATGGTCTAAATAGGGATAAATATCTTGTTTCCCAAACCCATCTGTTGTAAATCCTGTCAGAAATATTTTCAAAAGGTTATAAATAATCTATTTTAGAAACAGGCAACACATTTATTCCTAGCAGCAAATTCAAACATGATGTGTAATCTGGCACAGAGCTTCTAAATTCACCAGCTGCCCCCCACCTCAGGCAGCACCATACCCCATTTTATCTGTGTAGTATGAACCATTTGTTAATAAGTGCTTGAATCAAGATGGTCATTGGTAATCCCACTCCTAAATTTTCCATTCAAGCTGAAATTAGAATGAAAATATCATACCTGACAGAATACAAATATTTGAAACAGGCAAAAACTGACGAGAAAATAAAGATTATTCTGTCTGCAACAATTAATACAAATCTAAATAATTAAAAATATATTTCTCCACTCTTCATTGGAAAAAAAAAAAAGTTTGGTCTGATTTAAAACCTAATAAAGACAAAACATTGAATCGGAGGCAGTGATGGAAGATGGAAGTACCTAGATAACTCTCTGGAGTCATGAAAAAAAATTAAACTTCTAAGTGCTCCCCTGCTAGCATATACATAAATATACAAATAGACTTCTGTTAAAATGTCATCCTCCTAGACAGCTGTAAGCTAATTACACAAAGCCATGTTTTCTTTAGCTTCCTTTAGGTAAGGAGATGTATTTTTGCTCTGCATTACAGTTAAATTCCTTAACAAAAAGATGCTACAGGATTTGACTCCCTGTGCTTGTTAAATGACAATTTTAACAGAAGACTACTTGGGATTCTTGGTGGAGAGGAACATTGCTTTGGTTTGTGTTACCAGACTTTAAATTTAAAAAAAAAAACAGGATGGGTAGCAACCTTCTTTGCCTAGGCTTAAATGAAACAGAGCTGTGAACTGCAGAAATTAGTTTTATTTGAGGTACTTAAGCAAAAAAACCCAATACAGGTACACACTATCACTGTCTTTCTACAAGTACAGGATCAGATAAAAGTGACTGACTCTGATCTGCTTATGCACAGCAATCCCTACATACACTTGTATGGGGGTTCTGTGTGAAACATCTTCAGGATTAGACTTTTTTACTCAATATTCCTTTCAAAATTCACAAAGATAATCACTAAATTAAATAATTTGATAAGGACCATATGCCCATATAGTAATTATTTCAAGATCAACCATTCTAATTTCAGTTTCCTAAATAAATTCTGTAGAAGAATAAATTTCTTGTATTTGCTGTTGTTCTCTTTCAACAACATAAAATAGCCTAGGCAGGGAATATGTGGAATTGACCCCTGCATGATCACACAATCATATACTGGGACATAAAGTAACTTGAGACCAAGACCTGCTATATAAGCTTTGGAGATGGAATCAGGAATGACTCAATGGTCTGAAAAAATTTGAAAAAGAATCAGTGCTCTGAAATGAGACACTATCAGCACTGCTGAAACCTATCATTTTCTTGTGAATCTCCAGTCATTTATTTTATGCAGTTTTCACAGAGCTTGAAATAGTCTTCATTTTATGATTTTTTTTCCTTGCCTGTCTTTCAAGAGTCAGTAAAGTAAAAAAAAAGTATCTACAAGCAACTTGTAATCTTTCGGCATTTCTTAGTAAATGAAGAAGCACATTAAATTCCCACCACATTTTCTAAGCACTGGTGAATTTTGTCCTGAGTTTGCTGCAGTTTTACACTTCTGCAGCTCCTGGGAGTGAATTCCTTGAGAACGAGCCTAATGTCAAAACAACACAGTAGTGATTTGGGTTTAAAGCTTGCTATCAAAATCCCAGATGGAGAAGACTAAATTTCTATTCTGCACAGGGAATTCTCCAGGTGTGGATAAGCCATGCTGTGACTGTGGAGGTATTTGGCTTGGTTCCATGGATGTCAGTTCAAGCAAGTTAATAAGATGGGATCACCCTAGCACTGGAAGCAGAGGCCTAACCTGGATTTTATCTTTAAATTACTCCAATCTTTCTTCCTCCAAACTTAGAACAGTGAAGAGATGAATTCAAACTCCTAAACTTCAGTCAAACACATATCTAACAAAAGTTTTGACTAGGTAAATATAGACTGAACCCCTCATCAGGCTCCATAAACACCAGTACTCACTTTTTACACTAATCCAAAAAAAGCAGAGTTACCATATTATTATTCTAAAAGATACATTTAAATACAAACTACAAATATCAGAGGAGCAATGCAGCTCATTAAACGAAATCCTTATAGGCACAGAGTAAATATTCATGAAAGAAAATTGAATCGTACATTTGGGATACTTCTGAACACCAGAAGTGAATTTCAGCTACTGACAGTTGCAAATTTTCCATTATCCTCAGCAAGATTTTTATGCATTTACAGAATTTCAAAGGCACAGGAAATAATAAAATTTTCATTGGAGGGATTTCAAACCTAGAGGTTGTCTTCCTTAGGACTTGTTATTCAAAACAGCCTGCATCCTATACAGTGCACTCCAAAATGCACCCAAGGGCAGAAATCAGTGATGAACTCCCTCAGCAAGCACGGAAATCTACTCCATCCCCTCCTCAACTTCAGGACTTCTTCATTTCAGAGCTCTTTGAACGATACGATACAAGAAAGACGGGACATGCAAAGCCTGTGCTTTTTCTGCTGTGCAGGAAAAGCAGGATGAGCTGATTGTTTAGGGCCTGGGAGAAGCTCACCAAAGACAACACAACCCTTTCTGCCGATTTCAGTGGCTTTCACACCAGGCCCAAACCTGACCAATAGAAACATCTAAATGGGTGATTGCGGCTCGGTATCGGCACTCCCACCCGGTTTCCCCGACCGGGACTTGCTGGTGATTTGGCAAATGTGCTTGTACACGACACAGCAGGAAATACAACGTTTGGGAAAAGCACTTTGGCACACAAAACCGCTTGCCTGGTGTTAGACAGGTACAGCTGTTAAGCTCTGGCTGCTCATTCCAGCCAGTGAAATGCTGCTGCAAATGAAAGATGAAGCACTGCATGAAGCCATGCCAAAATGGATAGAAGGATGGTTACTTACCAACGGGGCGAGCTGTTGACATTACAATGGTGTAGTGAGAACATAAAAAGGAAATTAAAAAAAGAAAAGAATATCTGTCAGAATGCATGACGTGTAATGTTACTTTCCACTATGGATACTACCATGATTGCTAACCCCTCAAATGGCAGCCTAAGTCAAATGTTCCCTGCTGTTATTGCTTAGTCACGTGCCACTATCATCCCATTTACTTGAGCACAGCTGACTGGAACCATTCTCTGAGAAACATTTTTATTATCTTCGCATGCCATCATCAAGTATCATTGTTAATGCCTGATAAAAGAAAAATTGCATTGCATTAGCACAAACTTTGAGATCCCAATGAACACATCATTTTAAGTCTCACGCTGCCTAATGTCATGCAAGGCACTTGCTTTCTGAGTCAAATACCAAATGAATTTTAAGCATGACCAGTCAGTACAGCAGTAAGGGCTACAGAAAGCCCAGGACAGTTTTTCTTATTCAATAATGGGCATGAAAGCTTACAGCACAGTGCTTTTTCATCACTGACAGTGCTGATGAAAATATAACAAATGGGCTGAAATGGCCACAGGGACTTCAACCCCAGAACCTCCCAAATCACTGCTTAGGTAACTTCTACTTCCTAAAAAAATGCTGTTAAATGATTGACAGGTTAATACTGTTTCAGGCTGATACAGAGATTGAAAGTTGCCGCTGCAACAAGTGATTTCTTGGTTATAGAACAGCCCTTCATTATACTTGTGCTGGGGAAGAGAGCTGTCAGTCCCTCTGCTAATAAAATACAGACATCTCTTTCAGAAGAGCTGAAAATTTGGACATAAAACTGACTCCAGGTTGCATCCGTGTAGGCAAAGCTTCCCTTATTTTATCAGCAGCAATAATTACATATTTCTAGGCAACGGCATGATTTTTTCTTTTAAACTTATTTTTAAGAAGATTACCAGCCCTGTGCACTAATGGGCAGGCTAGGGCCAAATGTAAGACATGCAAATTCAGAAGTAACAGAGCTTGCTAGGGTCTTCTTAGTTCTCAGCCTTTCCATAGCTCTGTCCCCATTTCATTTAACTTTGTCTAGTCTGCTGCCATTCTCACCCATCCTCTGATGGAACATTTTTTGGCTTCCAGAATTATGGACATATTCCTTCTTCTGCAGAATACAAAATACACATCTTTCCAAGACAGAACATGGAGTCTGGGCCACAGAACTCAGGTTCTGCTGTTGTTTGTGACAGTGTAATGCAACTTTCCTGACGGCATCCCCCTTCTCTGGTTTCAGAAGGTGGAGCTGAGAATGAGGGAGCTAAGGATCACATGGTTGTTGTCAGGTGTGCAGGTGGAACTGCGTGACACCTGCAAGGTCCAAGACAAGCTCAAAGTAAATTTTGAAATGCTAAGTGGTTTTACTCCTTTACATGACATGGTAAAACCAGTGTCAGACAACAGTGTTCATTAAGAATTCACAATTAAGGCTATCCTTAATTAAGAAGCCCATTGTTCATCACCCTTTTAAAGTTAATGGGAGATTTCCCAGTCCTTTGTTTTCACAAAATTCAGAGTAACAGCTTTCTCCAATGAATTTCTTGGTTTTTTTTAATTTTCTGCCATACTCTGAACATATAAAATGGTTCTTATATCATGGCCTTCTTTGTATTGAATAAACATTATGTATTGTACTGTAAATGACAAACCCAGAGGGAAAAATACACAAGATAATGAAAACATGCCTTTACTGTAAGAAAATTGATTAAATTACACATTTCCTCGAATTTTTTTCCCTTTTATTTCATTGGGTTCAAGCTTCAGTGATCTCAAAGGATTTTTTTGCTGGGTTCTAGCTATTGTTTACATTAAAAGTCAGGGTAGCAAATCCAAAAGGCTTGCTCCAGTAATGTGCAGAGTGGATACAGTTCTAGGAGTGTTTAAAAGCCAGGAATTGGTTACTAGAATAACTGGACACTGCAATAGTGCCTGTGACAAAGGAACAGAGTGAGACTGTTTCTGGGAGTTGGCTGTGGTGACTAATTTTCCCATATTACAAAAGGGAAGAACAATCTCTTACACCCCTATTTCTTCAACTCAAAATGGGAAGAGCCATATTGTCACTTACAGTCTAAAGTGAACACTGAGGTAATATTTCAACAGATTATCACAATGCTCTCTTTTCTTTGTTACATACTACCCTACAAAGCCACTCAGTGGCTTTTTTTTTTTTCCTTTGAATTCAGCAAATTAAACTGAACTGTGTCCATGCATTAAATGGATGGAAATGGAAGCTGGCCTCTTGGGTCAGTTGACCCCAGTTCTAATAAAGCAATCCATTGAGACTTTGAACATTTGATTTAATGTGTATGAAAAGAGGAGGACAGATAAAGCTAAAAATGTTTTTATTAACCTTTCACAGCTCTACTGAAAACCATCAGCATGCATCACTAAACTGTGAAATAGTGTCTGCCTGATATCCATTGTGCCAAATTGCTGCTTATCTTTTGGAATGAAGTAATAACCATCATATTCTATTTACTCAAATAGAAATATTAGCTTACAAACTTTTTCTCTCCCCATAATCTTTAGCATGTCTATATGTACTGTCACGAAAGGTATTTTGGGCACTCATTATTCCACCAGCCTTAAAACCTCCTTACCAAATCAAAGAGCAGCACATAAACAGTGAGTGGATACTAGAGACCACAAATATTTTAGGAGCGAATAATTAGTCTTTACCTTGTAATACTTACACAATTTAACTAGGATATTCTCTTTCCTTTGGCTATGGTTTATTTTTTGGATAAAGGGTAGTGGTAGAGAGCTTAATTATGGCACAGCTAATCCCATAATAATATTATCTGTATTATGTTTGTCATTAATAAATATAGTTAGTCTACTTGTTATAGTTCTTAGAGAAAGAAACGTGACTAATAGCCTGAGCTGATGGCTCACATATTCATGTCTACGCCCATGGTTATGTAGTGCTTGCTTATGCATATATGCATCTGCTCTTCAATAAAAACACACTGGGACAGGACTTTAACTGCAGGGTGATCCTATCCCGCTGAAATCAATTAAAATTTCTCACAGATATCAACAGGACCAGGATTTCACCTGTGCTGTAAACCAGTGCGGCAGCAAAGGGTGTGTGGAGCCCGAACAAAGGCAGGGGAGGATGTGGCCCATCTCATCAGAAAGCAATCACCCCTGCAGGGCACAGAGGCTGCCCTGAGGGAGCACTCACCTCGCACGGTGAGCGTGGCAGAGGCCTCCACCTTCCCCACGCGGTTCTCGGCGATGCAGGTGTAGGTTCCCTCGTCGCTGCTCGCGGCCTTCTTGATGCGCAGCGTGTAGTCGTCCTTGATGTCGTACCTGTGTCACAGCAAGAGAGTGAGAACTCCTTTTGTGGGCAGCAGAAACGGACAAAAGCTATCACCTGGAAAATGCCAGCCTGAATCCATCCTGGAGCCAGCTTGGGAAGATAAATTATTATCCAGCATTAGATAATTCCACGAAGCATTAATCTCCGTGACATTTTTATTGCGCTCTGCATTAGTTAGAAACTTTACATAAAATTAGTATTGCTATGTTCAGTATTAGGGCTTTATTAATAACAGCATTCACTTTGTCCTTGATCTACAGCAATAAGATAAAATTAAGGTATCAGACATCAGTTATCAATACATGACAGCTCAGGTTTATCATGCCTTTAACTGTGTGAGCTACACGTTTTACCTTTTGCTGATTTGGAAATTTCCTTTTATATACAGTTTTTCCCTACAGCAGCAATTCCCTAGGGAAAGGTGAGCATGTTGGAAGGATCTCACACTACCCAATTGCAAACAATAAAAAATATATTCAAGCTCTGGAAGGTGACATTTATTGAAGAGGCACATTAAAGCAGATTTATCAATTTCACAGAAATACAACAAAACAATTCAATAAGGGTGGACAATGACATTTTCTCTTTCTTAAAAAAAACTTAGAAAAAAATCAATTGTGCTTTGTCCATTTCTTTGTTTCTACTGTTGAAAAAATACTAAAACTTTTATACATGAGGATGTATAAAACTTGCTTATGCAACATACTCCAGTATGTAGTGAACATTTAATCTCAAGGCATTTAGACTGATTATATCCAGAAAAAATATTTTCAGCTAAATTGTTATTATCTGCAGAAGTCATGCTTAACAAACTTTTTTAGGCTCTGATCCAATGCTCATTAAAGTCAGCAGGAGACTTCATGTTGTATAAAATATCTTTGCTTGCCAAATCAGGAAAACGCTGGTTATCAGCATAGATACTTTACCCTTTAAATATTATTTTGTTAAATTATTTTCAACAACATCTCTCCTTGATAGGATACATTAATCACCTTCAATCTAGACTTGACTTCAGATTCACATGTATCAGTGAAACAGGAACACGAAACTAAAGACAGATCTAGGCTTCAGGAGGGGTCAGTACTAATTCTTACTGTATACACAGTCATGACATAATTTTAGAAGGACTCATTTACTTTCTTTTTGTTACGCAGGAGAGGCCTTATAGACTTGTACAGGAAACACACTGAAATCATATGGAGAAGCACCCTTAAATGTTTGGATAAATAAGGACGCAATGCAAGAAGTCAGATGAACGTTGTCAGGCTCTGTGAGCATTTTTAGATCCTTTGGGAACGTGAAACATAACTTTTTTTGGTGTACATAACATACACTGCTATTGGTTCCTTTAGTATAGGTTTGTAGAGAGAGCACCGTGTGCTAACAGACTTCAAAGCATCTTAGCTCAAAGATCCCATATGGTGAAACATTTAAATTCCTATTAGGTCTAACTAAAGCTCACAACATCAATTAGAGCATTCCTAGCAATTCCAAGAACTAAGAGCAGTCAAGAAATCTTTTCACACTCACCAAAACTCCTTTCTCTATTCAGTAGGTCCATTCTATCAATTAGCAAGAAATAATTTAATAAAGATGAATGTGAGGCTAACCATTCTGTTAGAGTTAACATAAACACATATAATAGCTATTTCTATGGGAGTTACATTTAATTGTATGTAAATGCAGTACCACAGATTTAACTGATTAAAAACAGATATACCAAGGGGAAAAATAAGTAAATAGATGTCATGGCAAACTTTAGAAACTTACAGGAAGAATTTTTTTTACCAGCATAGTGCCATTGGTAGTGGTGAGGGGGCAGGTATGATGTTAGAGAACTTAATATGCACCTTCTGGAGAGCTCCACATCTATTACAACTACATTCAACAGCCACATGCAGCTAAAGAACATTTCCTCTAGACTGCTCACAAATTATGTCATTTTGCATGCTGTGCTGCATTAGTCAATGGCAAATAAAAATCACTGTTTTCATAAGACAGAAAGGGCAAATTGTCCCCCTTAAAAACCTCAAGAATATGACAACATTATCCTACAACGATGGAGCAGTTATTTGTCTTTGGTGATTGCAGAGTTGCAGACAAGAGCAAATGCTTATTTTCTTGACATGGGGCCAGCTCTAGGAGGCTGAAAATACAAATCTGTATTCAGCTCCTGTATGATGAGGAAACTAAGATCAGTTGTAATATAAATATGAATTGAATATCAGAATCAGGGCTATAATGCTGGGCAACAGTTGATGGGGTTTTTCTTCATAGAACAGATAACGTCCCTGTGTTTCACTTAATGCTGCTGAGAGCAAAACAGGCAGGCAGCAAGGCTGTATCTGAGAGAGATGCTGCCTGAACTGGGATGCAGGCAGGCTGGGACAGGGAGCTGCGGCGTGCTGTGGGCTGCAGCTGACTCACTCTGCTTCCTGTCAGGGATGTGCTGGTGCCGGCATGCCAGCCAGCTGCCTCCGAGGCTCCGGCAGCCTTTATCCCTGCACCTGCCAATCCTGCACGCTGTGCCAAGGCTGCTGGGTGGAGGAGCCAGCTGCATGGCATGCCAGGACGCTGGGTGGTGGCAACAGCCACCAGCTCCCACTTGGGTCACCAAGCGGAGGGTGGCGTAAACATGTCACTGTCACAGTCCAGTTCACAATTGCTGCAAGGACAGGTTCATCTCTCCCATGCTTTTGGACCACCCTGACAGAATGTGCCATCCAGCAATTAGATCCATGTGTGGATGGACCCGCGGGGTGTCAGAACCATCTGCTGTCCTGCAGTACTGATATGCTGCCCGTCAGTCATCTGCTCCACCAGCACTGTCCCCAGAAGTCACCACAGCTCAGTGAGGAGCTTTGGCACATGAAGCAGACAGGAAGGAGAAAGGAGGGAAACTGGCTTTTAGCCTGACCCACAGCAGCACAAACAAAACAACAAGGTATGGAGACTGAAGGTCTTTTGAATTTGTCAAGCATCCACCGGGAGGCTTGAGCAGTGCCTAGTCTCCTCTCTGTCCCAGGGCCTCAAATCCCCATAACAAGACGTTTTCACCTCATTTTCTGTGGAAGTCCACTCTCATCTGGATTAGTGCTTCTGAACACTTGGAATGAGGATCAGGGTCCTCTCTGCTAATACCAATCACAGCGAGTGTTAACCAGGCTCCTGGACTGACAACGGAATGGCAGAAAACCAGGGTGCAGTGGTTAAATTGCTCCTTAACACTGCCAGTACACGAAGAAGGCCATGTCTTCAAAATATGTGCAGTGTCAAGAAACAACTTGTGACACATTGCCCAAATATTGCTGACTCCTAGCCAATTAATGCAGCATTGAGCTAAAACCAGAGGGTGTCAGACATCAGTTTCACGTGTTTATGGACATCTAATTGATTTTAAGTACTTCTCTTTGTTAAACATTCAGAGGTGCTTAACCTTTCGGTTCAGCTTAGACTTCAGCCATCAGGCTGAGCTGGGAGAGGTCTTTCAAACAGCCAGGCAGTCTGTGCCAGATACAAACCAGCCACTTTTGGGCACCACCTTACATAATTTCTGTTCTACAAGTAATAGAGCAGGTCTGCCTTTAATTAAGCGAAAAGGAAGCGGCTGGCAGGGGACAGGCAAGGAAAGAAGAAAGAGAAACAAGAGGCACATGAGAAAACACTGCTGGTGAGGAAATTCTAATAGAAATTGGGTGATTTTGAGTGAAATCTGGCAGTCCTGGCACATATGAATGCGTTCATTGTTGCTAGTTCTGATTAATGACAGTTGTACAATAGTGTGCTGACAGTCACTGCCATACAGACACAATTTTTTTTTGATATGAAACACTGCTGAAAATGCAACCCAATCAGATTTGGCCCCTGAACAACATGTGCTATCATCACTGCACTGTGAATTGAGATTGATTGGTAACCAGCTGTGACAAAGTGGGAAAAAGAGCCTTGTCTTTTTCAAGAAAAGAAAAGAAGAAAAATAAAAAACTGAATTGTGTCAAAACCATTACCATCTGCTCAGCCAAATAGCAAATAAAACAAAACACATTAACTATTTTTAAGTATCGCAAATTAATGTACTGAGGTTGAATTCATGTGTTAACTTAAGCATCTAAGAATAAACTTGAATTGAACTAGTTTTGTCACAGTTGGAATTTTTTTCCCCACATTTGGAAGTGTATCTGTTCACACTCAGCCATCAATCTTCCTCATGATTATCAAATAAAAAAATAAAGAGCGAAAAAATTACGGAAGTTAGAGATATTTAACAATAATATTTGGGGTTTTTTGCATTTGATATAAAATTTTCACAGTGTTTTGCAGAAACCCTAGTTTCCACATTTTCAAAAATGTGCATGCAGCTATGTATTAAAAAAAAAAATGCACCTCTTTTGTTTTTAACATGCACAGATAGCAAAACCACATCTGCAGCTGGGGTAATTTCCTTCCTAAATATCCAAGCAGCCTAAGTGGGAATACAAGGATGTACTTGCTTTAGTGGTGCATTTTAAACTTCACAGAATGCTTTGTGAACTCAAGAAACCCAACTCAAGAAGTCTTATTTCTTGCTAAAAGGATATTGCAAGAGGAAAAAGTCACATCTAAAGTGTTAAAGGCTGTTAAAAAATTTGCATCAATTTATACCAGGTATATATTTTAATCTAAAACATTCTTCTAAATAAAAAAATATTAGATAATAAATTAGAATTTGTATGTACACATTATAAGCTTACCTTTTTTTTTTTTTTTTTTAAGAGATGGCACACAAATGACTTTACTGTATTTTCTTTTGCCTGTTTGCCAGACTATTTTGCAGAACACGCACAAAGCTTCAAGATTGCTCACAACATCCATGATTAGGGAGGCCAAATAGAGAGATGCTACTGGCCAAAACCAGGGTAAACAGGAGGTAGTTAAGGAGGCTTAAGCTTCTGTCTCCACTTCTGCTTTGTGGTGCTGGCACTTCAGCTCCCAGCACAGTGCCACAGCTTTCCACTGGCTCCTGCATCCCTGTGCCAGATGGAGGGAGCCAGAGGGAAGCTGCAGCGAGATGGGAAGTGTGAGCTGTTACCTGCTTCAGCCTTGTGTGATCCAGCAGCAGAAGGGAGAGCCTCCATGCCCACTGGCAATGCATATCTGACACAAGCTGAGTTATTTTCACTTCCATCCCACTCACTGATAAGTGGAAGAAAAAAGAAGCCCAAACATACATGGGTAACAGCTTTCTGGGGAAAGATATGGGAGTGTCAGGTTTTTTCCTCTAACAAAACATAAATCAGTGACAGTTATGGATATATTTGTGTGCACTGGTCACAAATTACTCTGTGGTGCCCCTGAAATCAAAAGCTGCTGTTTGCTGGGTGGCTCCAAGACAGTGCTCAGAGCCATGATAAATTGAGCTACCAGGGAGCTATCTCCAAGGTGCTGACAGCATGGCTACTCCTCACATCTACATGTCCAGATATCCTTTTATTTTTTAGCTCTGCCATTCATGCCAGAGAAAGGTAGAAGACAATGCTATATTACTTTGAATTTCTTTGTGTGATGCATGTTTGCAAGCTGTCATATAAAGGGTTTCTATATTCCATAGTTCCTTACTCTATACAACAAACAAGGAAAAAGAGTTGTGTGACACAAGCTGCTATTCACTATTGTGATTTTTCCTCAATTATGCTGACTCAGGTTCTGCTTCAGTCCAAAACCTCTTATGGGTTGTGATCAGCAGATTATTTCTATCTGATAGAGTAGACATTCTCAATTGCAATAATATACAACAGAAACCCACACTGCACTGTGTTATAAAGCAAGGCATTCAACAAAGTGGTCTAAGTCTCATAAAATATGTGTACAGCTGTTACAGTTACTGGGCCAACACTGGGAAACCATACCTGTTTCCAAGGAAATAGTGTTTTCCAAATTATCTGGAAGCATTACACTGCACAGCACTGCTCTGACATGCAAACAGACAGGTGTGACTGAACACAAAAATGCATAGTCTCTTACAACATCAGGAGCCATGTGCTCAGAAGAGAACCAAGGAAGCAAATTGAGACTGGTTTTTGGTTCTCTTTGAAATAATTTGGAAACAAGCAGCAGTTAAGAACAAAACATATGTCTGGGAATCAGTGACTCAGTAAATCCTATCTAAACTTATGCAGAGATCCTTTACATCTCCCTTTGCACATGGAATTATACTCATAGGGAATTACCACATGGTAATTACCCCAAATGGGCTTCTGATTTGATTTTAGTTCCAGACAGAGCTCCACATTTCAGAAACTGGAGCTTTGGTGGAAGTATGATCTAAGAGACTTTGTAATCACTTGGCATGGAGACCTATCCCCCATCACCAGGAGTAGTCCTTTCCCTCACACATGAGACACATTTGTCAGGCATCAGGGAGATTTATATTATTAATGCCTATGTCATAAATTCATCTCTTAGAAAAGCACCCTTGATGCTCAGAGTTATTTGGTTTTGTCCATTTCAGCTTTTGAAAAATTGAAATGTTACTGCATGGACTGGAACAAAGTAAGAAGATGTGAGCCCAGACTGGCATCATGCACCCACTAAACTTGGCTTGATGCATTTTTTTAACATGAACATGCAGCTCATGAATAGTTTGCGATAAACTAAATTTGTGTTTGCCTATTTATTATTATTTGCCTAAAGCACATGGAAGATTACAATAAACTTGTCAGAGAAATGAAATATTTCCTAATCTGTATTTTGAATCAGTAACTAACCTTGAAGTGGCAATTAAAGATGAAGTCATGTTAATGTTGTAATGAAAGTGCCTTCAGTACTGCAGTTGAGCCACAAGTCATATTCTAAAAAGTACATTTTGCTAGTTAAGCAATTACCAACACAGAACTTACTGATAGGAACTTGAAATAATTTTTAGGCTTAAAACTTTACCATGAAAGTGTTTTCAATGACAGGGTAAGTTAATTTGTTTTTAGCTTAGATGACAAGTTTTGTATCCCATAAAGAGATGGAATGTGTTAAAGGAGAAGAAATCCCTGCAGGCCAGACATTCCAGTAGCATCAGTGGTTAGAGCTCTTGAATCTTACTCCCACTTGAATATATCTAAGAGCTTCATGCTCTCTGTTTTCCTGAGTCTTTCATGGAAAAAAAATGCACAGTAAATGATCTTTACTTTTTAATTCTATGTTTTTGATGGTAATTAAACTGATAGAAAGAAGGCTACTTTAATATTCTAAAATTTATAAATATAGTATACAAACCATATGGTTACTAAGCTTTTATGGAGTATACTTTAAGCATTAGTAGGAGTATTTTGAATGAAATTCTGCATTAAATTTCACTGTGTCCTCTTCCTGCAAGACTACTTTTTACTGCAGCCTTCTGCTGCGAGTGGAAAATTCAGATAAACCCATGTTTGAGGCTACTACAACTGGCATTAAATTTTGTTTCTGAACTCTTCTACTGACTTCATTAGCGCTCTGAAATTTAATTATTTTAGGCTGCAGAAGAAGGAGGAATAAAAAGAAATAACAACATTCTCCTGTGACAATACTGTTTCTAGTGCAGTGTCAGTGATCACTTCATAGATCACCAAGAGTTCACACAGCATAAAGAGAAAACATGCAGGCAGGAGTGCTAGTTGACACAATTCCTTTATGGCTGCTGTCCATGGAGTTGTAAAGCTATTTTTCCAACCTTGACCCTTATGTAAGCAACTGGAGAGTATTTCCATGAATCTGCAAACAGACTGGCTGAAACAATAGCTCTTCTTCAGCTCTGTGGTGAGAAGTGACACTTAACATGAAGCCAATTTAAATGTCAACGTTATTAACTGTTTCTCTGCTGATCAGTCTAGCAGAGGCACACATCTACCGCTTTTGCTCACAGCATTTAATACTTCAGACAAATGGAATGGCAGGCAGCTCCTGGGTTAGACTATAAACCCCTGGGGTAACTGTGGGACGATGCAATTATAGGACTTTACTCAATGTCAAGTTTTGAGGGATTTAAAACGTAAAAAAGTGCTGTCATTTACACATTCACTTGGGCATGTACTCCTCATACAACTCTAAGGAATATATTTCCACTTGCAGAGCAGGAAGGGATCAGTGACAGGCAAAATAGCAATCAGAGAAAAGGGATACTCAACCAAAAGTGCCACACGAGGGGGCACCCCACCATCACTGGGGTACATCATCTTGATGCTATATACACAAAAATTAACCAACCCCTGCATCTATTTTACCTCTCACCACCTCTCTATCTCTAAATGGCATCTGATTTCACAGAAGTTTCCTCACATGGTTCAACATAACAGCTGAAAAGATGCTTATGCTGCACTTGCCTGAGATCTGCCAGTGTTCACTCGTGCCCCACGGACTCTGGAAGTTACAGAGCAGCTCCCTCTGTGCCAGACAGCAACAGCAACATCCTCTGCAAACCTCCTCTCATGCCTCCAGATATATGCAAGGATACAAATACCATGCTAAACCTCTTTCTTTCACTGTCTCTTTTTGACAAGCTATTAAGAACATCCAATCTTCCCCCTATGCTCCTCATAAAGGGACTAATCTCTCTTTAATGCTTTAGCTTAAGGAAAAAAAAAGAAGATGGGCATGCAAATCATACAGGATCTAACCAGAGATGACAAATAGTACATGTGATATAGCTAATATGAAAAACATCCTTTTCCCCAGACCCTTCATTTAAAACTGTTAATTGTTATTAATTGCAATAGAAATTTGCTGATGTAACCAAAGATTATATTCATTACATTACTAAAACACACTCTTTATTCTAATTAATTTTCAATACACATTAGACTGCATTTTGTTGCACAGATATTAGCTCAAAGAAAGCACACAGAGCTGTAGTGTTATTAACTCATATTTCATTGAAAGGTCATTCTTTCCTTGGTTGTATCTAGAGGGGGCTGGAGTTAAATACCTCAATATCCTATCCACAGAATATTAATGAAATTACAGAGCACCACTGTTTATTCTTAAAAATCACTGTCTCTCTTGCTTACAGAGCCTCATCCTGTGGTCATGATGTGGTGAGTAGGTGCAAGGTGCCCACCAAAGCTCTCATGAGAGAGCAACAGCTCTGCAGACATCAAGGTCATGAAGAAGGAGGGAAGGAGGAACTCCAGGGCACAGGCACAAACTCCTCTCCCTGAGGAGGAAGCAGTGGCAGAGACAAGGTGTGATGAACTGACCACAAGCCCCTATCCCTGCCAAGGAAATAGGTGGGAGGAGGCTGTTTTTAAGATTTGGTTCTATTCCTCATTTTCCCTTTTCTGATTAGATGGATAAAAAATTGAACTAATTTTTCTCCAGGTTGAGTCTGTTTTGCCCCTGACACTAACTAATGAGTGATCTCCTCATTCATATCTTGACCCATGAGCCTTTCATTATATTTTCTGCCCCCTGTCCAGCTGGGAAGGGAATAACAGAAAGGCTTTGGGGGACACTTGACATCCAGCCAGGGTCAACCCAGCACAATGGAGAAATAAAAATGCAAAATTTCTCAGGCTATCAGGCTCTTTTTGGATCTCCTCTTAAAAAATTCAGCTTTTCTTAGTTCATTAGGTTTGCTGTCAGTTGTGTTTAAATCCATTTCAAAGATTTGCATCTGGAAGACCGTGAGATATTTTTAAAATGTCGTGTTATACTCCTAGTTTTGGGCTCATGAGAAACCATGGAGGAAAGCAGAGAAATTATAGGTGTGCTTTTTCATTCAGCTCTATCAGAAGTGTGACAGACAGCATTTCTGCCCAGACCATGCATATGCATTAAAAAAGTCAGTTTTAAAAACATAGCAAAACTAACACCTACACGGGCTTGTGCTGTTGCAGCTAACACATATCTTACAATATATTAACTCTGTGCTCTAAGAATGCTCATTCCCAAATAATTTTCAATGAACATTCCTAATCTCCAGCAAATAAGAAAGCTTACTGTGCTGTTTATGATTTTCACTGCTGAGTGTTACAACTCTGTTTCATTTAATAACCTACAATCTCTTAACACTTAGCAATACACCTTGTGTAAACTACACACCACTTTCCTTCTGAAGCATCACTCTTGGTTTTTCTGCCCACACTCCCATTGTGTGGGTGGCACATAAAACAAATACCTCTCCCTGTTGGGGCAGTTGCCACTTTTCATCTCTAGAACAATATCCATCTAATCAGACAGTGCCTGTAAATGCAACTTAAAAGAGCAGGTTGTAATTTCATTAAAGATGTATTTACTGAGCTAAAACAGCTGTTCTGGGCTGGAATGCAAAAAAAGGCCTATGTGATTGCAACTCAGTCATTTTTAAGGCAACTGAAAAATACATTTGCTGAGCTAACCTCACTCTCCCGAAGAGCTGGCACTGCTAACTTCTTCTGTATAAAAGGTTTAAACAGTTATTATAGTGTGTCATAAATTCTGACTTGTAATTGAAAATCTCTTCACTTCCTAAAAAAAAAAAAAGAAGTACTTATTACTTGCTATATAATTACAGACCATGCAGCTGCTCTCCTCAGCTTCACTAGAAAATTTGAAGACATGAAACACTGTACAAACCTTATTCAAATGTTATTAAATTGCTAGTCATAGATCTGCCACTCTCATACTGTAGGCTCTCAAATAATGTCATTTTCTTCCTGTTACCAGGGCTAAAATGTAGATGAATGAAAATTAGATCCAGGCCAGATTGAGTTCTCTACCACACAGGAGACCATCAGCTCCTTGGAAGGAAAGTATAATCTCTATTTCTGCTGAGCAGACATCAAAGGGAAAGATACCTGAACACATATCTGGAAAAAAAATTTCAATGCATAAAGACAAATTTTATTGAATTTTCAGTAGGTTTTAATCATTATGCATGGCCACAATTGTGCGAGTCACTTTGACACAATCTTTGTGCCACTTCCTTGTGTCACTTCTAATGAGAAAAAACTCTATTCATGGAATAGTGAACCTCATATTGCAGCCAAAGGCACAGGACTGGCCCCACAACATCCTGTTCACCTCCAGTAGTTTGACATGAGTCATACTTGATTAACTATTCCCCACCCTTTGTGTACTGTGGAGGCTGTGGTGTGAGGCTGAATTTTTTGGAGCAATTAAAATAAAATATACACCATGTGCCTCTACATTTGATTCACAATGCATTTCAGTCTTGGGTCACTGATTTGAAGTGGACAGCTTCTGGAAAAAGGCTTTACATACCCCAGACTTCACACTGGATTTTGAGTCTCCCTGTTGGTGCAGTAGCAACATTTAGATCAACAAGATATTAATTTGCTGGGATCAATTTGGGGTCTAACAAGAATTTTAAGCACTGAAAGAACATAAATAAATTTAAGAACATAAATAATTCTTTATCACAGTGGCACAAAAGAACTATGAAAACAGCTTTCATACATTACTCACACTACTGTTTTCACCTAGTATTTATCATTTTTTTAAATTCCTGCCCAGTTACACACAGAGGAGCTCCATGACATATATCATAGTTTGAAATCTCAAGTCAGGTCTACAGGATGTTGGATAAGTAACTTCCTTTGACCACTAGTGAGACCAGTGTTTCCCAGGCATTTTAAAATCTGCTTCTCAGAGATACAGACTATCAGAGTTGATTTAGATCATCAGTTCAAAACAACTGAAATTGGGAATGAAGTTTTGCACCATCAGAATAAACTGTTTATTCTCAGATTTGAAGCATGGTTATTTATATACTCCTGAGCAATTACACAGACAATTTGACAAATAGCTAAATTATTTTTTTTATAAAGAGTCATGTTTTCAAACATCTTAATTTCTTTAGAAGTTGGGGTTTTTTTCTCATTTAATCCAATTGCAACTGGAGATGCTTAGAGTCCATCTGGGACCTTTATAATTAGGGCTTTAACAGCCTGAAATTATTTTCCAATTACTACACAACACACCACTCAGTGTAGCAATACTGCTCACATTTGTCACCAGAAATCACTGGCCTTACTTTCCTCTTTGCTTTCTCATGGGTCACTAAAAAATATTAAACAAGGTAAGGTGGAAAAACAGATTAGAATTTCTGAAAAACTATGGATCCACTGTCACTGATTCTGGCATTCACCAGGAGCAAATTACAGAAACAAAATGCATACAGAAAACCAGTTTGTTCCACTTTGTTGCGAATTAGACAATTTTGAAAGCTGAAAAGCTGAATCAACAACAGACACATTTAAAAATCTGCTGTATTTGTTGAAACGGGTACCTACTGTAATTGTCTTGCAATCTAGGGATGAAGCCAAAATGAAATTATTGAAAAAAACAAAGACAGATGTGCAAAGAACATTGTTAGCTATAGAAACAGGAAATTTATATTGAAATTTATAAGAGAAATAGCTCAGAGATCTGCTCAGAAGTATTTATGCATATGAGAAGAAAGACAAAGGGAAAACCTTGAGGGCTTTATATTTCATTGTAGATGTTAAAACGCTTAAAATACAGGAGCTCAGTTTATCTTTAACCTCAAAAAAACCTCCCTCAATTTCAGAAATGAGGAATCATTTTGACTATCTTCCCTAATTTATAAAATTTTGATATGGTAATTTTCTCATCCATCCATTCATTCAGACTATACCTGGGCAAATTTCTTTGCTGGTATTAAAAAAAAAGCAGAAAAACACAATAACTTTTGTTTAAGAGATTCCAAGCTCATCTTCCATGATTAAGGATGGCTTGGAAATGTCCACTTTTTGGACAGTGAAGATATGCTCACATATTGTGCTATATAAACGAAAATCATAGAATAGAAAGTATACAATGCTAATTATTAGAGGCATTTGCAGATGCTGGAGAAAAAGAAGAGATACAGTCACTAAAAAATATCTAACAGAAATGCAATCTAACCAAAGTCACTGTAGGCTCATCATCTATTACTTCTGCTGCTTATGAGAACTAGAAGCAGACATGATTTAAAACAACAGAAGTAGCACAAAAGCAAGAATAAATCACAGAAACACAATGTATTTACTGTGGACTACACCACAATACATAGCTAAAGAGCAAGCAAAGAGAAAAATCCATCCTGACATCAAAAAGGCTTCTCCTGAAAAAAATATTTTGCTTATTACATTCATACACATCTGTCACTATAATAAGCAAAACAGCTATGTGACTTTTATATTTTTTCTAATTGCCAGAAAATATACATACATATATATATATATATATATATATATACACAAGCATTCATATCAATCCTACATAGAAATTTTTTTTCTAGATTATGTATTTTTCCATTGGTATATTCAACTGATGGAAAATGTCAGTTATAGTGGGGGGGGGGAAAAAGAGGCACTATTCATGTCTACTGCTAAAATTAAAACTGTGCAAAAATAAATCAGGACTCATAGTGCCAGAAAGACTTGTTGGGTTGTGGAGACCTGGGTTCTAATTCCTGTTCCCAGAGCTAGTTCCATGTTGAGGATTTTTTAATGAAATAATGTTTCAGCATCAAAACAAGAAAGAGTTCCAGAAAATTAGGACCAAACACTGCTCTTTTAGGTTGAAAGGAGCCAAACTAATTAAAAACCCTTTTGCAGGAGAGACTCCCTTCCCCTGCTCACTAAAATTTTCTCCTTGTTTGTTCCAGACTAAATTAATCTTTTTTGAACACAGGGGGCCTGTTCCAGATTTCAACTCTGCTTTACACTTCTGCTAGTCTGGCTTTTTGTTTCCTCAAGAGGAAGGTTTCTCTCCAAGACTTAACAGACATGAACCGAGGAGCCAGCAAAGCCCACCATGCTCTGCTTGTAATTCACCTTGCCAGTGCAACAGAGCAATTTCCTGCCAAGTTCATTCCCTCTTGGTATCAGCACATCATTCTGAGGGCTACTATCACCATTACAGTCCTAAAACATCTTTACTGTCTCCAATAAATTCACTGAATACCCATGTGCTCACAACACCTACAGATCACTTTTCTTCCCTCCACAGGAATCCATTACCTGGACAATTCACCCAGGCTGGGCTTCCCTGCACAGCTGCCCCTGGAAGAAGATTTGTAGTGCCAAAAGAGCAGCAATGTGGGAAATAAATCTTGGACACAATGCCAAAGAACAAACTCTTGGTAGCAGGGATGGATTCCAGCATTGTGCAGCAATTGAAAACTGGGAGTGAACGTGGCTCTCACCTTCCTCTCGGTAAGTCTGCGTCATCTTTCTTCCACCGCACTGTGGGAGTGGGATCCCCCTGCACCTGGCACCGGAAATCCACGGCCTCCTCCTCCAGCACCACTTGGTTAATCGGTCGCCTGAGAAACGTGGGCCGCTCTTGAAAGAGACATTAAAATTCCACAGTGAGTCACAGGGCTGAAATGAACACTTTTTGACTTTTCAGCATCTCGCTGCTTACCCATCCATCAAACAGAAAGGAGGCTGAGCTCCACAAATTCAGACAAGTGGAACTGATGATGTGCATAAAGAGCCAGTGAGAGGGCTGCCAGGCTGGAGAGGCAGGGGCTGTCCCATCCCATCCTCCAGCAAGAAGAGGATGGGAAGGAGGACCAGAGGGCAGCCTGCGCCAGGACTGACCAGCTGCCTTCCAGACAGTGGATAGCCCTCTGAGGCCGTGCCCTTCCCTGGAAAAGCTGCCGTGCTCCTGCTGCAGCAATGTATGAGCTGGAGCAGGAGCTCCCAGCAGGAGCCAGCTAGCCCTTGGCAGAGATCAATATCTTGATACTTGTGAGGAAAATTTAAACTCCGCGTTATGCACCTCAGGCAATTGTGAACTGTCCTGCACGATCCTGAAGAGATTCCCTGATCCCCATTGCCAACTTCACCATGGAAAACCAAATTAAGGTCTGAATAATAACTTCTGTTTACCCTTGTTATGTTAGGCTGCACGGCTACAAACAGTATTAATCACCATAATGTTGCACAGGCCTGCTCTAAAATCCAGATGCAGAGCCACAATCTGATCTCAGTTATACTGCTACAAAGTCCAAGCACCGGTAATTTCATTTGAAAGGATGTCACTGGGGTTAGTTTCCAAGTTGCCTTTGGAAGGCACAAATTTTGTTCTGTCCTCTCAGCCACACCACACTTTTATTGTCATCAATTATTTATGCTAGTCAAACCATTATAAGGCTGAGTTTATATGAAACAGTATTTTCACTCAAGACAGGGATTTATCATAAGGACATGTAAAACTGGTTACACACTATGTTTCATATTTCACTCTCAGCAAGTTAAGGGATATGATGTCACTTAAAAAAATTACTCAGAATTCACACAGATGCAAGCAATACCAGATTCTGACTCAGGTAATTTTTCTTGATAACTACAGTGCTAATTTTACAGGTTTGTTATGCACAATCATTATATGCAAATATTTTTTTTTTTAAAGTTAAAAGAACATTATTAAGGTTGAAAAATCAAGCAGGCCACATTTACTGAGAGAATTAAAGCTTTCTGCATGTCTTTTGATCACTTCCTTTCTGTTTATGATGCCTTATGGGACTGGCAGCAGTTATATGATCATATACTATTTTTCCCCCAAACATCTCCAGATTGTTGGTATTCACTTAATGAGCAGGTGTTTAATATTTTGTTTTAGTGGTACTGTTTAGAGGGTGGCCTCCTGTCTTTCTACTCAAGATGCACTTCAAAGACAGAATTATTAATTTCCTCATGGCCTCTATTACACCTATCTTAATGCTTTATAATCACCTCACTTATTATTATAGCTCCTCTCTGGGCTATGATAGAGATCTCAGAAAACAAGGTTAGAACTATCTGCTAAATTTTGGTGTTTAACCTGAGCCACAAAACTGACAATTTTATTTTTTTTTTTTAGGGGATGGGGAGGGGTTGGATGGAAATGAAGTTTTAATTTTGTGTGTTTAAAGCTCAGCTTCCTTTAATTCAACTGCTGACAAAAAGTGTTCATCACTTTTACAAATCGGCATATCAGTGAGAAAATGAGGAACACAAAACCACCTGTTAGTAATTATGTAAATGAATGACAGCATCACACAGGAATTCCTTATTAGCAGGGGAACCTATTGGCAGGGGAAAACATATTTTGTCAGCAGAAGAATAGACATGCTCAAGAATCTATAGCACCTTTCCAGATGATAGAGATAAAAGCATGGCTAACGGGCAAAGATTCTTCTCCCCAAGCCATGGCTTTGGTCCTATTCCTATTCCTGCCCAGGATCTTCAGATTGCAGCAATGTTTGGGCAAGTAAATTCATTTCTAGCCTCTCTGCTTATATTGAAATCTTTATGATTTCCCAGTTTAAGTCAGTGTACAAGTCATATCCAGTTCTTTGTAATTTCCTATTTCAAGCCTGCATACAAGCCCTATCCAGCTGCTGACAGTTTCCTTAGTAATTTTATCTTTTTTTTTAGCCCAGAGATATAACTTTTCACACCTGGAGCCCAGCAAGTTCTCAAATCCAATTCCTCTTCCAACTATCCATGCCTCTCCCTTTTTGTACATCACAGCAAATGGTCTCTTCTCCACTGAGTGTTTGGTCTGCACTTGAACTGGAGCTCCTGTTACCCAGGTCACACAAATACAGACCATCCACAAATTTAAGAAAAATCAGCTGAAGTACCCAAGGACCCTTCCAGAAGAGTGATAGCAGCAGGAACACAGTGTAGATAAAGGAAAATGCTGCCCAGATCTGCATTCATGGGTTCTCTGGTGTATGAATTGATGACTCTATTACATTTTCTTTTTCTTTTCAGCAGGTGCATGTTTGGCTAAATTTACTGAAAATCCTCTGGACAAGCCAAAAAAAGAGTACATCTCTGGCACAGTGTAGCTATTTCCCAACATATTTTAGGTACCTGATATTCAGTATGAGGCACATGCACTTCTCAGGACAAAAAGCTTCCTCCATTCCTCTCATTGCTGCCCATTTTACTCCAATTATCCCCTTTGCCTCCAAACTGCAAGAACTTCAACATTCTTAGAGAAGAGTGAATTATTTTGTCAATTTAATTTTGTCAACCAAAATTGGTTTTCTAGTTAGGCATGGAAAATTTTGGATAAAGCCATTTTAATTTGATAATCTTATTACAACTGGACAAAGCAAAAAACACCCCATTTTAATCCCAATGCTAAGCAATGTACTTGGCCTATCTGTAACTATCTGAATCTGGATGGGAGTATTTTAATGACACTTTCTGCAAATTTGCAACAGCATGGTTTTTACAACTTCTCTCCTAAGAAGAGCTTAGACCAACTCCAGCTCTCAGCTCATACACAATACTCTTCATTTTGGCATTTGTTTTTCAAGACATGATGCTTTAAATTTCTCTAAACTAAGAAATTCAGATCTATATCAGCTTTCTGATTGGTGATTTAGAGGCCCTGGTTAATTCCCATTGAATTTAAACAACTCTGTACACTGGCTTGGTCTGCATACAAAAATCATTTTAGACCAGGTTTACAAAAGCTGCATGTAAACATCTTAGAAATTAGAATGTGCATACTTATGAAATTGCTACTTGTGGCTGTAAATTCTCCTGTACAGGAGATGAGAAAATAAATTCCTGTCTCATTTTGAGGAGAACCCAGCTGAGGAGAAAGTAAATGGCCCTGAGGTCATTAGATAAATCACTGGATTCCACAACAAGGCAATTTGTGAGAATACACACATATTTGTTTCATATCAGCTTCTAAAACTGTGTATTTTCAAAAACATTTAAGAAGTTGCCAGAAAATTAATAGCTACGTAAGGACAGAGCCCAGTTAGCAAGGACATGTAAATACCAACAACTGCTGTTTCCATTTTTGCATCATCTCTGCATTTTGCACAGCAGGAATCAGGAAAGAACAAGTTATCTACTATGTTGCTTCCTGTATTTGTATCACTCAGAAAGCCCCTTGAATATGTCCAATAGCTAATTATACAGCTATAAAGTGATCAGAGTGAATGCCATTGCCAATGCAATTAACATTCTTTATGTGAGATTAACTGGATTTGAGTCACCTGCATAACTTGCTTACAATGTTAATCTCTCAGGAGACAGAGCACTGCTTGCCCAAGCATGCTAAATAAAGAAGGTTTCTTTGCACAGCCAGGTCAAATTTAGTTTCAGAGCTAGTCTTGGGGGGGGAAAAAAAAATCATATTTTTTTCCTCTGAAATGGTTTGCCCATAAATAAAGCCTTGTGGTATAATTAAATATTGTTACTCTGTCAACAGCATCCAGAGCACAATATATTTGAGAAACAACAAGAAAGGGTGATAAATTAAAATCATAGGCATATATAAAAATTTTAATATAGCTATTTTATAAGCTTTCACCGAGTAAATAAAGTACCCACTTCCCAGACTTTCTCTGATGAATATTAAAAATCTTTGAGGAGAACTATAAAATAGGTCATGGTTATATGTCATGTCAACCAGTCATGCTATTACTAGGGTGACCTTTATAACTTCAGAATAAGCTTTGCTTGCAGTTATAAAAGGGGATTGTTAATGCAATCTGGACACACACCTACAATCTGTTGCAGAGCTTGAGGTATGTGTTGCAAGGAAACCCACAGATCTGAGCCAGAAACAGCAAAATAATTTTCTTACTCTGGGTGCTGACACAAGTTAACCTCAGAACTCAATTTCTCCCACATTTAACAATTGGTCTGAGTATCACAGTCTATTAGAGAGACTCAGATGACCTTCAGATGTATTATTGCCCTTTCCCTGTTCCTCAAAAAGTTAGACAGCCATATATGGGGCCTCAATCTAATTAAAATGATCCTAACTACCTTAATATATTTTCTCTGCTGAGGCAACTGCTAGAGTGAAGGATTTGATGGTCTTCATAATGTAGAGCCTCAATCTGATTTAGAATTGCTCTTGTTTTCTGTCTCTTTGCTGAATGGAAGGCAACATTTTCTTAAAATGTTTTTGTGCTCTAAAAAGAACATTAAAACACAAAAGGCTTTGGAGAGGGATTTAATAGCAAATAGTTACATTTAAAAGCTGTTTGCACTTTAGCATTCTGATTCAAAAGGGAAAAAAAAGGAAACATTAGATGGTTGGAAGTAAGTTTCACTTCAGAATGCTGTCAATAGCATAGATTATTTCATTAAATGCAACCTGATCTGGATGAAGTAAAGCTCTCTGCCAAAAAAAGAACAAGTGGAAGAAGACAGGATATTACGACCTCACTAAATTTACCTATGCTGCCCAAATAAATGAAAAGAAAACTGCAAAAGAAGGTGGTTTTATATTTATAGGCATTATTCTATCTACATTATTCCCTTCTTCATTTGAGAAATAGGCACTTGTGTAGACATCACAAACTCCTACACTCTAAGCAGCACCCAAGGCATGATGAGCTTGCACAGTAAATGCATGGAACACTAATAAGAGGCAAATGCAGTAAAATTAATGTTTTCAGTTGGTAGTGGTTTTCTTCTTTTATATATATCTACAATCATATTAATTACAGTTTTTACTGACTGTTACATACACACTTTGGGGACCAAATCAGAGACTTTTTTCAGAGCTGTATTGTTATTCTATAACAACTTCTTGGTATCTGTGGATAACAAATAATCTAAAGCTAAAATGGCTTTTTGCAAACTGCCACAGGTAGACTGCAAGTGGAAAATACAGGGATTTAAAGAAAATCAGGAGGAGATTTGATCTGAAGGACAAAATACACACTGCTGATTTCTCTGTCTTGACCTATGAATGTATATCTGGTTTTGGAAGATTTTTCCATGTGCCTGAGAAAGCTTTCCAGGATACAATGGGTCAAGACTCTGCTAAGGTCTTCCACATAGGCAGAGGTCAAAAAAGTAAAACGGGGCACGGTGTCTTCATTAAAGGGATTTTGGGGATTTTTTTCTTCTAACACCATGTCATCATAGTCATTCTTTTTCTAAAACTAGGGTTTCTCTTTCAGCCTGACAATATCTACAGAACATCAAACACAAATACTTCCTCAAGCATCAGACAAGAATACCTCTTCATCCCACAGGACCTTATTAGCTGAAAAAAGGTTCAGATACCAAAGATAAAATCAAAGATTCATCCAAAACAATCTTTAATATGTCCAAATTGACACATCTTTTAAAGATATTTTTTACTCTTCTTACTTATGCTTTATATTCTTTTGAGGCTCTTCTAAATATATCTTTTTCCACTGCTTGATGCCAGCCTCTTGAAGTTGATAGACTAAGGCTTTCATTGATTTCACTGAACTTGAGAATCAATATACAAGATATACCTTTGTACATTCTCTTCAAACATTGCCATTTTAAGTGCAAAGGGAAATAAAAGAACATGAAACAGTTAACTTGAACACTTAGCTCAGAATGGTGAAGTAGCATGACAAAATGATAAAGGTTATCATAAAGAGTAATTCCTTCTTTATTTGATTTCTGGCTCCATATTATGTATTTACAAACAAAGCTTTCATACAAATTGGAATTAAACTGTTTCTGTTTTGCATCTTGCTTTAATTCTGTTCAGCCAAGGGCTACGAGCCCAAACACAAGCAATGCAACCTAATTTGTATCACTACACTTCAGAAATTGGCCTTCAGAATAGTGTGCACAGCATAATCAAGTCCCACGCTGCCTCTTTTTGTGATTATTAGGACTGAGGTTATTAACTTCCTTTAAAGTGCAACTTAAGACTGTGACAGACCCTGTCTTTCTGCTTTGCTCCAAGATTACACCTTGGAGCCTCATAAAGGCAAAAACTAGCAGTAATGCTTGAAAAAGAAGACTAACAAAATGTAGGGCATCTTGGTCAGTATTCAAAACACAGTTTTGGATAGCACTGCTTTTATGATCTTTATGGTATTTTACTATGAAAACTTGCCAATTTTTCTGCTAATAGAAGAATCAAGACTTGGGAACAAAACTAATGCAATCTGCAGAGACACTACCAGTTTACTGTTTAGAGTGCCTGAATGTTGAAAACAATGTTTCCTATGCAGATAACTTAGGGGAAAAAAGTGAAAGTTCTACATGTATTATTCATAACTATCTGTCAGTAAAGGTTATTGAATGGGTACCTAGCCAAGTGGACATATTCTGCACATGGGAAAAATTTATTTTCTCCCCCTACTGCTTCCCAAGGTTCTTATGACCCATTTTATTTTACTGTCTTTAAACTCAAGAAAAGTGTAATCTTTCAGTCTAGGCTTCCATGCTGTTCCTCTTGGGCCACCAGTTCCCACCACACTGACTCAGTTTTTCCAGAGGCAATGCCTCAAGCTAAATTTACTGTACAGGGAGCCAGAGATCTGTCACAAGTCACATGCAGAAGTTAACTTCAGGTATTACAGAAAAACTTGCAAAGCCCAAAGTAACAAGTAGATGGTTTCTGGAAAGAGAGAGCTAGTATGAACAGCTCCTTTTCCTACATAATATGTTTACTAAGGCTCCCTTCACACTGTGGAAAGGGTTTGGAGGGTTGTTATTTGGGAAAGGAATGAAGACATAATTAATATACATTCCTTTCCAGAAATAGCACCAGCTATAGGCTTGCCAGTCCCCTATTAAAATTCTCCAAGTCATTCAGTCAAGATCTCCTTGTTTTTATTGTCCATTTTCAAATATCTTCAAAGCAGTTAAAGTTTGGCACATGAACTGCATATAAGTGTTTCTAGTATATTTTTCATCAACATTTGCAGTATTCCCATGTTCCTCAGACCTGTGAGTCATATTAGAGGAAGGCTGTGGACCTAACATACAGTCCTGGTGGTTTTGCCTGTGTTCAGTGCAGCCAATTTAAACATGCAGAGCCAATCTGATGTTTCCCAGAGTCGTTGGATTTATTGGATTTATTGAGTGCTTGGAGTGACTGGACTGTCTAGTAGATACATTGCTTCCTGGAAACATCATGGATAATGCTCTCCAGTCTCTGTGCACATCCCTACTCACACATGGGCTGCTGCCTGGAGCCCAGGAATGGAATGTAACTGCTGGATAGCACAGGCAAGTCCCCTCCTTTGGAATGGAGAGGACCAGGACTAGCCTGGACATGATGTTACACAAGCCCAGTGCACCAGCACAGAGCTTCAGGGCCAGGAGGTGCCCAGGAAATGGGCACGGGGCAGCCAAACCACCTTGTGAGACAGCAGGCCATAACCTGAGCACCTCCTGCATGCCATCCTTGCACAGCAGAAAGGAAGGTGGGGAGGTGTCTGGGAATACCCAGAGAGAAGGAAAAATGTAGACAGGAAGATACTGCAGTAGGGAATTTCAAATACAATTTTCCTCAGGTAGTCTAACGCAATTAAGAAGGATTAAAATATCTAATTTCATTTATTGCTGATTTTGTTTGGTATTCACCAAATAGTTTTAGATTGTATTTTTGCAAGTTGATTGCTATGATTATACCCTGTAAAAAAAATCAGAATATTGTAATTGGTTATGTATTATTTTACATATCAAGACGAACCTAATATGCTTCATGGCTCTGCAGGATATGAAATTACATGCACATTTCAGTTTTCATTCCTACAGTTCAATGCTTTTTAACAAATTATTTTCTTAAGGATTTCTTAAGGCTTTGTAGTTTAGGACTGCAATCTGCTTGCTATCCACAGGGAGTATTACCAGAGATTAGCAGTACTTAAACTGATGAAGGAGATATGTCATGTCTCTTTTGCATCTGTATAAAGCTACAACTCTAACAGATTGGCTGCAAAGGGCATAATAATTTGACAGGGATCCTTTCTCTGGGGTGTTTTTTGGCAAGGTATAATAGTTCTGCCTTTAAAAGCCACATGTTGCCATGAATCCACAACAAACCAGTTGGGGTGGAAACCTTTTCACTTCAGAAAAGCTGGAAAGCTGCATATTCTCATAAATTTGTGGATCTTTCTAGCAAAAATCTTTCTCTGCCTTTTGTGAATCACATAATATATATATATTCTTTTCAAGTGGATAAAAAAATGTTGAATTGCACATACATGCAAACTCAGAGGTGGCAATATGAGTGACTAGGTTTTCCAGTGCACCATCTTAGACAAAAGGTGAAAAACCTCTCGAGCATCTGCTTCACAAAGGACCTCAGGATTTCTATTAAACATCTCTCAGGGGTTACAAAAGGTCTTGTTTGGAATTCCAGTACTGTATCAAAGAGGTGCAGCAGGATGGAACATTAACATTATTTCTCTCTCTTTTGTCAGCACAGACATGTTTTCCTTAGCAGCGAGGTTTTTTTCCTTATTGATTTTCCTTTGTTTGCTTAGAACCTCTTGACTAATTCCTACAAACCCATGACTGTAGGATGTACCTCAGCATGAGTTTGTGGCTTTGCTTCTTATCCAGTTGTTAGTAGGATGGATCCAGCTCTAGGTTGGGTTATTAGTCTGTTCTTGCTCTGGACCCTAACTATGGTCCAAGTGCTCCTAACAACCAACTTCTTGCCTTGCCCATCAGGTCTAAAAGCTCTTTCACACAGGAAGCTTATTCATTTTTAATTAATACAGCAGCACCAAAAATCTAAATGCTGTCCTGGCTTACAGGAGGAAAAGCTGTTTCAGGTCGTCTTAAAAATGAATGCTAAAAGTTACTGCTATACATAGTCAAAAATTTGGTTTTGGAATTGTCTCTAATGATGTTTTACTGATCAAGTGTGGGGTTTTTTTGTGCTTTCCTACAAAGATTTTATTTCACAACCCCTCAGGAAGATGGAATTATTTAAATAGGCAATCCTGGTCTAAATCTCTGGTAAGCAGGCATTGTCAACTGTATTAGAAGTAGCTTAATTACATTTGGCCACTTTGTGAGGGAGAGCACTGTCCTGCAATAACATCTCTGGTTATGCACACCACTGTGGACCTCCAATCACACTGAAACTATGTGCTTAGAAGGAAAACCTTGAGCCACCACAGCTCCATCATTATAAACTGCAGCTTTTAAAACCTGGTCTCCTTCTGAAGCCGTGAAGTGCATCTTGCACTGCTGTGTTTTGTTAAGCTTGCTTTGTCTTGTGTTTTGAGGAGCCACCCAGGGTAATTCAGCCTACACATTTGTAGGGCAAAAACAATGAAAGCAGGGATGTCCTTACCAAAGACAGTCAGCTCTGCAGGGTCGCTGTCGCGCTCCCCCACCATGTTGGTTCCCACACACGTGTACATCCCTGCATCACTTTTTCTGGTGTTGGAGATCATCAGCTTCCCACCACGGATCTGTTTCAAATCAAGGAATAGAACTTCAGGTTAAACAAAATACAGGTAGCTTCAGGTAAACAAAATACATCAGAAAAAGTGCTACCTTCTTGGGAGACAAGTTCCACAACCAAGACATTCTAAACTTTTGTTTGTAAATATATGTATAGTTTCAAAATTATGTACTTATATATTTAAATATCTTTACGCTGTTCTATTTTTATCCTACTGACTAATTTCACTTTGCAACTAATTTCAACTGCATTTGATCTTGTTCCTTTGGCTTTCATTAGATTCTTTACATTTCAAAGACTACATTTCTTGCTGTCTCTTGGCAGCAGAGTACTTTTATTTCTTGCATGGTAATGTGTAAAGCACTCTTGACATCTCTCTGAAAAAACAAGGCAATTTGACTTAGTTTTATTCAGATGATTTTATTTTACTGGTGTCTGAGCAGTTTCCTTGATCACTAACAAAGGCAGATTTTCTTTTTGTTGAGGCAAATGGACTGAATCTGGCCCAAACTGGGAATTCACCTGACAGTTCATATTTTCTTGGCTGTAAAGGGCACTTACAGAGAGAAAGAGCAGGATAGATGAAAGAAATAAAATAAAAATTTGTGGCTTGTGAAGTCACAGTGTCAAAGTGTCAAAGGTTAGACAATGGGATTCTTCAAAATAAGCTGGGGATTTAACTGAAGAAACTTGAGAGTCAGGAGATGACAGCCAGCTCTCTGCCACTCTTTGCTCTTCTACTCTTGAGTAGACCCTAGCACAGAGAGCCTGGTTCACAAACAGCAACAGCTCAGATTCTTTGGCTTGGAATAATTCCTTAGGGATCCAGAGCCACTAAAAAGCTTCCTGATAGTACTTCCATGTTGAATAAGGTCAGCACTGAATCATTCCATACAACATAAAACTTTATTGAAGAAATATTAATGGTGAAAAGCTAAGCATTTAAAAATTAGGAATGAAACATGTTCTCAACCCCTTAATTTATCTGATTTGCTTGCATGGGCCATGATTTATGTCTAATCACTTGATAAGTTCAATATTTCTGCTGGATCCTTTTCCATACAGTACAAGAAATGAACGGCCACAGAACTCAACCAGTGTTATTCATTTGCTCAACATTTATTCCTTTTCAGGAACCATAATTCTTTAGAGTATGACTTCAACCTACATTTAGACACATCCAAATTACTGCAATAACTATAAAATCACTGGTATCATTTTAAGATGTTGGGTTTCTCCCAGAGATTATTTGTGCCCTGTCCCTGATATCTTTTATTAAAAATCCTTTCCTTAGATTTTTTTCTACTGAGAAGCTGAGAAGCTTCAGGAACAAAATGTAAACAATGGTTATCTGCTACTGTAGAATGCAACAGGTGGATCTGTGATTGGTCTTACGTGGTTGTTTCTAATTAATGGCCAATCACAGTGAGCTGGCTCAGACTCTCTGTCTGAGACAGAAGCTTTTGTTATCATTCTTTCTTATTCTATTCTTAGCCAGCCTTCTGATGAAACCATTCTTCTATTCTTTTAGTATAGTTTTACTGTAATATATATCATAAAATAAGAAATCAAGCCTTCTGAAACATGGAATCAGATCCTCGTCTCTTCTCTCATCCAAAGACCCCTGCGAATACAGTCACAGTGCACCTCATAGACTTGACTGAATTTACTTATAAACGCCTCTCTGATATTCTCCGTTTGGAGAACTGAGATGTAGAAAAGGTAAAACCAAACTGGTCAAAGACATGCACTAAGTCATTCATCTAACTGAGCATCTTCTATGGCTGAATCTCCAGCTCTAACAGACCTCCATCACACTGGATTTACAAACCAAGCCTCAAAGAAGCTCAAGCTGGAGAGCCAGACTAGGAACAGTAAACAGCCTGCCCCCCTCATTTGGGCAAGTTCAGAGAGGCAAACTGCTGAGAACAACGACCAATTTCCGTGGGCAAGGCTGTAAGGCTGTGTAAGTTCTGCTGCACCCAGCTGTGAGCCCTGAGCCCACGGGTGAGGAGCCCCCCGAGCTGTACTCACACTGATGCGCTCCTCCCTGTCGTCAATGCGGACTTTGTCCTTCTTCCAGTAGATGGTGGGCTCGGGGTGCCCCCGGGGCGGCTGGCACTCCAGGATCGCAGGCTCCCCCGCTGCCACCACCACGTCCGTTGGGTTCTGCCGGAAGTCATCCCGCAGCACTGCAGCAATAAATGAAGGAAAAGGGGGAAAAAAAATAATTAACAGAAGTGATGGCATTGTAAGTGGAGGAAAAAGAATGTAGAAACACATAGTATTAAACAAACAAGTCTCAACTATTATTAGTGGATGACTTTGCTTCTTATATTGACTGTAAAAGATCTCAAAAATGAAGCTGGGAAGATATGCCTTTTTGTCCATTGGAGTCAGACTTCACACACAGGCAAATTGGCTTTTGTTTTCCTTTTTTTTTCCTTCCAGATAAGAACACTGCTCTGTATTTAAGTTACAAAGATGTGTAGCACCCATTACTCCTCTTAACTTTGACAGGATCACTTTCCATCATTAGAAAAGCAGTTCTGTAGGTTGGGAGTTGAGTACTTTTCACGACAGAAAACAACCTGCTGAATATCTGCCTTGTGCGGGTCTCCGATTCCAGCACAAGGTAACAAAGGGACAGAATTAATACTGAACTGCAGAGTTATACCTTGGCCAAGGGCATTGCCATTATTACTGTTACTATTGTATTTCTGGCTCATGGATGCTAAAATGGTCACCAGTTCTGAAAGGTGTCAAGAGAAATAAAACTGATAGTAATACACTTCCAGCATATTTATTTCTTCCTTCTATATTTTTAGTTCTAATATTTCTGCCACCTTGACCAGCCCTATCCTACTACATTGAAAAGAAAGAGCATTTAAATCACCAAGCTGTTTGAGAACTAAATTAGGCTACACAGACTGGCTTCTTATGTAAATCAAGCTTCTGTAAAGGATTAGGTCCAACTAGCTGGCTTCAGTGTGTTAGAATGATATCCACTTCATCCTTATTCTTCCGTGTGTGTCCTAGTCTCTAGGTTAATTGACATTCTTATAAACATAAAACTGAAAATAGCTCTAGATGAGCTACTGAAATAGAATTTAGGGCATTGCCCCTCCTTGAATTCCAGCTAAGCATGGCTTTCATTACAGCTTTAAAACAGTTCTCGCCCTTAATGGAACCAGGGCCCTCTGAGAAATTAGAAAACACTGTATCCTAGTGAAGGGGCAAGTCAGGAAGAGTTCAGCAGAAATTGCTCAGTCTCATTTCATAAGCAGAGATAATTTACTGCTTTCAATGTTAATAAAACGTGCCCCATTTTAACATTTGGAACTGAATATTTTTCTCTTCTGTAATAAGCCAGAAGAAAAATATGATTAATACATAGAAGAATTGGTCCCTGAATAGTCTGAGGTGAGTGGGCTGTATGTATTTGGCACTCGAAATGACATGGAGGTAACTTTTATTGTTCTCCATTTTGGGATACACAGGTAGATCCCAGAGGAAGGAGGGAATTAATTGGAAGTTAATTCCTTTTCTAACACACACACAAAAAGAGTGACTATTTAGGTCTCGCTCTTGAAGCATAAAATAAAAGTGACAGGAGGCAGCTGGCAACAAATGCAGCTCTGGCAAGAACCCGTAGTCTTCTGAGGTGACACACCCAACAGACAACAAAAACCTCAATCCCCAAATATTTCTGAGAAATCCAAACCTTCTGATGCACAATAAGCAAATTGGCAGAAATGGAATTTATACAACTTCAAGATCAAACGGAAGAAGTAACTTATATGATGAAGTAACTTAGTGCGATGAAGATCATGGGCTGCTGACTATTGGCAGTACAATACTTTGGAAAGCCAAGAAAGTCAATATCATGGGAATGTCAGAGAAAGAACCAGAAAAAAAGTCTTAAAAAACCATGTTTGTTAGGAAAGCAGTTTCGTATGTCTCTGTGATCCCCATGATACACAGGAAGAACAAGTACTTCTAGACAATGCAATGCCCACATTTGTATAAATGGTAAATAGATGAAAAAATTAATTTCTGCTACTATTATTACACACAAAATAAATATTATTTGTACTGTCTTGGTTCTACATGTAATTACAGAACTTCAATGCAGATCCATTAGTGGCAAATCCCCAGAAAAATCAGCAGATCCCACCACATAATGGCTTTATATTCCTGACTCCTAACTCCTGGCAGCAATATTAAGGAAAGCATTTTCCTTGAACATTTCACACTGCTGTATGAACCTGACAAACACAGTTTCTTGCAGTGATACACAGCAAATTACATTAACTTTCTCTGAATCATCCCAGCAACTGTGTAAGGCTCCAATCAGCCCCAGAATGAGGCTAAGAGGTGATTTGATTTTATCACATTCCTTTACCCAAAGCCGCACTGCAAAACTGGCTTGAATAGAAGACAAAATTGATGCTACAGGCTTTGCTTAATCTTGCTCTGTACCTCAGCACATACCTGAATCTTGAATAGGTATATCTCACCATTTCCATCTAAAGAATTCTGTGTTTTGGAGGGGAAAAAAAAAAGGTTGGAGAAAAAAGAAAGAGGGAAAAAAATAAAGCAGTGACAGAAAGGAAAAGATAAGAGAAAAATGCATGAAATAGAAATTAAAGTGAGAAAATAACTCTGAGAGGAAGAGGGGGAAGACTAACTTTAGGGAAACAAAAAAAGAAAAAGCCAGGTAAAGGAAGGGAAAAAGAAGAATAAAAGCAGAGAGAAAAACAAGGTAAAGAGCAAAGGCAGCCATTCCTGTGATTCAGTATTTTAATGCAATCTAACAACAATGAAATAAAGCACAGACGTTCATCTGATCAGCCTAATCACCCCAGAACATCCAAATACCACCCCAAGAGAGAGGGAGCAGGGAAGAGGAGGGCAGAGCATGAGCTGGTGAGCTTGGCTGTTCTCCTGGGGTGGCACAGTAAGCCACAGAAGGAAGAACCATCAGCTGGGAGCTGAGTTCGCATGTACTAGCACAGTAAATGGAAAAGCTGCAGCACATCTTGGTGCACTCACCACACCTAATGGTACAACCATCTGTGAAAACAGAAAACTGATTGAGAGCTGCAGAATATTCCTCAGCCAATTATCGACAATTGCTAGGTAGTTCCAAATGACTATTAGTGTGCCTGAGAAGACCCTCTCCCCACACAGGCACAAGGCTTTTGTTCACCTGAGATGCCAGCCCTCCTCAGGGCCCTTTTGGCAGGGCACAAACACTAGTGCTTTATAAATTGAACACAAGCAGCAACATGTTGCCATCAGCCTCCTCTTCCTCATTCTTTCTTGGATGTTCTTGCTTTGCTTTATTCCAGTTTTGGTGCTTGCATGGGTGTTTCCCTATATTTTTGGGTGTTACCTCACATTCTTTACTGTGAGGGTGGCGAGGCCCAAAGAAATTCTGGATGCGCCATCCCTGGAAATGTCCAAGGCCAGTCTGGGTGGATCTCTGAGCAACCTGGTCTAGGAAAGGTGTCCCTGCCTCTTCCTCATTTTTTGTTGGATGTTCTTGCTTTGCTTTATTCCAATTTTGGTGCTTGCATGGGAGTTTCCCTATATTTTTGGGTGTTGCCTCACATTCTTTGCTGTGAGGGCAGCGAGGCCCAAAAAAGTTCTGGATGTCCGATCTCTGGAAATGTTCAAGGCCAGCCTGGGCGGATCTCTGAGAAACCTGGTCTAGGAAAGGTGTCCCTGCCCATGGGGTACTGGGTGATCTTTAAGACCCTTCCAGGCCAAACTTTTCTCCTATTTTATGACTAAACAAGGGGTGTCAAAGGGGAAGATGGCCCCCCAGCCCTGGGAGTGCAGCACAGCCGTATCCCAGGGACTGCTCCCCCCACCAGCCCAACAACAGCACAAACACCCTCACGTTTCAAAAGGCAAAACCTTGCAAGGGCAAAAGCTTCCAGATGGCTGAGCCCCACTGTCTGGAAAGGCACCGAGGGACAGGAGAGCTGCAAAGAGCAGCTAAAGCCTGCACAGAGTCTACAACGGCGCTGCGGACAAAAGTTAATTAAAGTTTGATCGGTCTCTTTGTGGCTCACACAAGCTGATGCTGCTCAAACAAGAGAGATGGCTGCAAGCAGTCATGGCTGTCTTTAAGGCAAGCAAAGCCCTGCACAGCCATTTCCAGGTAGCCAGGAGTGTAACCAGGGAAAGGGAGCACATCCAGCAAGGGGATAAACACACAGACATGCACCTGCCAGAGAGAGGGATGAGGGGAAGGAGCAGAAAGAAGCCCTGCTCCCAAGGCAGCTGCTAACCAGCACCTGCCAGCTCAGGCCCAAATCCAGGCCTCGGTCAAACCGAGGCTCATAAACACAGGGAATTACATGGAAACTGAATTAATTTCCTCAGCTGAGGTTCCAGCAATTTGTTTAAAGGAAGTGGAGACAAAGGCACGATGTTTATGGGGTAGGAGGGAAGGTGGCGGGGTCAAAATTATTCTAGGCTAGATATCCATGCCTTAATCCTTCTTTCCAGCTTTTAGGCCCTTAGAAAGAAAACATTTTTATAGGATTTACATTTACATGATGATTACAAATAACCATCTGTCTGCTTCCACTTTTTCAATCAGGTCCATGTCCCACGAGCCCCCAGCCTGTGGTCAGAGCAGCTAAGCTGGAAGGAAGAAGTGGATGCCCGTCAGGAGGCTTTGGGATAATTGCATTCTTCTCCCACCAGCGCTTGTCTCTCTACCTCCTCCCCCTCTGTGTGCATGGCGAACATCTGAAATTACCAGGGACAGGAGGGAGGGAAAGAGTATCTTTGTTGCCCTTTTCAATGAATTATAATGTCTTAAAACACAGCTACATCTGTTGTGCTGACTAGAGGGTATAAAGAGATATCGAGTAAATATTAATGCACTTCTGTAACTTGGGTCCTGGCAGCTCATCTTCCCCCTCCTGTCCTGTTTTGTGCTTATCTCAGAATTATGTTATTCTCATAAAAAGATTTTACACAGCCACATCAGTGATGGTTTGGTCACCTGCCACACCACAGGTAGGTCTCTCCTGCTCCAAGGCACTTCCCCACAGGCATTTTCCTAAATCCTCATCTCTCCACCACTGCTTTGGCACTTCCCCCCTCTGATACATACTGATATGAACAATCGACATGAGTTATTAAGTCAAATAAGTGCCCAGATGTCATGCAGTGGACAGATTAAAGGATTATTATACTTTAGGTAGCATATGGTGCAGGGAGGTATTTTAGATCTTGACTAATGTGTATGATCTGCTGAAATGGTCCCTGAGCAAGCCAGCACTACCTGCTGAAAGAGGGTGAAAGAAAAAAAAAACAAACAAGGGGTCACAGACAACTTCCCTTGTGAAGAATAATAACAACACACTTTGTTTGAAGATGCTGCTGCCCAACCTCTTTGTTTCAGCAGCTGTCTCTGCCTCATTTTGCAAGAAAAAATGTAACAAAAAACACCCAACCTTGGTAATAGTCGTAGGCAAGACTCTCAGGGAGTTCTTGAGCTCCCTCTGCATGTGCAGAGGAAAAAGCTGCAGCTATGAAAAAGCTGCCACCTCTAAAAACCTATATTATAAGAAGCTATACATTTTCTCCTCCTGTTTTTCCCATCATCTGCCTATCTCCTGATACTGATACTCCCTAACAGACACAAATGTTAGTTAATACACCATGATTCAAATATGTTCAGTGAAATGACATCCCAAGTCCATGAGAGTGATTTTCAAAGCGTTAGGATATTTTCAAAGAGTCTAGCAGCTTCAACAATGTTTGATTCGTAAGGTTCCTAGAAATCAAAGTAACGACCAGCACAGAGACACCTGCATCAAGGAACAAAAGAAGAATCTTTTTCCTTGCCAATTCAGCAATTTTCTTTGGCTTCGTCCCTTTTTCTCACTCAGTATTTCATGTGCTTAACCAGTATTTACAGATCAGGGTAACTTTGTAGGCCTCAGTAAAGACAAAAATGTGGAGAAAACCCTGACACATCCTCTACAACTTCTAATGGTTCATATACACAGATATAGACATACAAAATATTATGATGAACATTAATATTTAGATGGAAAAGTGTTGCTTCTAAAGACAGAATATATTAAACGAGGTGAACAGAGAATTACAGTGTTGAGGTGGGTGAACAGACGGAGACATTCCAAATGGAATCAGTAGGAGATAGCTGGCTTTTTGCCTCTCCTCATAATTGTACTCTGAGGTGTACCCCAACTTGCTGACTTTATAAAGGTCAGAAAAGAAGACCAACTTTTTCCTTTCTTATTTACAGCACACACTGCCAGGAGTCAGACTTTGAAATCTTTCTAGCGCAGTTAAGGACACTGCTGACCTATTTTCCCTTTTTACACAGGTACACAAGTGATAGATATTGCAGACTTTAGTTTAGGATTTCTTTCTGATTTTTTAAAGGCTGCTATTTGGCTGAATTAAGCATATGCAACATAGCCTGAATATACTTACTGCAAAATTGTATAATATCCTTGCCTTTCTTGTGATTCACTATGATCACTTGAATGCAATCTGACACCTCTATATTTTTTTTTTTCCTGAAAGACTTTATATGACTACTAGATCGCATGAAGAGAGGAGAATTTTCTAATTTAGAACATAACATATTTATGTTTAAGCCTCCTGATTGAAAACAAAGTTCTATCACCTGTCTTCCTTGCAATGAATCCCCGGTAACCTTCTCCCTCTTTTTTAAACTCCCACCTCCTTCCACCAGCAAATTCTGAATGCTGCAGTTAACAGTCAGCAATCTCATTACCCATCTGCTATAAATCTTCAAAAGCATCACTGTGTTTTGACAGTCAAGAAAGGCAAAGGGAAGCAATAAGCATAACCAAGTATTCTTTATGAATGCAAATATCCTGAAGACCACATTGAAGTAATTTCAGAAATCTAAAGCTATACAACGTAATACGTTGAAAAATTTTCCCTAGGATACAGAACAGATTTCTTTTTTCTTATTCTTAAAGCATAATCAGTCTTGATGAATGCACTGCACAGATTGCTAATGTGAACAAGAGGCACATTACTAGGAGTTTTATTTCACTGAAACTGAAAGCCCAACTACTTGCTTAAAGTTCAGAGACTTTTCTAGAAGAACTGCTACCATAATTATAGGCAAGAAACTTTTAAAAGTGCATGGTCTGCTGTAAGTCTTAAAATTTAACAAGGATCAGACATTTAGTAGTTTATCTCAGATCTGAAGATAGCTTTTACATGATCTTCACTTTTAATGGACTACATATTCAGAAAATCATGGGCACTACCGACACAAAAAAATTACTTATTTATTTTTTTAGCAACTTATGTGACTATGAGCTGTGGAAGCAAACATAACTTTAGGAAACACCAGATGAAATTTGAACTGACACTTTTTCTGTCACTTTTATGTCAGAATGTCTTCTTTACAGCAGGAATATGGGACAAGTTTCACCAAAAGCACTAGAGACTCTTAAAATCCCATCAATGATGCTTCCCTCCCAACAACAACACAGTAGGGAAGGTTTAGGAAAAGCAGAAATCCTCCACAATGTCCTAGGCTACTGTTATAAAAGGATAGTTTGGACTTTGCCCATTTGACTTTGGTTGTCAACCAATCAAAAAAAAGAAACTTAAAGGAATTATAAATACATAAAAATTTTCAAAAGCACCATCATTCAGAAAACCTCAGATGTTACTGATATACAAACAAAACTCTGGTAGGAGATTTTCACCATGTGGTTGAGAAGAGCACACATAAAACTGCACTGTACATTTTGAGTCTGTGTGTGCAGCAGAAAGACTCCCCAGAAAGGGCAGATTTCATTAGTGAGGTTCAGAAAAACCGGTATATTAACATTCAGGTTTGCTGTTGTGAGTACAAAAGTTGCACTGCCAGGTACCTGTAGCACTTCATTAGCTCAACCTAATGAAAGTTACCTAGAGTTTGAGACATTGACCAATTGCATTTTTTTCTGTCTCCAAACTGAAGCTGGTTCTCCTACAACCACTTCAACTCCATCAGTCCCCTGAGCTTCCAGTTCCAGCCAAGCCAAAACACCTAAAATGTACATGTGCCCTCAGTAAAACAAAGGAATAAGAGCAGCTGAGAATCATGAAAATGAATACAAATGAATGAATATTTCTTCTATGAGAAATATAGAATGTTACATGCTTCATTTAGCCAATATAATACAGACTGCAATCTCAGTGCTCCACTGAAGTGTGAATAGCCTCTAATAAACTTCTTGTGTACACATGCACAACACATACACAACAGCTGGGATGCTTTCCCATCTTGGCAGGGGGCACTGCCACATTACTGCTATACTTCAGACACATTAGGCAAAGCATCAAACAAAATAGGCCATTGCCCAACACAGGAATCCTCCTCCATCCATCCTCCATTTCCCCATGCCCAACCATGGTCTCTATCTTTTAATTATAAGCTTAAACTCATCTACTCAATTTTCTGTGAACAGGAATTATTTTTTTTTGTGCTGCTCCCTTCAGAAGTCAGGACTGGAAATGAGATATTTGAGCAGACATAGCAAGGCATGTATTCCTCGATAAGCTTTTGTAACTCCATCACGAGGGGACTGTGCAGCCACACTTCATCAGACATGGAGCGTGAGATATGCCCACAGCTGGTACACAACACCAGTGGGAGCTGCCTGCTGCTCCTCAAATACTTCCCTGCCCATCCTGCAAACTGTCCCCATGTCAATTTTGGGGTGCTTGCCAGATGCCATTTCAACAGGCTCCATAAGGCTGGCTGGCCTCATGTGCTCTGTCCCACAAACAGGCATGTCACAGCACACAGGCTCAGCAGCAGCATCTCCTTCTGGATCTGACCTTCAGTCACCAACCTTCTGAAAGGCTCAATGGTTTCCACTTTTTATAGAATTTGTCCCAGCAAATACAGAATGAAAACTGGAAAAGCACAAAAAGTGCTCACATGGCTGTTACTGAGGCATGTCCAGTCAGCATGTCCAGGCCCTGTCACAAACATCTTTTATGGAAAATCCTTTCCTTAGGATTTTTCCTCCTGAGAAGCTGGGAGGCCTCAGGAACAAAATGTAAACAATGATTATCTGCTGCTGTGGAATGCAACAGGTGCATCTGTGATTGGTCTCATGTGCTTGTTTCTAATTAATGGCCAATCACAGTCAGCTGGCTCAGACTCTGTGTGAGACACAAGCCTTTGTTATTCATTCCTTCTTTTTCTATTCTTAGCTAGCCTTCTGATGAAATCCTTTCTTCTATTCTTTTAGTATAATTTTAATATAATATATATCATAAAATAATAAATCAAGACTTCTGAAACATGGAGTCAGATCCTCATCTCTTCCCTCATCCTCGGACCCCTGTGAACACCGTCACACGGCCCCCTCTGAAAGAATTTACAACAAAGCCCCACCTCTTAAAATTCCTCTATCACTTGTCTATATATATCACTACTTATTATTTTAATTCAATATTATTTAATAACATTCAATAAATTAAAGAAGTAGGGATGCATGGCCTAGAGAAACTGTTCTTTAGAGCATCCACTCTGTCACCTCTTAACACAATAAAAACTTTTTCTTTTTCCTATGTTAGGGTCATTTTTGAAGCTTTGTCATTGGATTCTTCCTTCAAAAAAGGAATTTCAAAATTTTTGAAATATAAGAATGGACAAAAAAAGTTAGAGGACATGTTTTCTGTATTATCTTGACAAATGCTAAAGAATTTATCTGTCAATTATTATTGTATCATTCTTCATAATAAATTTAAGTTTCCAGAGCTCTAAAAACAGAAGGAGCAATGTGATATGTAGAATCTACATTAAAGTGCTCTTTGGATGAAGTAATTTCAGTTCTGTCAACACATTATCAACTAGAAATAATCCACAAACATCTAGATAAAAAAGTAGTTTTCTATGGTCTAAACATGAAATGAAAGCCTCAGTTTTCAGATTTTATTCAAAACAAAGCAGAAACTAGTGTAATTTACCAGTAACTTTTTGCAGTTTTGATCTGTTCAAACAGCACAAGGAATTACTCCAATACAATAGGAAATATTCCACTCTCCCACTTACTCTCCCACTTATTTTCAAAAGTAAAAAAAGAATGCAAGAGTTCACATTTCCCTCATTATTATTCACAACACCATGCAAGAGGAAAGAAAAGAAAAAAAAAATAAAGAAGCAGAAGCAAAGGCCAACTGTAATAGCCTGAAGCAACAATTTTGAAAGGGGAGCTTAAGCACCCAGAGAGAAACCAGAACCTGGATGTCCAGCTCCAGCCTCCAGTCACCCTGTGCTGTTCCTGAGATTGCAAACGACCTTCAACTGAGGGCTTAGACTCAGACACACTCTTGAAAATACAGCAGTATAATAGCTGGGATTGCAGTAAATGTGAAACTTTTTTTCCCCTTTTTTTTAAACTAATATCACTGTCCCAAAGTGCTACTTCATGTACAACAAAATTTACACAATAAAAATAAACTATGAGTACAAGAAACTAGAGTAATAAAATAAAGACCCCACATGCCAAAGATCCTTATAAACCCTTGGTGCTGAATATTCCTCTGGCAGTTCAGTACAAGAGAAAATCAGGATAACCACAGACCTGCTGACTCCTTTAAACTAAGAGAAAACTGACAAAGAGCACACCACAACTGTGTACCCCACAGCAGGAAAGCAGCAACCTGAGATATGCCTGTGAAACAGCCTTGAAGTTACTCAACAGCTGGAACAGCCCTTCCTAGGAAGGGCTCACATTCCTCTGAAGGGTCTGACAGACCTCTGTTAATCCCACGTTAGAATACAAAATCCATTTTACAATCTATCCTCTTCCTCTTACCTCCCTTCCAACTGCAAGTGTAACAAAGACTCTGATCCAGCTCAGGCAATATTCCACAACTAAATGTTAAACAGGTTTCACATTTAAAGCAGGTTTCTGTTTAAAATGGTAAACAGAAACCTCCCAGCACATTTAAGTCACTCGTTTCCCTCCTTAGCATGGATTTTAACTAGACACACAGTACCTGGGTCTGTAGTTTCCACAAACCAGCTAATCTGTGTACATTTATAGAGAAACTGTCATTCTTTGATTGCACTGGAAAGCAAGAGGCTATACCAACTAGATAAAATATTCAAGCACCATATGATAGGCAAAGCACAATATTGAAAGAGGCAGATTAGATTATTAGACTCGACAGGATTGGATGGAGGGAGTTTTTAGCCTCCACCACAGTATTCACCTGGGATAGACTTTAGGCCAAATACTACAAACATTTCCTTCCATGCCAATTAGGAAAGGGGAAAAAAAAAGCAACAACTCCTGTTGCTGAGGATCTTTAACCCAGATCACTCTACTGACCCAGTTCACAGCCCAGATTCATAAACAACTGAGAGAATGACAAGCTATTAGAAGCAGAGGAAATAAGTGGCCAGGAGAGAATAGTACTACTTAAAGCAGATTTTCCAGCAAGGAAAATATGTTGTTAAACTATGCAGTATGCTTCCCCTTATTTAGACTAAGGAATTTAGAAAAAGGAATATATAAAATGCAATAGCTCATATAACCAGTGAATGCTATGGGATTTCTCTGAGATCAGGAGAACTGGAAACATTCTGTAGTTCACTTGTGCAGCTTCAATTAAGGCAAATTGAATTAAACTCTCCCTCGAGGAGGACCTCTGTAGCTCTGCTCCTCCTTTTCTGAACAATTCCAGATGTAGGTGTAGCACATTTTCAGTTTCTCTCTGAAGAATTCCACATGCCTGGCTGTGCTCACAATCATACAAAGAGGTGAACTTTTGTGGGAGAAGACATGGGGCGCTAAACAATGATCAGTCAATAGCTGCTACACGTCTGATTTTACAACTTAATTCTGTTCAGAGGTGCTTCCTTCCTTCCTTAGGAACAGACAGATCTGCTGGAAACAACTCAGAAGAGATGGAAACACTTCTGCTGCGAAGAAATGGAAATCTAGTACTGTGTGGCTCATGTGCATGCCAAGTGGCACTTGGTTTTCCAGAATTCATTACCTGCTTAAGAGTTCTTCTTTGCTCTTCCTTTCACCTATTCAATCCAAGGTACTAATCAGGCTTCCTTTTCAAATGCCAGCAGTACCCTGACTTCTGTTGCAAGGAATCATCCTTCTAGAGAGGGTCTGCAGGTTCACCTTAACACTGTGAAGCTCAGAGACCAGAACTGCCAACCTTGGGAGACACTTTTGGGTCTGGCTCAAGCAGGAGTGACAGAACTCCTGCTACAGGTCGAATTGCTGGCCACAGTTCATGGCTTTTCTCCTTCAGGGAGACATCTGGCTGGAATGTTCTATCCCCCTCAAGGGCAGGTTTTACATCAGCTCCATTTTACTGCAACTCACCAAAGTTTTCAACACCTCACTCCACTAAAAGGTGGTGACATCAATGAAATAATTTATTTTTAAATAGTAGATCACAGAGCTATCCTATGAACAAAAGACTATACTAAATCAGCAAAACTAATACTGTGCTTAAGATTTTAAGATTTTTCTTCCTCTTCTTTTCTAATCAAACATCTAGGGGCACTGAGCTACAACCCTCCCTCCTTTGTCAAATGGCTAAACAGAAATGACAACTTTGGCAAAGCAGTAAATTCAATCAATACCTGAAATTACTGAACATGAGCACTTTAAATCCACATCATGCAGGATCTCAACAACACCTGAATATACATTTGAATTTAAATGCAGGCAGCCTAGAGCTGTTATGTGGGATTTTACCTGGGATTTCTGGGCATCCAGGAGCCTGGACTGCAGCCATTCATCACTGTTACACTGGGCATGTCAGGAGAGCTGGTAGCTTGGACTCAAATCCCTACCAGTCCTTTTTAAAATAATAAATCCAAGACATTTATTCAGAACCTGCCTTCAGATCCTACTGGCAGTGGTAAATCCATTAAACTTTGCTTTCACTGTTCACGATGTTTATAAAAATAGTAGGTGGAATTACAAACCAGCAATACAAAGCTTGGTATTTTTTCTCCTCAGATGTAATAATGAACTGGATAAGAACAAAGTTGACCCAGGGATTTCAATACAGAAAGTTTCATTGGAAGCCTGAGCAGTAGTGTGCAAACCCATGTTTTTATGTCAATATAATAATGGCATTTCTACGCCTATTAATAAAGTATAGATCTACTGCTGAATTCATGGTTGAAGTGACATCATAAAATGAGTTATATTTCTTCTTAAACTATATAATTAACTCTTAATGAACCCTTTCCTTTTCCCAGTAAATTCAATTTTGTCTAATCCTTGGGTTTATGGTAATGTTGAGCTCATTAAAATGTTACTTAAAACTCATTAAAATGCACACTGAGAGGTAACAGCTTCATTGCAGTAATATGTTGTAAAAGAAAAAAGAATGCTTTATTATCATTTAATTGTTTCCAAAACTGAATGCATTTGCATAGTGATGAGGTTCACAGGATATTTTCAGTAGTGCTCAATAATTAAGCAGCTCAGTAATTAAAAATGCATTTTCTAAAAATAATTTTATGTTCTTGCTTACTCCCTGTTGTTTTTTGCAATTGGGAGAAGTGTTCATGTTGATACAGTTTAAAGAACGGAGAAACAGAGATACCTGAACTGACATTCAATAAAAAAGATAACCATTAAACCCCTTGGTAAATTCCTGTTTCAAAATAATAAGGTAAAACTGCCACAAATATATATTACAATTCAGACTTCCTAAGTCATTTTATATCCCTCCAATCACTTTTTCAACACCAGGGACCACCAGGAATTATGCAGGGGGCTTTCAGTTGCAAAGCCTTACTCTCATTTTCATAATTTATTGCTACCATAGGTTTGCACATGATAGAATCCCCAAGCAGAGGTTGGCTGGGCCCTGGACTTGGCCAGGACTTGGCTTGTAATAAAATTCTGGCCAAAAGCGTGCCTCAGGAGTAGAATTTCCTGTCCTGTAATGGTGGATATTATTATGGATAGGTATGTGGTTCAGAGATCCATACTAAACATGAAAATCCAATCAGACTTACTTTAACTTTCTATTGGAATAAATTGCTGTGCTGGTTTAGTAAAATTCAATGTGTTAATTCATAGTAATGAGTGAAAATGTAGTGATAAAACAGGTAAAAAGAAAGAATAGAAGTTACATCTTGGTAAACACTAAGTGTCTGGGGTCCATTATTTGACATTAGGGTAGGAGATATTTTGCTAACTTTTATTTTAACTCCTGAAACTGATAGAAAAGCTGGCACACCTTGCCAGGGTACACAGCCCAGACTGTTAGATGAGAAAAACACAACTTGGAAGCCTTGAGTCATTCAAGGAACTGTCTAATGCAACAGCATTTAAGATGTCTTGAAGCATTAATTTAATGTCAATCACTGTTCTTTTCTATGGCTTTCAAATAATCATTCTATTCTATAAAATTCTTTAATGTACAGATATCACAATGCAATCAATATGCATTTCTATGACTTGTGGAAGTTGATTAGCATGCCAAAGACACAATTAAACTTAAATATAGATGCAGCACGTTAGACACATTAGTGTAAGGGGAACAAAAGAGAAAAGTAGTCTGTGAGCTTTCAATCTCTATACCATTAGTAGAGAATAACAGATTAGAACAAAAATAATTTAAAGAAAAAAAAAAGTGAAGCACTAGCCAGATTTAGCAATTTCAACAGCTGAAATTATTGTATGTAATAGGACAGCATTTCTGTGGTACCATGCTGGAATTTACAAAATGCAACCCAGTTATCTGGCTTACCACAGCTTTCCTGGGTGAGTCTGGACAATTAACTGATCTCAGACCCCAGATGCAGATGGATGATCAGACTTCTTTTGCTGATTATTTAAATACATCAGTCTCGTTGAGCTTTAAAATCTCCTCTCTGTACTTTCTAGAGTTCCTCACACAGTGGTCCAAATGACAATTCTGTCATGCCTAACTTAATAAAATTTATAAAAACAAATCTGGGACAATTTTTTTGTGAGATATCAGTATGTGGGCTGAAAATACAATACAATAAATCAGGTCATATTTCTTAATTTTGCTTTTGATACTCCTTGATAAATCTAACTTTTCTCACGGAGATTACTATTTCTACACTAATTTACACCTCATGTTGTCAGTTGTTTCAAAAGAAAACAAATAACATGTCTTTTTAGAGGAGTAAACAATCTCTCATTTTATCTTTATTGCACACACTAGCAGATAAGTCATTTCTCCCAAACACTCAGCAAGATGGAAATAAATAATTCTGAAAATAAGTAACTGGCATAATAAGAATTAATGCTGAAAACCCTCTCCATTATATTCTCTTCTATTAAGCAAAAATAAATGATATACCATAAATATAAACCAGAAGATGGATGGTACACTGAGAAGAGAGAAAAAAAAAGAAAAAAAGAAGGAATTACACATTTTGTCTATTAGTTTTTCTCAATGTAAGCACTATGTAAACTGAAAAATTAGCAAGTTATCTCAAAATGACCACAGAACACCTTGTCGGTCATATAAGAAAAATGGAAGACTTGAATGGGGATTTCCACTTTTTCTCCCTATCGAGACTAAAGACACTTGAGTCATACAACCTCCATGCTGATGGAAAACATTCATTCAAAAACATTGGAAATCCTTCCATTGCCTGCTTGGAATTAATCTCAATCATAATGATGGTTCCTAGAGTGGATCTGTTCATCCTGACTCAGTTCAAGACTCAACTTTTTACTGTCTTTACTCAAAGCAAAACCTTTGACAAGGAAAGCTGAACAGTATACTACCACATACTGTTGGAAAATCTATAAAGTAATAATGGAAAAAAGGGGGAGAGGAGAGAGGAGAGGAGGCTCCCTCTAAAAAAAGCCAAACCCAAACATCAGAAAGAATCACAAACTGTATCTCTTGCTATGGAAAACAGAACTGGGTTACATTTCTGTTTTCCTAATATTTTCTGCCATAGTCAAAAAATGAGGTTCATTGCTAACAATAATCACCCTCAGGTTCTAAAACACATCCAGAAGTATGAACTTGTTTCAAATTTTTTAATTACCACGGCTTCTGTGTACCTTAGTCTGTATTTTACATTTCTTTTATGAAATACCAATTCTTCCACCTCAGTACTTAACTGTCAGAGGCATTTAGCATCACCACTGAAACCACGTCTGCTCAAGGCCACACACCAGCCCCGCTGGTGTCCTCCTCCCCAGCAATACACTCTGTCACAGCTGCTAGAGACTTTTATATGAACACACTGTTATGTTTGCTCAATTATTTCATCACAAAAAAACCCGAAACAATATTAAAAGTAGTGTTTGGTTGTCGCACAAGTCTTTGGGGGTCGTCACTGATGAAGGCTCTGTGGTTTTCTTCGTTGTTTTTTAATTCACTTTTGGGCTACACACGCGCACTAAGCTAGTACAATGTAAGCTAAGACTAACGTATCACTGCATCTACATATCTACATATAAGTCTCTTATGATTAGCATTTTCTTGGACTCAACTAGGTTCTTTGGTCATTTTTAGCAACTGTATTTTCAGCTTCTTTTTTGTGGACTTTGAGAACATCTGCTGGGAAGGGGGGGTGGAGCCTCTCTTCTCTCTCTCTCCTTTGGCATTACAACATTTAACTATTTATTATTCTCAAATATTAATCACTGTATCAATATTGATTACTGTTTCAATTTTTATCAGCACGGATCATACCTATTTATCACAACAGGGACAATCACATCCCCTTCCGCTTAATTCTTTAAAATTCTTTATATTCCTGAATATTTAGTAGTTCTCAAGCTTCCCGACCTACACAGTACTAAAAACTTCTATAAAAGGGAAAGTGCCCTCAATTCAGCCCAAATCATGACTAGAGGGGCTGCCTGTGATCAGAGGATGCTCTGAAAAATTACTGCCAGAGATTTCCTTTAACTTCTGAAACACTGATTTGATTTCTGTTGTCTTTATCATTTCTACAGATTTCTTCTGTTGGGATTTGTACGTCTTGCTGATTTCAGACTTTGTAAAATGGCATATCTGCCAAAGACTTTAGAAATCTTTTTAGAAATAGGGAAAAACATAAAGAAAGGGAAGAGAAAAGAACAAATGGGGGGGAAAAAAGGAGAAAGCCAGTCTGGGTATTTTCCCATTTCTTATTGAAACCAGTAAGGATCACCTGTTCAAACCCCCATTCCCCACCCCCTAATGAGAGATGTTAGTAACAAGAAGTGGCCCAGCCCACCCCCTGACGTCTTTAATTGCCTTCCTGGCGAGTGTTATCAAGAGGCACTGGAGCAGTGCTAATGGTGCCTGCAGACTGCTCACACATGGCATGGCTGGCATGCCTTGGGCCTTAAAAGGGCTAATAGGAGAGTGTAATCTCCACTCAGCATGGAGGCAAAGACCACGAGTGATCTGGAAAACACAAGTAATTAGAAAGTATTCTTCCCCAGATGGAAGGGAGGTGGGAAATGAAGATGAAGCTGGTACCCAACCATGGAATCTGCTATTATGGAATTTCCTGAGCACAATAGTGCATTATTTCAGAGCGTGTGACAGTCAGTACTGAAAGGAATAAGCCCATCTCACATAGAAATGAGAGCTTCTAGTTTTCACCTGTGACTGAACACTTTCACAGGGAGATCAACAATGGTAGTTACAGAGAGACTTTTAAGACTTTACTTTTAAGACTTTCTTTTCTATCAGCATTTCTCCAATAACTTCAGTAAGACCTTTGAATGTCGTATTTTTGCTAACACTGGCAACCTTCGAAAATCTAAAATATTTTCATACTTGGGACTCTGAAGCACTTCATAAACTCTGAAATAGCCTCACTGATGACTAAGAGGAATGAAGAAATATTCAAATGTTGCTTCACTAAAATAAAATTGTACAAAATATATTTAAAAATTCAGAAATACTACCTGGGAGTCTAAAACAGGTATTGCAATGCTGCTAATTCAGGTTGCAGTGGGAAATTTGATGATTACTACAAAAAAACCTACAAAATTTCTTTACATTAATTTTCACTATGCAACAGGCATATTTTTATCCTCTAGGAACTCCTAAAATATGTTTAATTATTAAAGTACCTTTAAAACAACATGTCAAAAATATTTTTAAGGAAGATTAGGAAAAATGGAAAATCAACTGTGATTTCAACTTGATTGCCCCACTGTGAAGGTAGTGATTCATGAATGCTAAAGAGTGGATCTAAATAAAAAGGCAGGATGCTGTCACAGATATCTATTTAAAATTTTACAAAAAAAAAAAAAAAGGCAAAGTAAAGCAGACTAAAGTTGACTTTTATGTAAAAGAAACTAAAGATATTGTAGACATGATGTCTTCATTTAGCTGTAGAGTGGTTGATAGCATAGAAACAGACATTGATAAAGCTGGACCTCCCTAATGGAAAACACTGCCCCTGCCTTATTTGAATTGTTGGACATTGTTAATGAAACAGGGAGAATGGTGGAGATTTGGCAGATATAACTTACTTGGCTTGACAAAGGCCTGTGACAAGATTCTTGACAAGAAACTATTAAGGAAAATAAATAACCACAGGGTAAGAGGTAAATTCTTGTTGTGGATTAAAAATTAGCTAAGTGAGAGGAAACAAAGAGTGGCAATTAATGGCTGCTTCTCCAAGTAGAGAGAAGTGAAGAGCTGGGTACCTCAGGGATCTGAAGCAGGACAGGTGTTCAATACATACAATTAATGGGGTCAAAGTGAAAAATACATTGAAAGTAAAAGCAAAGCAGTGAACAACCCAAAACTGTACTCCAAAGGATAAATATTGCAGATATCCAAGGATCTCAGGATCCATACAAGGATCCATAGAATTTGAGATACAATACTGAAGCAGCAGGCAACATTTAATTTTATACAAAGATGAAGGTATATACATTTGGGAGGGTTACTGAAGGTCACCTCTGTGCTCCAAATGCATTTGGAATAACAATCTAACTGGAGATAAAGGGGTGAAAAATTCACGGAAGATAAAAGAAATGAACTGTGGCAGTATGACTTGCAGTCAATTTAGATTATTTCTGAACTCCAAAATAGTATTTTACAATTGACACACAAAATTTCAATTGTTTTTTTAGTTCAAATACTTCTGCATTTTCCCAGCCTAATCACTATACTAAAATGAGAGCTTTTCACAGCATTTTATTTTCAATAAATACAGTTCAACCAGCTGTGTTCATCCTTATGTCTAGCATTACCAAAAGTGCCATACAATTATCAACATCTGTTAGAAGTGCTTTCCAAATTTGATTCCAAAAGCATGTACTTCTGTCTCCTGTCTTGAATCCAAATATAGAAAGAATAAAAAGCAGCCCAAACAAAGAATCTGTCAAACACCAGCTGCAGCTGCAGGGACAGCTACAGAGGCACATTAAAACTGAGAGTGATCCACCCCAAGTATTTACATCAGTCCCATCCAGCAGGCTGAGGCAACTCTACAGTCAAGATAAACTATGTGAGTTTTAGCACTCAGTAGCAGCCCTGGAGTATTTGCCAGGAATCCTGAGCGAGTTTGCATCAACTGATGCCTTTGTCATGCAGACATACTCAAATAGGACAGCTGGACTGAGGCTGCTTGTTTAAAAATTAGTGTAGACAGTTAATGGAGTTAGAGTACCAAGTGGGCAGAACATCCAACTGGCAATGCTAATAACTTTTTTGATTAACATTTCAGTTTTATGGCTACTTGGAGTGATGACCAAAGCTTAATCTGAGCAGATTTTCATCTACTCTTACCCAAAATACATTACTAAATATTCACTCATTAAAAAACATGGTACAATACTATTCTTTAATCCATAATACATGCATAATTTCTCCACTGCACCTCTCTATGGTCATACAAGTAATCCTGACAGCACACCTACCCAATGAGTAATCTCAAATAAGAGTTGGGAAAGACTCAGTTAGATTGGCAGCATTGATCAGATGGGGTCATGCAAAAAACCTGCTTGTTCTATGTGCCCAAGGAAGGTATCTGAAAGAGCAGAGCACTTCCTAAAGCAAGACTGGCAATGCTCTCCAGCTGTGTCTTCAACATGGGAGGACTGAGTAAGACTTGGTTTAAAACATATGTAAAAATATTATTTCTATTTAAGTTCTTTTCCAAAGAAAGCTCCCCCTTCAGAAATCATACATCCGGTTATATATGTTTCAACAAAAATTAAAATTCAGCATTTTTCCATCCATTTAGGTTACCCTCATCACCTCTGGTAGCTCAGTGCTCACATGCTCTTCCTTCCCACTGCCCCATTTCCATGCCTGATGTCACAACTCCACACTCCAACCTTCACTACAGGCTAACCTTACTACTCTTCTGCTCTCCATTACAACATGTGCACCCAAAATTCCAGTGAAGTGGGTCTCATCCTCACCCTCCATCACTTGGATCCTAGGCCAGAGCCAGAAGATCAACCTTTCTTGAAAAGGCTGATTCAATGACCTAGTGACAATGTGGAAGTGGAGAAAATCCATCCTGGTTTTGTCCAGGTTCTCATGTGAACACAGTGGGAACAGCATCTGCTGTCCTGGCGTGATCCATTTATACAGGAATGAAGAATCAACATGTATGTTTGTACAGACCATTTCCAATTAGCTTAACACACCACCTTCCTAGTATTTTTTTCTTAATGTTTTAAAAAGCATTGAAATGAAATATTTAAATACCTTTTTTTTCTTGTATGGTTTAGCAAATACTATTTTTGCAGTTTCCAATGGAGCTTGAAATTAGTATTTTTTTCTTTCTGATTTTTAACTGTTTCAGTTGTATGAATGGCTCTGAGTATGTTATTTTTTAATTGTATATTATTTCTGGTCAGTTTAAAGAAACACATAATCTTTTGTATCTTACCTTTACATCACAAGGGCCTTTGACCATAGACTACAGATTGTCTCTTGTACTGTCTGAGAATTAAATTCTTTCTCCATATTTAGTATAATCATTCAGATATCATAATATCTACTTTGCCCTTGAGAAATCTCCAGGGAAAAAGAGAAAGAGCAAATGAAAAGATTGAAAGCTGCTGTGGATTTTTGGGGTAGGAAACACCTGTTTTAACACTTACCAAAACTTGACATTAAGAGAAAAAACCCTTAGCCTTGCTTTACATCAACATTAAGTTTTCTTATCTACCTGTAATGACCTATTTAATTAAACTCTTTGCTGTAAACAAATATCTTTCTGCATGATGAGCTGGTACTGTGAAATTTAGTGTGAGAGGCATTCAGTCTCTACTTTTGAGAAGTCATAAACAGTACAAATGACTTAAAAAAAACCAAAAAAAACCCCCACCATGATTAGAAGTTACAAAGTCATTAATTTTAGCATTTCATTTCAAGCTCCTTGCCACTACCTAAAAGATTTTAAGCCTGCCTAAATGGGTAGTCTGAGATGCTTTGTATTAAGCAGCTGAGTCAGCAATTACCATGCTCACAAAATATGACAGAACAATTGATTACTGCCTCTTTTTTTTTGTGCCTTCCAGATAACTGTTTTCCTTTGAAGTCAGAGGCCAAGAGATAAAACATCTGTTATCCTCCAAAGCACTCTTTTTAACTGGGGGTGTTCCCATGGCCAAGGAAACAGTGGTGTAATTACTATTTTGTTCCTAATAATTAGAAAATTGTAAGTATAGAAAAGCTTTTCAGCATGTACAAATATGCAGGAGTATATTGGATTTATTCACTTTTGTGCTCATTTTGCAGGAGTGAACAGCAGTGAGCTAAAACCAGTCAAACATACACTCATGTGTGTTGATGTTAACACTGGAAGGTGTTGTCCAACTAAATAAAATAATGCACAGTGGACTAACAGCACTTAATTTATCAGGGAAGGCACACAATTTTCCTTTTACTAAACTGAAATACAATAGTCTTGTACCAAAAGGAGAGGAACAATCCTTTATAAAAGGGACATAAGTTCAAAGGAGAACAGGGCACAGGAGCTTTGTGTGTGTGCTTTGTTCTCTTATGTGGTACTACAGCAACACAGGGATGTTCTGCATATTAGCCCACATGTGACCTGAAATTTTGTAAATTTTGTTGTATATGGAGGAAAAGTATAATTTCCATTGCACAAAAACACTTGAAAACCTGTCTTCTCTAGTCACCAGAAAAGAGAACATTAAAGACACAGAGCAAATGGGAAGAAAAAAAATAATGGTTCACTAAACACATCCAGAGTGAAATTAAAAATTTATTCTTTGCCAACTGTCACCCCACTAAGGGATTTGAGATGCTTGAGTTTTCTCCATCTGTATAAAAGATGCTCCCCTGCACCTAGGTCACAACTCCTGAGACACTGAATCTGAGGGTGTACCTGGTACATCTTGTAATCAGACCTGCCAGCCTCCTGAGAAATACATATTAAATAAATATGGATTCTCTTTATTTCTTTCTTCCTTTCTCTTTCTTTTCCCCTTTTTCTCAGCCTTCAATGCTCCCTGGAGATGCCAGGTAGGATGGAAGCAATGTGCAAACTGCTGCAGTGCTCCCTTCCTTTCATCCCTTCACCTTGTGACTTGAACACAGCTGCCTGGATGTGCAGACACAAAATGGGGGCCAGAAAAACTCTGCTAGGAGTGCTCCCATCCCCACTTGGACCTCTGTTATCCCTGTGATTCAGACAACAGGAGGACAGGACAGTGCAGGAACGGAAAATGATCAAAAATGGGAGTGAGGAAGGTGAGAAGTGAGAGAAGACTAGGCAGGTTCAGGAGCTGAGCAAGTTCCAACGTTCCAGTGATGCAATTTAAACAGCAAGGCTGTGTTTGGAGAAGTGGAAAGCTCCTTCCTTTATTTATATAATAAAATATGTACCAACACACACAGCAGAACCTCCACAGATGCTATTCCAAGGACCAGCCTTCTTACCCACTAAATGTAACTAAAGACATTGTCTTGCTAACAGGAGAGTTATATCAACCTTCCCTTTTCCCCCCAAGTCCTAATTCTCTATAAAGAAAATCCATTTATTTACAGGATCTTAACTTTGGACTTTCTGTGTGTACTCACTGTATATCAGCAGACCTATATTTACCCTGTGCATATCTTTACCTACTCTGGAACATTTGCAAAGACTTGACATTAAAAAAAAAGTTTGGAAACACTTACTGTAGGATCCTCTCAATAGATACTAAAATATAAATGCCTTTCATCCAGTTATGTTTTCCTAAAGTTCATCATTTGTTCTCACCTTTCAAGCACCTAAATCTTTTGCAAATTATTATTTTGCCCCACTCATCTTCCTCCTTCAGAGTTCTTTAATATTTATGTTAAACATTGCTGAATCTAGTATGCAACTCAAGACAATTTTTAAAAAATCTTGTTATTGTGATGAAAAATAACTCCTTATTTCTATTTTAATCTCCTACTTTTGGTTATTTTTCCTAGTTTGCAATCTAGGACAGTATTATTTTCTTTTACGTGCATATGTTTAAAGCCTGACACGAAATTTAAATTAAAAATTTTCCTCTGCCACTTACGAGTAAATTAGAGAGGCAGGGTTCTCCTCAAGAAAAGTTGTGCCTATGTTGTCATTTGCAGATTCTTCTTTGGATGTTCTTTTTTGTTTGCTACTAAATTTACTTTGTTAGTACTGAGTTAAGGACAGCTGTTACCCAAGACTGTTCCAAACCCAATATTACTGACAGTCACAGGATTTCGTATTTTCTTCTAAACACCCCAGGTGTGCTAAAATGCTGCAGGTGCATGACAGAACACACCTCAGATATCCCAGGGCATGGCAGCATTTCAGAAAGCTTTCCAAATTCTAAAATTCACCCCTTTTTTTTCCCTCAGCTCTCACCTTAATACCCCACTTGCAGCTTGCACCTGAAATCTGTTCCTGTATGTAAACTACAAGTGCTGGTGACTCATTCAGAAACCATAATCACATCATAATTAGAATGCAGTTATCTTCTTATAACTTTAATGACAGTCATACCAGTCAACTTCCATGTAATATTTAAGTAATAGATGTACTAAACAGGTGAAGGTTTAATCCATATCTGAATCAGTAACATATCCAATGTGCCAGGCATAAAACAGTCACTGCTTTTCTTCCATTTTCATTATACATGGTGGGAAAATTGGCATATAAAACATATTCCACTGAAAATAAGCTCTTTAAATTAAAGGACTCCTTAGAGATTTGCTGTTTAAACTGTTGTGCATCCACAAGGAGGAGATGAAGAGGAAAATCTAGAATTGCAGCAAGCCACTACTTAGACAATAACACTTTGGCAGACAAGCCCCTCCAGATGTTGTGTTGCTCTAGGACACAAACAGATTTATCAGACGCTGTAGAAGACTTTTACAGCATGATGTTAAGCACAAAAAAATGGAAAAGAACATAAGAAAGCTTTAAAAAATGTTGAAAATATTGAAAAAAGAGTGGTTTCCCTCAACTGGAAAATATAAGAAACCCTCCCACATCTTTATTAGCAGAAATAACCAAGAAAAACATACCTAATGGTTTCAAAAAACATTGTTCAGAAGAGAAACAAGAAGATAGAGCAGTTATAGAAGTATTTTGAGGGCTTCAAGATTCAGCTAGTCATATCCCTTGAGTAACTAGACCTGTTGAGTCTTGCTTTGAGCAGCAGACTGGACTAGAGAACTCTGAACGTCCCCTAAAGCTTATTTATGCTGTGATTTTCTGTTAAAGAACTGACTTACATAAGGACAGACAAATTAGAATAATCACATCTGATGAACTTCTGGAAGAATTTGTGTTATAACAGCCCATGGCTACTTCAAAGGAATAAGCATTCTGTGTGGACACTGACATCCCAAAGAGTCTTAAAGACAGGAAGAGAATGAATGGAGGATAAATGGATGTGGAGGAACAAGGGCAGCCGGAACACTTCCAGTCATCCCCACAGCAGCATCCTCTGAATGCAGAAGGAATTGATCCCTCTGCACTCTTACACCAGAGGTTTCTTATTCCTTAGTGCCCCTAGAAACACACTGCGAGTTCTTTTGTTTGGATAGCTATGAAACAGCCACCTCTAGAGCAGGTGAAGTGAAGAGGAGGAGAAGAAGAGGAAGGACTGATTAAAAAAGAAGTTTCCTGCGCTTAACTGGGAGATCTGCTTAAACGGGATGTCTCCCAGGGAACTCATTTAAACCCGATGATACTTAATAGCTGCGATTGGTGCTTAGTAAGTAGGGTAATTATGTTTAATGGGGATGCCTTAAGGCAATTGAGTGGCACTTAAGTCTTTTGTATGTCTCAATCTCATGGTACTTCTATCCATTTTCCCTTCCATAACAGCTATAAATGCAGAAGAAATATATCCACCACCACCTGTTCCTCTGAGTTTGTCCCTTCTGTGCTAAATGCAGGGTCAACCACACGAGGCAAGGGTTTGTCACTGCATGAGCCACAGCACCCAGCCAAAATATTGGCTTCTCTTATCATTACAGACTTATCTAATAGCATGATGCTAATGGAAGTTTTCCAGAGACAGAATCAGATTCAAGCTGAGTTCAGCTCAGCCCCTTCCAGCACCACTGTGCTCTGCAGCAGGACTTCCTTTCAGAAGTATTCCTGTTCAAATGGAACAGGAATATTCTACAGTTCTTTAAAAAGATATCTTCAGAAATGTAATAAGGACATGGAAATTGTGGACATTCTTCTCCTGCATTTAAATTAACTACAGCTCTTGCTTTACTATATGAGGTGGTCTTTAAGACAATCTGGAATATTGTGGTTTTTTCTAATACATAATCTATAACTGTGCATGTAAAAATAAAAATATGGAGGAAAAAACCAACTTAAACTAGGACTTATATCAAGGAGGAAAAAAGCCACAGGTTTCCCATAAATAACTTTATGTTAAAGAACTAGAAAGTCCCTACCAATACAGCTACCTGATCTTCAAATTATTTTATAACAAGCATAGGGGAGGAACAAAACATTTTCAGATGGATCTCATTGAACAACTTTGTGAAAGAGATGATATAATGTAATGTCCAAAACAGCTGGAGAATCAATTTATTGATCAGAATATGGGTCTCAATCCTATTTTCCTAAAAACATGTTCAATACAAGGGTAAAGACATCAGACAAAGCAAAATAAACGATCTTTAATTCAACTTAGTGACACCACTGTCTCAAAGAAACTGACAGCATCCTTTCAATACTGAATTATTTCTAGATTACCAGCAGTCCTACTTTTCTTGTCCTAGAGTCTAGCTAATCAGTGGAATACAAAATCTCACAATTTTTTCCACAGCAGTGACTTGATATAAATAAATTGAAATGTTGCAAGCTAAGCACATGGATGCTGTACTAAACACTTGTAACCACAGGGTATATGCATTTGAAATTTAATACAACAAAAAAAAAGAAGTTGCAAAGCTGTTAGTGTTAAAAGGTACCAGCAAAGTGGTTTTATGAGGCTTCTCACTGAGCTGTGATAGACATGTGATTAAACCACAATTTTATTAAAAGTTACAGACCTACCATTAAAGAGAATTTAAAAAAAATACACATGTATTTTACTGTTTGCAATATACCATTGCCAGATGGATAAAATACCCAATTTTCCACTCCAAACCTGAACTGTAGGGTTCCCAACTGGGGGGTAAAAATAGCCTTTTTTAATCCACTTGCAGACCATACCTTGGGCCTACATAAACAAACTTCCTAGTCAGCACATTATTTTTCTTATTATATGCATTTCAGTAATTATAACATATGCCTATTCTGTATAAAATTTGTCTCTCTTAAACACTGATCATCAGTGCAGACATCATCTGTTACGGGACTCAGTTCTCATTGATTACAGCACTCCAAAGGGTTGGGTTTTTTAAGGATCTCCCAGCTTCCCACTGTGCCATGCCTTAGAATCAAACACCCTTTTAGCAAAGTTATTAAGCTTTTAAAGAACCATTAAAAAAATAATTCTATTTGGAAATACTCTAAAATCCACAGTTGTAATTCATCCTGAAACCCTAAAAGGCTATCTTAACACTTGTCTGTTCTCACAGCTCCTATGGAAATCAGCATAGATTTGTGCAAAGGAAATCACTCAAATTATGAAGATTCTCATATGGGATTGATTTATCCTTAGGATATTTTCCAAAGTAAACTGGTTTAGTCAAAACACAGTCCATTTTTAGATAGAATTGGTAAAACTGTCAGCTAGTAAGATTAGTAATTAACATTATCATTACCAGTATCATCTTCACAGCAAAGCCTGGGTAACTTAAACTGTTTAACATCTCTGAGCTCTCACTGCTTTTCTGTATAAGAAACTTAATAAAAGACTAAATCACTTGTCCATGGTTGTACATCCTGTGAGTGGCAGAGCCACCCCCAGAGCCTCAGCCCACCCACCTGTTCCACCTTCTCCACTGTTTTTCTCCAATATCCTTTAAATGTACCAAGCAGTCTGAATCCTCAGCTTTTAGCCATGTTCAGAAATGTTTTCCTTACAAGGAGAACTATTATTTCAATGGAAATAATGAAGAAATTACAATTTAACATGGTGATTCTGTCAAGTCCCGAGTTAAAATCAAAGTTCAGAATGCTAAAGAAAATATATACTTGAATAATTCCTTATAGGGGCATCTGTAAGATTTTTTTTTTCACTGTTATACCCTTCTTTTCCATGCTTGTAAAATTTTTTGGGTGACATGTCAGATTTTTTTAAATTTAAATGCAAATGAAGGGAGAAAATTTAGGTGAGAGGAATTATTACATAAATTTTAAATATAAAACTTACTGTTTCTGTGCTTGGGGTTTTGTTTATTTAAAGTCTGCATGCACACATACATCATTAATGACTGCAATAAACAAAACTAGCAGTTCCTTGGAGCAGAGAGTGCAGAGGAGAATGGCATCAGACAGAGCTGGATTTGGATGCTGCTTCCTCCATCCTCTGTTGCTAAAAAAGCACATTTAGAGCTACCAAGAAGTGTCTATCAGTTTAAAAAATGGTGTGCCCTCAGAAAAGTTCAAAGCATGCTGAAAACATTGTTGACAACTATAAATACATGTGAAATCACCAATGTGAAGACACTTTCCTTAAACCCACAAAGTATCATTTTGGGGAAGGGTTCTGTATATAAACATTGTCTATAACCTCCCCTAATGCACTTTAATTTATGTTGTGTTAATCTATGAGAGGGAAAGGATTAAAGAAGAAAAACATTCACAAAATTTGGTGAAACTCTTTTCTGCACTCAAGTCAGAGGTAAATTACATTGTATTGATTGACTCTCAGCTGCACTGTGAGTTAGGACAGTCAACAACAAGTAAGTCACAGGTTCTGCTGAGTGACATTTTAATTCCTTTAGAAGACAAACAGGCTTGTAAATGCCCCAATATCTGACTTCTTTCCTGGCCAATGTCCCCCAAAATATAAACTACAACATGGGCAAAAACGTACCATGAAAAGATAAAATAGATCTACCATCCAGTCAAGCTCTTTCCCCATCATTTCCTTCAAAACAAAGAGCAGTGCTACTGCATAAGGAATCAATATTCTAAAAATAAAGAAAGGTCCTCAATTACTGCAAACAGTTAGAGTTTACTAAACAGTCTTATGTGTGTTCTTATTTGTAACTCTTCTGACACTTTCAGCTACACTGTAGTCAAGTGGTTTATGAATATAAAACAACATAAATATCATTCCTAAGCATGCAAAGCCAAAATGCATGTGGTGAGCTCCTGACATACATGCAGCAAGCTGGTGTGTGCTAACAGAGGACAACTACAATTTTTAGAGCATACATGAAAGACCTCCACTAGTCTCTAGTGAAAACAGCAAAGAACCTTTCTGGCTGCACTGCCTATTAACATAAAAAAATGAAAAAAAAATTGGAGAACCAGATTCAAATCAGACATAACTCAAACAACTTTGTTCTTTAAGGTGGAAAATCTACATTCAGCGCAGTAAATACAGCTTTGTGCACAAAGACTCAATACAGCCAGACCTGCACAAAAAATGCCAGTGTGATCCAAGAAAGTAAATGACATCTGACTGGCTTGTTTACACATCCTCATTTCCCCAAACTATTTTGCTTCATTTACTACACTTTGTCACTGTGTGAGTGTTTGGGGGATTTCAAATGGACTCATTCTGTTCTAACAGATGTCAAAGAAGAGGTACATTGGTTTTAATACCTATTTGGGGACATATGGGAATAGGTTTTTCCCTGTGTAAAAAGTCCACAGCAGTCATCCAGCAATTCTTTGCCATGTTCATATCCTCTTAAATTTTTGCAGAGTTACTGAGTCACTGTTGTTTACTAAAGCACTATGGCTCACTCATTATTTTCTGAAAGCACTTCATTGTGGCAGTATCAGTCAGATATCAAGAGTGAAACTGTCACAACTTTATAACCACCACAACTCTGGGCAGACAAAGCCATTCGTCAAGAGCAACCACTTCTGTTTCTGGAGTGAAACGCATTAAAAACAAAAGGGGAACTCATATGCACATACACATATACGACTTTCCACTTCAAACATTAAAAAAGCTCAATGACAAATGAAAGTCATTGTTATAATTAACCAAATGTTAAAGCTGCTTAAAAAGTCAGAACTGTGTAGCTTTTTAGGGTAGATTCTTAAATGAATTATTAAGTAACATATCTCACTGCAACAGAAACACATTATACTCTGTGTACATTACTTATTCTTGAGAAGCTATTACCTTCTATTTTTTCCCAAAGAAACGTGGAAACAGCTTAAATTTCTAGACCACAAGCTAAAATTTCCCTTAGATGCAAAAAACAAAAAAATTACAATAAATTTTATAAGCACATAGACTGCATGTAAGAGATGAATTTGTCTCCAGCTTGGGCTATTACCTAAATATATTATACATTACATCCTCCCTCACAGCCCTTTATGAGAGAAAGCACAAGCCAT